>NC_056725.1:1760550396-1760862896 GCF_019279795.1 Protopterus annectens
AGGTGCAGCTAAAGAAGATAGTAGAAAGGTAAACTACATTGAAACATGACCTGAGCAAATTTCATCATTTAAACCTTGCCATTAATCAAAGGCATTTGACATAATTTCAAACTCACTACTGCTTACCAAACTCTCTCACCTTAGACTATCTCCCCCCCACCCTACAATGGTTTGCCAACTACTTCAAAAATAGGCAGCAATCCATCAAATGGCACCTTTCCTCCTCCCCTTTCATTACTGCTTTCGAATTAATGAAATTATATCATTGTTAAACTTGTGCTTTTATTTGCAACCATGTATCCTAATGTCTATCTATCAGAATTGTATTTAAATCTTTAGTATATATTTTGTATGTTAATTTTAATTTTGTGGAGCTTTTCTCCCCAGGCCTCCAATGAAAATGGACTCATTCTAGGCCCAGTGGACTTTCCCGGTCAACAAATGCAATAAATAAATAAACAAACAAACAATCAGCATTAATACACATTTTATGAAAAACGAACCAAAAGCATGATTCAACCCATCAATATATTCTACACTAATCTGTACAGTTGTGAGGTTTGAGCACCAGACCTTAACCCAGCAGCATGATGACAGCCCAAGTGCACACAAGCACCTATCAGTAATGCAAGAGTTTGACAATTTATTGTGCAGAGATGGAAACCAGGTTTCTGTCATTATCTGGCTCTACTCGCACCATGTGCTTTTCTAATTAGAAAAAAAAAGGCTCAAAAGCAATTACTAAACGCAGATTGGAGCATGTGGTGCGAGAAGACCAAAAACATTGAACGCGAGTGTGATCTCAGCTAGAGCTTGGCAGTAGCATAAATAATGTACATTGGCAACAACACACAGGCGCCGGAAGCTGTTGAAGACTGGGGGAGTGGAGGGTGAGAGGGGCACTTAGTGATCTAAAAAGGGCATTTGTTTTATAATTGTTTACTACCACAACATAGGTTCACTTGCATGACATTTTAAGCTCAAGTCAAGCACCAAAGGGGAATTGGCTAACATTTTCTGATTGGTCTTACCTATCCCATGGCTGATAACTGTATATTAGCCCTAGTGGCAATAACTGTGATCATACCATAAATAATTTGAGGGGACCCTTGTAAGGGATGTAGCATTTAGGAACTGCCTCTATCCATTAGTGGCATGAGGGGCAGTCCTGGAGTACATTTTCTATTACCTATCCTTAGATCCAAATTGCATTTGAATATGGACGGATGAGCTTTGTTTTATTTTTTTATGGAAAGTCTGTACTGGAACAGTGGTAGCCTCTGTGATATATATCTATCTCTCCACAACATTCAGTTTAGATACCTGGACTGAGTATTTCTGATGCCATTTGACTTGCTGATGTTCAGTAGGTCCATCTGTAGTAGGTCGGAGGATGCCTTGTATGCCAGACATGTCACCTCTAAGCACTTTGTAGAATACTCAATATAGTAATAAATCTTTGAGGTGGTCCATGCAAGACCTATGGTTTAGGACTTGTATCCTTTTATTAAGGTATTTCTGAAGGTATTCCAATTGTCGCATGGGGCTGGACAGATGCCAAACTGGGCATTATACAAAATGACTGAGAGCTTTGTAAAGGGGCACAACAATATCTCTAGATCTAGTCACAATCAATTTGTTTATAAGCTGTGCAATATAAAAAGGCTTTCTTATGACTCTGGGCACATGCTGGTCAAAAGTTAGGTCCCTGTAAACACAAGTCCCCAAATGTCAAACAATTGGGTCAGTTCTCAGAGGGCATTGTCATGATTTTGACACCAGTTATTATTTGGGACAAACCCTTCTGCATGATGGTCAAGTCATTTGGGGATTCAATAACTGGCCCTAGCTTGCAGTCATTTCAAACTTAGCCATCCAAAGCCCTTTGGTATTTCCTTTTACTTTTGAGATGTATATGCCAAACCAAAAGTCTCAGCACCAAACCCCGGGGGACGCCCTTGGTGATTGGTCTCTTCCCCTATTTTGATCTCCTGCATCCTGTGAGCAAGCTAGTGATGCAAGTGTTTGCTCCTACATTATTCATCTTTTGTACTACACCTGAGTAGGGGATTGTGTCAAAAGGCTTGGCCAGGTCAAGGTAATGTGGTGTGAACTGTTTTACCTTCATCCATTGCTTTGGTAACAAGAGTAAAGCTTAAAATTTTGCCATGATTTTGAGCCTTTCACACTTTCGTCTGGGCTGTTTTCAAACACATTTTTATGGGAATGCATACATGTATGCATTCTTTGATTCACCTTCCTGATTGTATTAAATTATATTCCTTGTATAATACAGCACCAGTTGTTTGAATGTGTTTTAAACTTGTAGTTTTGTGCAGTCTTCTAGTAAGCAATGAAACAAAATGTATTAACCAACAATGACAAAACTACCCATTTCAGAAAACTTCAACCATAAAAAGGCCACTCAAACTTCTGTCATTACAATCCACCAATATCAATAAATAGGCAAAATCTCTGCAGAAGTCAGTCATCTAAATAATTCCACATTAAAGGGATCTGTAACTAATGAAGAGGGTGTTGCTAGGAAACAACCTTATATTTCATTGTTTCATCTACAAATAAAGTGGCTGTTTCCCTGGAAGAATAATGTGCCTATGTTACATTAAAACGTGATAAGCTGGTAAATACTACAGTAGGAATGGATGGCAAACTGATAAGTTCATAGTTACTAGGTAATTCCTCCAAAGGAGGACATTGACAGTATCCATTCCCTTTAAAGTACAACACAGTACAATATCAGTGATCCATCTGCATATTGTGGGAGTAGAAACCCTAGCCTTTTGCATCAAAAGTAAGGCTACTACCATGTTGTGCTACTAACACAAACAGACTTGGAATAAGAAGCACTAAACCTCTCTTCCCCTGAAGCTCTCAGCTCCTTGTAAATTTTTTTATTTATTTAACAGGAAAGTCCAATTTTCAGCAGAGGGCCAGGGAGCAATGTTCTAGATGCATGTCTATAGCATGGGTGGAAACCCACACAAACACAGAGAGAACATACACTCCGCATAGAAGGCATCCCGGCCAAGAATCCAACCACACAACCTCTCGCTGTGAGGTAACAACACTAACACTGCACCATCCACTTGACACAGCTATCTCTCTCAATTTCACAGCAGAAAAAAATCTGGAAAAAGTCAAAATTTATTTGGAGGGAGGAGCAAAGGCCCAAAACCAGGGACACATTTTAAATATTGCTTGTATAATCTTAGAAAGTTGCTAAAATATTGTTTTGTGTTTACCATGTGTTTACAAAAAAAATATGAAGACTGAAACTTAAAGGGCTATTATTATTTAGTGAATTCCGTTCTCAATGATTTGCCAGAAAACCACAAATTTTAAGAGGAACAGACCAAACGTAGTATGAACGGAGCACACCAGCTACTATAAAATATGAATGGAGCACACCAGATACTATAAAATATGAGCGGGAGCAATATTTAAAATATGTCCCAATTTTCGGGCCTTCTCCCCCCATTTTGTCAGGATTTGTCCAGATTTCTTTCACTAAGAGGATGAGAGGTATTAGTATAGGATCATACATGGCAGGCACTACAGAGTCCTTGCCTTCCTCTCCAAACTTCTGCCCTCGGGAATTAATTGCAATAATCCCAAGTACAAAAATGCTTTCCTAACAGCCCTATAGCACTGTCTAAGTGTTGACAGGCAGTGTAGAAAATTGCCTAGCCACAAAAATAAATTCTGCTACATAAAAAACAAAAAGATAAATGAGAGTATGCTGGCATGCAAAGGCTGGCACTGATACAGTTAAGATTCCCTCACTCCCAACAAGCAAATTTAGTTCTTTCTTCCCAGCAGACGGCAATCACACCACCGTTAACACAACTTGGGGTTCCTATCTAATGTGTTACAGTCATGAAACCATGACAAAACAAACAAACCCATTGTTCTCCTCCAAACCAGGGCATCTGGGCGTTGATCTTACTGGTGCCTTACTCATAAAGTGAATACTGTTCATATACAGTTTAGTAAAAAGAGTGCCAGTTGCTGAGGTCAGCATGGGGACTAACACCCCCATAAAATAGCACTTTAAGTTAGGAAAAAATATCACATGGATGAGTCGGCGGTGTACCAGCTGAATGGTTAATGTATCAGTTGAATGGGTGGTGTACTGGTTGAATGGGCGGTGTACCAGCTGAATGAATGGTATACCAGTTGAATGGGTGATGTACCAGTTGATTGGGTGGTACATCAGTTGAATAGGTTGTATACCAGTTGAATGGATGGTTTACCCATTGAATAGGTTGTGTACTGGCTGAATGGGTGGTGTATTGGCTGAATGAGTGTAGTACCGGCTAAATGGGTGGAGTACCAGTATACAAAGGCTGGTACTTAAGCAGTTAGGATTCCCTCACTCCCAGCACACAAACACAGCTCCTTGTCCCTGAAGTTGACAATAAGACCCCCTTACACCAGAAGCTACTGCAGAAGTGTTGGAAGAAATTATTCTTCTGTTTAATATAGCATACTTCCCCAGAGAGTGGTAACATAAACACTGCCTTCCTCTCCAAACTGCAGCCTCTGGGTATTGAACCTGCTGTTGTTTTAGTGATGGTACTTATAGAGCTAAATAAAAGCAAAGCCCTGATAGCCTGCAGTAGTGTAGGAGCCTACAACCCCTAAAAACTCTTTACATCATGAGAAAACATATGCAAAGAAATAAGACTTAAATGAGTATATACTAGCACTGAAGTTATTAGAATCCCTTCTCTCCCAACAACTTAATACAAACTCTTTATTTTTGCAACCGACAATCAAATTCACTTTCACCACACACACCAGGGGGTCCTGCAGAAATGTTGGAAACTTGACCCCTTCTTTTAGGCTCCAACAACTTCCCAACCATCACAAAAATGAAGAAAAAAGCCTGCCTTTTATTTTCTATGTTGTACAATAAGTATAGGTGGTAGTTTCCAGTGAAAAGCAGAAAATAGCACACACACACTTTTGTTTTAATTATTTCTGTGCAGAGAGACTGCTCAGAGAAGTTAATGCTCATATAAAGCATCCAAACAGTCCAAAATCAGTGATGTAATTTTTCCCAGCTGGAGTGAACAAAGATACTGTTCTGTGCTGACACACACCAGCTGTTTTTGCCCCCATCAGTACAAAACGTGTGTGGAAAGAAAAGAGATCAGTAAATGTAAACAACTGAAATAACTGATTTCTCCTCTTAGAAGATACTGTAACAGGGCATGGATTTGCAAATCATGGGCTAGTACTCTGCGAAAAGGGGGAGTGAAACATTTTGCTAATGAACACAATGGTATCTCACTTCCAGGCTCCACATGAAATTACAGCAGGTATCTTACTTGTACAATTACTGTGCAAGTGAATTTATTACCCTGCTAAAGTATTGGGCAAGACTTTTTGTTTTAAAAAACAGTTTCATACCATAGATTCATAGGTAGGTACTAGGCTATCGGCCCTGGGGCCTATACAAGCCCAGCCAAAAAGGTACGCTGGCTTTTGCCACCCAAGAAAATTATTTTCCTGTGCCACTGTCAAGCATAGCCTCAGAGGTGATCCCCGGGGTGAATTTCCTATTTCCCATCCAATCATCAAGATTTTTCTTGAAGAGTGCTAATGAGGAGCTTTGTTTGATATAGATAGGTAGTTTATTCCAGAGTATGGGAAGTCTCTGGGACAGGAATCTATCCCTCTGGCATGTTCTGTTTATTGTGGTGACAACGTTTAGGTCCCTAGAGTGTGTAGCTCAGAGGGACTGGGATTTCTTTAAGTGGAGCATGTCCAACAGCTCTGGGTTTGACATAGCTTTGTATGTTAGGCAGAGATCACCTCTGAGTAGGCGATATGAGACGGAGTAAAGCTGGAGTTTTTTGAGACGGTCAGAGTAGGGCATCTGTTTGAGGCCGGTAATCCTCTTTGTGAGGTATTTCTGCGGCCTTTCCAGTTGTTGGAGATGTCTTGTGAGGTACATACCAAAAGGGGCGTTGTACTCTATAAAGGGTCTAATGAGTGATGAGTAGAGGGGAACAATGACCTCTTTTTTTCTGGATGAAAAACCTTTTGTGATGAGGTTTGCCACGTAGAAGGATTTCCTGACTACTGTGGCGATGTGATTATCAAAGGAGAAACTACTGTCCACCTGTGTCCCAAGGTCTCTTATCACACTTTCGATGTTAAGTATACTACCGCCTATGTTGTAGTTCATGGGTACAGAGTATTTACCAAAGGGGATGACAATGCACTTTTTGGCATTGAGCTTGAGGCCATGGCTTTGATACCAGGCATCTGTCTCAGTGAGGCCCTTTTGTAGGATATCCACATTGTCAGGAGTTTCGATTATGGCTCCTAGTTTGCAGTCATCTGCAAACTTTGTTAGCCAAAGACCTTCTGTGTTAGCCTGTACTTCAGAGAAGTAGATACCAAACAGGAGAGGACCCAGGACTGAACCCTGTGGTACTCCACTTGTCTCTGGTCTGAAGTCGGATTTGGAGTCTGCTACTTTCACAGTGTGGGTGCTGTCAGTGAGCCAGTTGGCAACCCATCTTGTGACATAGGGATTTATACCTAGTTTAGTGAGTTTATCTATAATTCCAGAGTGGGGGATGGTGTCAAAAGCCTTGGCAAGATCTAGATAGGCTGTGTGAACCACCTTACCCTTGTCTACGGCTTTGGTGACTGCTTCAAAGAAGTCTATCAGGTTTAGGAGACATGATCTGCCTTTTACAAACCCAAACTGGGTGGGATCCAGAGTTTGGAGATTACCAATGTCTTTGTTTATAAGTTCCATAATGATACGTTCCATGGCCTTGCAGACAAGGCTCGTCAGGCTAATGGGGCGGTAGTTCCTGGGGTCCGTGGTGGCTCCCCCCTTGCAGAGTGGGATAACCATTGCTGTGCGCCATTCAGCAGGCACAAAGCCTGAGGTGAGGCTATGATTTAGCATAGCTGGTGTGCTCTGCTCATATTTTAGAGTAGCTGGTGTGCTCTGCTCATATTTTAGAGTAGCTGGTGTGCTCCGTTCATATTTAAACTCACTAAACTAGGTATAAATCCTATACCAGTTATAAAATAACATTAATATGCTAAAATCAAGCTATTCCTGGGCCCAAATATGTCTTTTCTCACAGTGTCAGGGCAACTCAGTAGCTAGAATTACAGGTTACTGATGAAAAATAAAACACTTACTCCAAAAGACTGAAATTGTCACTCATATATAGTAATGTGGAAAACAAACAAAGAAGGAAATCAATGCACAGCTTAAGGGAAAAACAACAGCCACTGCAAAAGCTCAAACGGAGTTATGGGTCATACCAGCTACTATAATATATGAACGGAGCACACCAGCTACTCTAAAATATGAGTGGAGCACACCAGCTACTCTAAAATATGAGCGGAGCACACCAGCTACTCTAAAATATGAGCGGAGCACACCAGCTACTCTAAAATATGAGCGGAGCACACCAGCTACTCTAAAATATGAGCAGAGCACACCAGCTACGCAACAACAGCACAACAATACCTGAAAGCATGAGCGTACCACTCAACCTCTTACAACAACAAATTCACATTTTAGCCGTTTCTAACACTGGAATAAAATCTCAACCGTAGCAACAATTCACAAACACTGATGGCTGGCAAAGAGTTTAGAAAGCAGCCTTCTTGTATAGGCTGCTTCAGCTTGTACCATGTGCTTTTCCGCGTTTCACTTTTGAAAACAAACAAAAACTACTATGCAATAGCATACATCTCTACCGCTTAGAAACAGAAATCCAAACACTACAGTTGCTTTCAAAAGCTACATTCTGCAGTCGCAGAGCAACCGAGCAAACCCTAAAAAATGGCACAAACATTATTTGTTTACATGATATACTACAGCCTCTCTCAGAAATATTTCAAATGGCATTTCTGCCTCAGAGATGTGAGATAATGAGTGCTACATAAGGCAGATGTTACTCATATCATGTGCATTGCATTTTTCTGTGGAACTTAAAGCCCAAAAAAAGATATGAAGAAATAAGCAAAGCACATGGTGTGAGTAGAATCTGCAGAAAAAAAAAGGAAGCCAGCTCTGTCTCTCAACATTACTAATGCAAGTTGCTCACGGAAAGGTGTTGGCCTCAAGAAATCATAGCTCACAGTTGCCGGAAAGCACGATCAACTTGTAGAATGCAAAAGATTTATAACATTCACCTTATCGTAATAATAGAAAGGAGGAGATTCTGGCTGAGGTTATCTTGCATTCCTGATCATCTGTCAATGCAATGCAGTCCGCAGGAAAAAAGTAACAAAGAAAGGAAGTTCCACACAACGTGTGGTGGAGTGGGATGGCCAACATAGGTCTGACATCACATGATGGGTGGGTCATTCCATGCTTTTTTAAGAGCATGCAAATATAGTAGTGCTGATGTCAGTGTGAAAGAGGGAACTTTAAGACAACTGCTGCTGATCTGCAGTAGTTCTGACATCAGAATTTAAGAGACGGCAGCTAGCTTTTGAATGGCGCGATAACTCATTTTTAAAAGTGAAGCTAATACAGTACGGCAAGGCATCGGGCTGGTGAAGAAAAACAGTTGATTTCGTATTTTTGTAAAGCCGATATGCACATTTCTTTAGATAGGATAATATAATAGGGAGAAAAATTGTGGTCATGTTGAGGATTTAGAAATAATATCCCGTTGTTCTCCTTTAAGTATTCAGCTACGGTACCACCTTTATCTTTTATCCAACTGGTGGATACATTATTATAAGATAAGCGCAGTCCGGGTCTGACCTGTCTGACAACACAAATAGCTAAAGTTAACTTTGAGTATGTGTCTACCTGTTTGAGCTAATATTCATTATCCCCACAGTAGCCTACCGATACAAGGTTATCCTGTTTTTCCACCTGAGAAATGGTTAAGAAATGACTTACAGCTTCAAATCAGTCCTTGGTCAATTTTAATTGTTTCTTAAACACAAACTTGTATTTGCTTGATATTGGCTCATTAGCTGCAGTACAAAAAAACTGCTTGCTCACACCCTTGTTCTCCCCATCCCCCTTCTCTGTTTATTACCTTAAGCCAATCCCAAAGTTAATAAATATTACCTGTGGCAAGCACCATTTTTAAACTACAATCCACTCTGCTACAGGCAAGCACCATTTTTAAACTACAATCCACTCTGTTACAGGCCCGATGAGGAGTTTAGTGTCTCTCCAGTAAGTGTTTTACAACTGTTTATGCTTATTTATGTTGAATTGTGTTAGACATCTAATATGACTTATGCTTTACTACTGAAGTTACTATGACATGCTAGCATTGCGTTTGTCTGCACCAAGTTGTTTTTAGTATAATAGTATGGCCTTTTTGCAGAGCTGCACCTTGTTAACTAATGTTATTCATGTATATGTGTTGTGTGTAGACAGCTCATACGGGTGTCTAATTATTTCTATATAATTGTGCTGTTACTGGTGGATAGAATCACATTAGAGACCCAGGACAGAGTGCTGCTCACTATATTTTTATCTGTGACTGCATACCTGTCAGCTGAGGTCCCTTTTCACTGACGTGTTTTTTCAATTGGCTCAGTATATGCATATACTAGTAGTTGATTCAAGACATATTTTCCTGTATGCAGTAGCTATTTGCTCAGTTTGTTTTTGTAATCTTTATAATATATCTTCACCATCTCTAAAGTGCACTCCTATCTGTACTCTTCTTTTCTAAACCTAACACCACTCTAAGTATTCAGCTGTGGTACCACCTTTATCCAACCGCTGGATACATTGTTATAAGATAAGCGCAGTCCGGGTCTGAACTGTCTGCAAACACATCTATAGTTAACTTTGACTATGTGTCTACCTGTTTGAGCTAATATTCATTTATCCCCTGGAGGGCACTCTGCTTTGGCTTGTAAGCAGCCCCCCCACACACACACTCATCTTCCATTTTCTCTTTTATTTCCTTCTGTTAGCAAACAGCATCCATAACTGATCAAATACTGTGTTTGTTAACATAAA
Organism: Protopterus annectens; assembly: GCF_019279795.1. Lineage (NCBI taxonomy): Eukaryota > Metazoa > Chordata > Ceratodontiformes > Protopteridae > Protopterus > Protopterus annectens. The sequence goes on from NC_056725.1 coordinate 1,760,560,406, forward strand.
TTGAGACTACAGTAGCCTACTGATACAAGGTTATCCTGTTTTTCCACCTGAGAAATGGTTAAGAAATTATTTACAGCTTCAGAGCAGTCCTTGGTCAATTCTGATTGTTTCTTAAACACAAACTTGTATTTGCTTGATCTTGGCTCATTAGCAGCAGTACAAAAGAACTGACTGCTCACGCCCTTGTTCTCCCCCTCCCCCTTCCCTGTTTATTACCTTAACCCAATCCCAAAGTTAATAAATATTACCTGTGGCAGGCACCATTTTTAAAACTACAACCACCCTTTGAGCGCTTTATGCTCAGCCTTGCCATAAAACTTACTAAAACTGCCTGAACTGGGGCACAGCTAAAGTACAGTTGTGTACCTACCATTAATGTAGATGTTCGAGTGTATTCACTGTTGCAGTCATTACTCTTGGGTTATCCTGCTGGCAGGCTACCCTCGGTCGGCCAGAATTCCAAAATGTCTAGGTCTGGCGTCGGTCGCTGTCGCCTCTTCCCTGACATCAGTGCGCCAGGGGTATAAAAGATGCAGCCAATGCAATTTTCTTCAGTTTTTCTTGCCCCTGATGTCAGGTGCCCCCAAATTGGTAGGCTGTAAAAGATGCCAATTAAAATGCATGCACAAAAATAACATTTCCTTCATCTACAAGCAAATACACCAAATAGGTTGTATAGGATAGAGAAGTGCAGATAAGTCCCAGCAAAGAAAAAGGGGGATGGTGGGTGGGTAACCTGGACTGCAACAGTGAATACACTCGAACATCTACATTTATCGTAGGTACACAACTGTACTATGTTCATCGTGTTTCACTGTTGCAGTCATTACTCTTGGGTTGAATCCCAAAGATGAGGAAGGGTGGCTAGGCTAAATAGGATTAAGGGAGGATATGAGGCCCTGCAGAACTGCAGTGGCAAAGCCTGCTCTGGACTTAGAGTAAAGAGGTAAGTGGTAGTGCTTTGTGAAGGTGTGCACTGAACTCCAAGTTGCAGCCTCTAAGATATCTTTGGTTGGTACTCCTATGAGGAAGGCTGCTGAAGTGGCTGCTGCTCTGGTGGATTGAGGCCTAATGCCCTTGGGCACTGGTTTGCCATGCTGAAAATAGCAGAAATGGATGCAATGGCCTATCCATTTAGAAATAGTCTGTTTTGAGATAACCTTTCCTTGTGATCCTGCAGCATATGACACTAAAAGTTGCTCAGTCTTTCTGAAAGTTTAGTTCTGTCCAAGTAAAAGCGCAACTGCCTGCGTATGTCCAAAGAATGCAGAATTTTCTCACTCTTGTTCTGTGGATTAGGATAAAAGGTTGGCAAGTGACTGGTTTGGTTAAGGGCCACACTGGACACCACAGGCATAAATGTAGGGTTTGTCCTCAGAGAAACCCTTTCTGGATGACAAATGATGAAAGGTTACACAGCCATGAGTGCTTGTAACTCCGAAACTCGCCTTGCAGAGGTTATTGCTAGGAGCAGAGCTGTTTTCCAGGATAAGAATTTTATATCTGCTGTTGATGCTGGCTCGAAAGGAGGCAGTGTGAGTTTTTCCAAAACATAATTGGGGTCCCAGGCCAGAATTGGTGCTCTCCTTGGAGGCCTAATGTTTTTGGCCCCTCTGAGGTACTGCCTTATTAAAGGATGAGAGAAGATAGGTGGTTCTGTATTGTAATGGGCTGAAATGGCAAAGGCATGAATCTTAATTGATGAGAAGGAAAGGCCTTTGTTCAGCATCTCAGTTAGGTATTGTAAAATCTGAGGGATATTTAGTACACACGTGTCAATGCCTTGTTCCTGGTTCCAAGCACAGAATCTCTTCCATTTTTCTGCATAAGATTTTCTGGTGCTGGGTCTCCTGGCCTCCAAGATAACATCCATAACAGCTTTTGAAAAAGAAGTGTTCTGAATGTCTACATTATCTGCCATGCTGCCAGATTTAAGGTCCTGAGTTGGCTGTGCAGGATCTGATTGTTTTGTTGGGTCAACAAGTGAGAAATTTGGGGCAATATCCATGCTGGACCTTGAGACAAGCTCTTTAGGATTGGGTACCAGTGCTGGCGTGGCCAGTCTGGTGCAATCAGTATCATTTTTGGCTTCTCTTGTCTGACCTTTAAGAGTACCCTGGGAAGGAGAGGCAGTGGGGGAAAAGCATATACCGTTAGATTTTTCCAGCTGAAGGATACGGCGTCCACTTTCCATGCTTGCTTGTGATAAATCCTTGTGCAAAATCTCTGCAACTGGCAGTTGTGAGGGGAGGCAAATAGATCTATGTCTGGGCATCCCCATTTCCTTACTATCATGCTGAAGACTTGTGGATCCAATTTCCATTCGTGGGGATCCATGAGGTTTCTGCTAAGTTTGTCTGCCAGAGTATTTGTTTTTCCTGGCAGGAATTGTGCTTGCAGGTGAACTTGAAAAGCCAATGCTGTGTCCCATAAGGTCATTGCTTGTCTGCAGAGGGGGTAGGAATGTGTACATCCCTGCTTGTTTATGTACCACATGACGGTAGTGTTGTCTGTCTTTATCAGTAACTGTCCTGGATGAAGCAGGTCCTTGAAAGCTGTCAGGGCATTTTGAACAGCTAGCATCTCTTTTTCATTGATGTGAAGATGCATCTGGTTTGCAGGCCATGTGCCCTGAATACATTTTCCTGCCATATGGGCCCCCCAGGCATGCATAATCTGATGCATCCGTTGTCAGTGTCTGTCTGGCTGTGGGTAAACTGAATGGCAGACCCTTGTTGTGGTGACAGGCTTCTGCCCACCATTGAAACTCCTGTTGCAGGCAGGGAATGAGTGCAATTACTGTCTCCAGGCTGTGGTAATGCTGAGTCCAAATGCTTTTTAGGTACCATTGTAGTTTCCTCATATGCAGTCTGGCATATGGAATTAGTAGAATGTAAGATGCCATGAAACCAAAGGCTTGCAGGATTTTCCTTGCAGATAAGTGGGTTTTTGTTGCCAATTTCTTGAAGTAAGTAGTCAGATGCTTTTGTTTGTCTGGCATGAGATAACATGGACGTAACATTAACCTTATGAGGAATGTTATATCCAAGCACTGGAATATTCTCATTGCCAATGAGGAGATCAAACCGTGGATTGATGATATATGCAGGTATGGATATAGAAGGGGCAGGACGTTGGGATCATTTTTTTCACATTACAAAAGGGTTAGTTCAGCCAGAGCAATACATCACCAATTAACCATGACAGGTGACAAACTATGGGGTACATACCATTGTGGTCATTGCTAATCATGTCCTTTCATTTTCAGATCAAAACATTTTACCAGTGAAAATACCGACAGAATATTTGATATCAAATTTTTTGGCAATTGTAACAGTGATTGGGTGGTATACCTTGCTACTTGCACATGTGGTTCGTTCTATGTTGGACAGACCTCACGACCACTTCGATTACGTATGTCTGAACATCGCAGTGGCATACGAACTAAGAGGGAGACCAATGCCTTATTTCAACACAGTACACAACATAACTCGGCCAGGTTCCAGTTTACCATCATTGACAGAATCCTTGGGGACAGATCCAACAAACAGGGATGGCATTCTATTCTCATTACAAAAGAGAAGTATTGGATCATTAAACTGGGAGCTTTGTTCTCACCAGGTTTGAATGATCATTTATAAATTTGTGTGTTTCACTTTTATGAGCATGTGTTATTTTACTTTATTTTATTGTATAACTTTTCATTTTTTTCTTTGTCTCTCATATAGGAAACAATTTGTGGGAAGAACACATTAGGAAGAATCCTATTGGATGACTGATTTTTATATATATATATATATATATATATATATATATATATATATATATATTTGTGTGTCACTTTACAGTTAATGCTTTTTTATCCCACTAAGGAAAGCCTGCTGTCTGAAACCGGTCTGGGTGTTTATTATTAAAAGTTTATATACTTTATATATCAGCCTTTGGATGTTTTTTTGATGCTTTACACTGAACTTGATGCTGGCAATTTTCGTCTACTTGGATTGTTTTCTGCCTTGTATTTGGGTCTTACTTGCAGAGTATCTCTTCCTGGCGTGAGATAAGCCATCTGGGCAGTTGTATTTAAGCTTGCACCCAGGAATATTATCTCTTGAGAGGGCACTAGTTTTGATTTCTTTTCGTTTACTGTGTACCCTAGGCCAATTAGTAATCTTTTTACAAACGCCAGATGCTTCAGAAGAATGTCTTTGTTCTCTGCTTGAATTAGGCAGTCGTCCAAGTAGGGATACATTTGAATTCCTTTTTGCCTGCAAAACGCAATTACTGGTGCCAGGCATTTTGTGAAGACCCTGGGCGCAGTAGATAAGCCAAAAGGCAGTGCAGAGAATTGGTAATGCATTCAGCCAGCTATGAACCTGAGGTATCTTCTGCAAGATTGTCTGATTGGGACATGCAGGTATGCCTCTTTTAGGTCCAAAGTTACGAGCCAAGCCTTCTTGCCCAGCATGGGCAGTAGCTGCTGTAGAGTCAACATCTTGAATTTTGGAACTTCCAGAAACGTATTTAAAATTGACAGGTCCAGTATTGGTCTCCAGGTTTTGTCCTTTCTGGGTACAAGAAAATGTCTGGAGTAAAATCCTTGCCCCTGCTCTTGTTGTGGTATTTGCTGAATGGCCCTCATGTCCATGAGGGCTGTAATTTGTTTTTGTGCCTCTGCCCAATGATTGTGTGGCAGGTCTGGCATACCTTTTGACCTTGGTAAGGTGTGAAAATGGAATCTGTAGCCTTGGGACACTATGTTCAGGACCCATTTGTCTTGGGTAACCATTTGCCAATTTGATGAAAAAAGTGCTAGTTTTCCCCCTAAGGGGGCTGCCAAAAGAAAAGTGCTTGGATCTGGTAGAGGAAAGTCATTGGGACTGTTTCCTGTAAGGTTGTGATTTGTCTTCTCCGCTTTTGGAGGTAGGAGCACCCCATTGTTTAGGCCTGTATGAGCCTTGGAGCTGAGATCTGCCTATGGGACACCTGTATCTGCCTCTTTGTGGTCTGTCTGACATTGGAAAGGACCAATTTTTAGAGGGCCAGTTCCTGCTACACCTGGGTAGCTGCACCTGTAAGAAATCCTTGACTGTCTGCATGGATTTTGCTTTATCCTCCATTTTTTTCAACACCTCTTTTGCTTTAGTACCAAAGTATCATGCTGTAATGGTGCATCTAATAATTTTGCTTTAACAGGCAGACTCTGTTCCTTTAACCAAGCATGCCTTCTAATAACAGAACATGTAACAGTGGCCCTGCAAGAGGCCTCCAGTGAATCATGACCACATTGCAAAGTATGCTTTCCCACTTGTTCAGCTGCATGCAATAAATCCTGCAATTCCTTGTTCTCTGAATCTTCAGTATTTGTCAACAATTTATATTGCTGATATTTAAGCATATGAAACTGACAATTTACAGCCCTTACAGCCAGGGTAGCACAAGTGTAGACTTTTCCCCCCATCTGTCTAGAGCCCTAGAATCCCTATCACAGGGGGCAGGATTTTTTGCAGTGGAAGCTTTAACCCATTTGGGACCCTGAGATATAGTTTCTTGGTCAGCAGCGGGGTTTTTATATAGGAATTTATGAGAATCCGGGACCCTGTAGTACTTGTCTGGCTTAGCAGGTACAGGGGGTAAAGAGTCAGGGGACAGGCCGGACTCTGAAAATACATCATCTACAATATCCAGGACAGGTGGAATAGCAAGGGGTCTGTGCTGGGGGAGTAGCAGAAAGTCTCTGAGCCTTTTCTTAGATTCAGAATAATCTTGGCTCTCCCAGTGGAAATGCTCCCTCATGGTATGCAGGGTTTCCCCAAAAGAATAATCCTCAGAAGGAGAGGCTGAAGGAATGGATTCTTCAGCATCAGAATCCTCATAGGGAAGCATGGAGTAATCCTGTTCAGAAGAGGAATCAGAGGAAATAGAAACCTGATCAGAAGAATCATACTCTGTCTCTTGCCTAGGCCTCTTATCAGGAGGGGGATGGGAGCCCCTGATCAAACTAATTAGGTCTTCGGCCATTTTGAGCATCTGTTTTTTAGGCATGGAAGTCTGAGAAGGAGAATGCTGTACTTGTTTCTTTGTCTTTAGAGTTGCTTTAGTCTTTGTCTTTGAAGCTGAAGATGGCTTAATATATAGTTGTGTAGGTCTGAAGACACCCTCAGAAGCCAATGCCTGCTCAGCGGCTCAGGACCCATCTGAGGGAATGATTTCCGAGTGTCCAATACCTTGAGTTTCCAGAGGCCCAGTCGGCTCCATGTGGGAGTCGGAAGCGGCCTGTGGCTCTGAGGTAGCAGGCGCCAGGGGCTGCGAAAGCGCCTCACTGGGAACCGGCGACTGGCCTAGCAGAGGCTTCGTCGTCGGTTTTGGACCTCGGATGCCTATCCTTTTCCTTGTCCTTGCGTTTTTTGTAAACTCCGGCTGTCGGCTGGTCCGATGGCATTATATAATTAAATCTTCGGCCAAAGTAACAAAATGCAAAATCGAACCGATGCTTGATAGTGAGTTGGTTAAATCTAGCACAAAACCGACAGCTAGCAACGTTGTGATCAGGGCCTAGGGAAGGAATACAGTAAGAGTGAAAATCCTTATAAGGTATTTGCTTCCCACAAGAAATACAATTGTTAACTTTTTCTGATATCGGTCTGGAGCAAGAAAAAAGTTTCCCCAACGGGGTACTTAGCTTTAATGAAGACTTTGGTTCTGAAATTCAGATTTGAAAATCTCAGGAGTCAGCTGACAGGCACTTGCGAACTGCTTTTACTTAGGGCACCGCGCGGCAAGAAAGACTGAAGAAAATGGCGTCGGCTGCATCTTTTATACCCCTGGCGCACTGACGTCAGGGAAGAGGTGACAGCAACCGACGCCGGACCTAGACTTTGGAATTCTGCTGACCGAGGGTAGCCTGCCAGCAGGATAACCTAAGAGTAATGACTGCAACAGTGAAACACTATGAACATCTGATAGTTCGTGGAAATACAGGGTAGCTACCTGAGTCTCCACATTCACTATCATATCTTCTTTTATCAGTTTACTCTGTTACCTGATTGTTTCCAGCCCCCTCATAAGAGCAACTAAAGTACAGTTTTGTACCTACCATAAATGTAGATGTCCGATAGGTATGCATCTGCAGTCATCACATATGGGTTGTCCTGCCTCAGGCAGCCCTTCGGTCGGCCGGATTCCAAAGTCTGGGTCTGGCCTCGGCTGATGTCGCACTTTCCCCGACGTCAGAGCGTCTGGGGTATAAAAGCATCAGCCGGCGCCATTTTCCTCAGTTTTTCTTGCCCCAGATGCCAGGTGCCCTCTAAGGAAGGCTAAAATTTGGAAATATGCATTGCAAAAACAAATCCAAACATGCACAGTACTATAAAAACAAATACACCATAATAGATCCCCCCAGCTAGCTATAAGAGGGGTAAGTACCCAAGAAGTATACCACAGAGGGGAAGGAGGGAGGGTAAACCTGACTGCAGATGCATACCTATCGGACATCTACATTTATGGTAGGTACAAAACTGTACTATGTCCTTCAAGGATGCATCTGCAGTCATCACATATGGGTAGAATACCATAGCCAATCTGAGGGTGGAGGTACTAAGTAAAGGATGGTGTAGCTAAGATACCCTGCAGGACTGCTGTAGCAAAGCCTGCTCTGGATCTGGAGTATAAAGGTAAATTGTAATGCTTGGCAAATGTATGCACGGAGCTCCATGTAGCAGCTTCTAAAATGTCCTTGGTAGCCACCCCTCTTAGGAAGGCTGTGGTGGTGGCTGTGGCTCTCGTGGAATGAGGTCTAATGTTAGCTGGCACAGTTTTTCCATGAAAGGAGTAACAAAACGAATGCAATTTCCTATCCATTTTGAAATTGTCTGTTTGGAAATTGCTTTTCCTTGTGCCCCAGCAGCATATGCTACAAACAGCTGGTCAGTCTTTCTGTAACTTTTAGTTCTGTCCAAGTAGTAGCGCAACTGTCTGTGTATGTCCAGGGTGTGCAAAAGTTTCTCCCCTTTATTTTGTGGTTGTGGGAAGAATGTAGGCAAGTGAATAGCTTGGTTCAAAGATACCCTTGATACCACCTTTGGCATAAATGTAGGATTGGTTCTCAAAGAAACTCTGTCCTGATGAAAGATAAGAAATGGCTGTACTGCCATTAGAGCTTGTAACTCAGATACTCTTCTTGCTGAGGTTATGGCCAGAAGGAAGGCAGTTTTCCAAGACAGAAACTGTAGATCTGCAGATGCTGCTGGTTCAAAGGGAGGAAGTGTTAGTTTTTCCAACACGAAGTTAAGGTCCCAAGTAAGTAGAGGTGGTTTCCTTGGAGGATTGATGTTTTTGATTCCTCTTAGAAACTGTCTCAGGAGAGGATGAGAGAAGACAGGTGGATTAACATTGTATTCTGCTGAAATTGCTGAGGCATGTATCTTAATGGAAGAGTAAGACAGGCCGTTGTGGAACAATTCTGCCAAATATTCCAGTATATGTGCCATGTTCATCACTGTCACATCTAGGCCCTTTGTTGTGTTCCAAGTGTGAAATCTTTTCCATTTTGCTGAATATGCCTTCCTTGTGGAAGGCCGGCGAGCTTCCATAATAATATCCTTCACTCTCTGGGATAGCTTATCCTGAGGAGGAGTCATGGTATTTTCCAGGCAGTTAGCTGTAAGGTTTTCAGGTTGGAATGCAGAGTCTTGAAATTGTGCTGTCAGTAGAAGTGGCCATAGGGGGAGAGGCCACGGTTTCGTCTGTGACATGCTCTTTAACAGTGGGTACCAGTGCTGTCTTGGCCAGTTTGGAGCTATCAGAATCACTCTGGGCTGCTCTGTCCTGATCTTCAGTAAGACCTTGGTCATTAATGGGAGAGGTGGAAAAGCATACACTGTTAGAGCTTTCCAGCTGAAAGAGAGAGCGTCCACTTTCCATGCTTGTGGGTGGTATGTCCTTGAGCAGAATTTCTTCAGTTGATGATTGTGGGGGGAGGCAAACAGATCTATTTCTGGCCGTCCCCATGATTGTGTTATGAGTAAGAAGATGCCTGGATGCAGCATCCATTCGTGTGCATCCATGGTATTTCTGCTTAAGCTGTCTGCCAGTATATTGTCTTTCCCTGGCACGAACTGGGACTGCAGCTGTATATTGAGTTTCAAGGAAATTTCCCATAGATTCATTGCCAGTCTGCAAAGAGGGTAGGAATGGGTGCCTCCTTGCTTGTTTATGTACCACATAACTGTGGTGTTGTCTGTCCTTATGAGTAGGTGGCCTTGATGAAGAAAAAGTTTGAAGGCCTCGATTGCGTGTATCACTGCCAGCATTTCCTTTTGGTTTATGTGCATGCAGCTCTTTGTGACCATAGCCCTTGGATACATCTGCCCTCCATGTGTGCTCCCCAACCTTGGTCTGAAGCGTCCGTAGTGATGGTTTGGTTGGCTCTTGGCTTGCTGAAGGGCAACCCGCTGTTCGACTGGCAGGCTTGAGCCCACTACAGAAATTCCTTTTGAAGGCATGGAATGAGTGGGATCAAAGTTTCTAAGCTGTGACTGTGCTGAGTCCATAAACTCCTTAGGTACCATTGTAATTTTCTCATATGCAGCCTTGCTTGTGGAATCAGAAGAATGCAAGATGCCACGTAACCCAGGGCCTGCAGGATTTTCCTTGCAGTCAGCTGAGTTTGTCTTGTCAGATTCTTGAAGTAATCCGGTAGTTGTTTTTGTTTTTCTTCTGTGAGAAAGGCCATTTGGGTGGTAGTGTCTAGATCCGCACCCAGAAAAGTCATTCTTTGGGATGGAACAAGTCTTGATTTGTGGATGTTGACTGTATATCCCAAGGCCTGCAGTAGGTGGATGGCATAATCCAAGTCCTTTAACAAAGTTTGCTTGCTGTCTGCTTGTATAAGGAAGTCGTCCAGATATGGGTAAACTTGAATCCCCTGAAGTCTGCAGTGTGCAATTACTGATGCCAGGCATTTCGTGAATACTCTGGGTGCAGTAGATAAGCCAAAGGGCAATGCTGAGAACTGATAATGCTCTGACCCTGCAAGAAATCTGAGGTGTCTTCTGCAACTTTGTCTGATAGGGACATGCAGGTATGCCTCCTTGAGGTCTAGAGTCACCAGCCAAGACCCCTTGCCCAGCATGGGAAGGAGTTGCTGTAGAGTCAGCATTTTGAATTTTGGCATAATGAGGTAAGTATTCAGTGCGGACAAGTCGAGAATAGGCCTCCATTGATTTTCTTTTCTTGGAACAAGGAATAATCTGGAGTAAAATCCTTGGCCTTGTTCTGAAAGAGGTACCTTTTCTATAGCTTTCATTTGTATTAAGTTGGAAATTTGTTTCAAAGCCTCTGCCCTCTGATTTGGTGGCAGGTCTGGCATGCCTTTTCTTTTTGGCAATGTGTGGAAATGGAACCTGTATCCTTTGTCTATTATTTGCAGTGTCCATGTGTCCCTTGTAATACTGTGCCAATTTTTTGAAAATAAAGAAAGCTTTCCACCCAAAGGTGCTTCTAATTGAGCCCTGGTCGGCGGAGTCAAAACAAAGTCATTGAGTCTGTCCTGGTGTAGCAGTTGTAGTTCCTGCACTACCTCTCTGGTTGAGAGGCTGCCATTGACGGCCTCTGTAACAGCCTCTAGCTTGCCTTCTATCTCTGGCACGCCTATTCCTGCCTCTCTGAGATCTGTCTGAGTCCGGAAAGGACCAATTCTTAGTAGGCCAATTTCTGCTGAATCTCGGTGGTTGGACTTGCAGAAAGTCTTTGACTGTTTGCACAGATTTTGCCTTTTTTTCAAATTTCTTTAAGACCTCTTGAGCCGTGGAACCAAATAATTTTTGCTTTTCCATAGGAGCATCCAAAAGCTTAGCTTTAACATGGTCTGGCAGAGATTGTTCCTTCAGCCAGGCATGCCTACGTATAACTGCACCTGTCATAGCTGACCTACATGAAGCTTCCAATGCATCATAACCACACTGCAAGAAATGGTTACTAACCTGCTGGGAGTTATGTACCAGATCCTGAAGGGATTTGCGATCAAGGGGTTCAGAAAAAGACAGTTTCTTATGCAATTCATCTAACAAATACTCTTGGTACTGTATCATATGAAATTGACAATTTAATGCCCTCATGGAAAGAGTTGCAGAAGTATACACTTTCTTACCTCATCTCTCTAAAGCTCTGGACTCCCTTTCAGAGGGAAGAGGATTTCTAGCAGTGGCAGCTGCAACCCCTTTTGGGCCCTGGGAAATAGTTTCTGGATCAGCAGAGTGGGCCTTGTACAGGTGTAGATGTGAGTCCGGGACCCTGTAGTACCTATCAGGTTTGGCAGGAGCCGGAGGGAGAGAGTCAGGGGCTGTACTAGCATCAGAGTACACATCATCAATGACATTCAAAACAGGAGGTATAGCTAAAGGCCTATGCTGAGGTAAATGTAAAAAGGTCCTTAACCTCTTTCTGGAATCAGAGAATTCCTGACCCTGCCATTGAAAATGTTCTCTCATAGAGTGTAATGTCTCTCCAAAGGAAAACTCTTCAGGAGGGGAGGCCGAGGGAATAGATTCTTCAGCATCAAAATCCTCGTAGGCCGAATAAGCCTCCTCCTGGTGGTCTGACAGAGTAGAGCCATCAGTGGACTCATCTGAGGAGTGGGGGTCAGAGGGCTCAACCCTGGGCCTTTTGTCTGGAGGTGGTTGAGAGCCCCTGTCCGGATGAGGTTGAGAACCTCTAATTAAGGAGATAAGATCCTCTGCTAAGCTAAGAATCTGAGAGCCAGTAGAAGGTCTCTGAGAGGTAACCTTGGGAGGCAAAGCTTTAGTAAGTTTAGCAGCTTTAGCCCTAGAGAAAGCCTTAATGGACATGGATGCAGGAGGTCTGGCTGCACCACGTGCAGTAGAAGACTTGTCTAAAGGAATGGTGTCGGAAGGTTCCTGGACACCAGTTTCAGTAGGTAATTCAATAACCGACTCGGCCGGGGCCTCCGGGGCCGAGGTAGTCGGAAGTACCAAGGACTCTGTTTCAGCCGAGACCGAGACACTCGCGGTAGGCCTGACCGTGGTTTCAGCCGAAACCGCGGCCCGCGTGTGTCGGTCCTTGTCTTTCCGTTTCTTAACTAAATGCGAAGTCGGAGTCTCTGACGGCATCTTGTAAGCAAAACTAGCCCCAAAGAATTCCTCTGCAAACTCCGACCTACGTCTAAGAGTTCGTCGGTTGAAGGAAGCACAGACTGAACAGGCCGAGACGTCGTGGTCTGGGCCTAGGCAGGGGAGGCAGTAAGAGTGGAAATCCTTATGAGGTATTTGTTTCCCACAAGTTAAACAATTATTAACTTTATCTGACATCGGCTGAGGCAAGAAAGAGTCCCCAATGGGGTACTTAGCTTTTTCGAAGTCTTCGGTAGCTGAATCACAGGAGCTGGCCGACCGGCACTTGCGAACTGCTTCTGCTTCGGGCACCACGCGGCAAGAAAGACTGAGGAAAATGGCGTCGGCTGATGCTTTTATACCCCAGACGCTCTGGCGTCGGGGAAAGTGCGACATCAGCCGAGGCCAGACCCAGACTTTGGAATCCGGCCGACCGAAGGGCTGCCTGAGGCAGGACAACCCATATGTGATGACTGCAGATGCATCCTTGAAGGACATCAGGGTCTCTGCCTGCTTCACTCCCCACCCTGCCTCCAATTTCCTCCCGCCCCAGTAGTCCTACCTTTATTACACACGCAAACTCCTCCCATCTTTCCAACAGCCAACCACGGCACTAAACACAACACTACCTCCTCCATCTTCCCACTACTATCACTCCTCCTCAGCTAACATGTATAAGCATACTATACCTATGCTCACTGCATGCACTCTCCTTGCATATCTTACATCCTACCAAAACTCCATCATTCTCCCACTCAGCCACTACCACTGTACTACTACTCACACCACCACTCATGTCTCACCCTCACTCAGCTCCCCTCCCACCAACTCATGAACCATTCCTATGCACCCCCACATATTCTATCAGCTATATTACTCAAACAAAAAGCATCCTTACAACTTAACATAGAAACCCTCCCACCATACCTATTACCCACAGAGCACAATCATAACGTTTCCCTAATAAACAAACACATTCAAAAACTGAGAAAATTAATAACCTCATGCATATGCCAAAACCAGCCCAAAGTGGATACATCCATCCCAACCCTGGCCCCACCATCTCCAACCCCACTCCTCATAATCAGACTAGAAACCACAACTTCTCCCAAATCACAGCCAGTAGAAAGCCAAGTGACTTCCTTCTACTAAGCCTAAATATTAGAAGTATATCCAACAAGGTCCATGAACTCCATGCCACCATATACTTGTTCTTCCCAGATATAGTCATCCTGACAGAAACCTGGCTAAAACCTCACACTACCAATGAGCAAATCCTTCCTACCGGTTATGGCATACTAAGAGTAGACCAGCTAAACAAGAAAGGAGGCAGTGTAGCTATAGTATTTAAACAGCATCTAAACATCCAGATCTTAAAATTATCAGCTCCACAAATAGGCAATGAAGAAATAATATATACCAACCTCAAAATAAACCAAAATAAAACCATCAACATAACTGGATGCTACTTCCTACCTGGCCAAAACATCCCTCCACTAGAAAACCTCCTCAGCTGGTCTACCCACCATCTCCCTCAACAAACAATAATTTTAGGTGATTTCAATATTGACTGGTAATTCTGTTCTGGCAACCATCCAACCCATCATCTAAACCTTCATGGCTTCACCCAACTAGTCCAGTCGCCAACCACGATAAATAAAAACTCCAACAAACACACTACCCTGGATTGGATACTAGTCAGTAAGAGCCCCCAGTCATATATAGCAGGCTGCTTATCAGATAGCCTCAGTGATCACTCCCCAACATTCCTACTCAAAAAACACCTATACCAAGTTAAACCTGTCATCTACCGTCAAATACGTAAAAAAATAAACTTTAACCCACTCACATTCATCTCATCCCTCAAAGAATGTAACTGGCATCCTCTAAAGTACCTCAGTCTTGAAGACGCAGTTTAATTTTTTAATACTACCTTCCTGAGCATCCTTAATTATCACGTCCCCATAAGACGTTCCAGAACCAAAGCACAACCCTCCCAATGGCTACAGAAAACCACTAAGTCAGAAATGAAAAACAGGAATAAAGCCTGGGAGCACTGGTGCAAAACCAAAACCCCCCCAACTAGACAGAAATTCCTATAAATATGCAATAAAGTCAAAAAGATAATAAAACAGGACAAATTCCAATACTACCAGTCTGCCCTAGACTCCTCCCAACACAACCCCAAGCAATTCTGGTCCTCCAAAAACTCCATACTCCACCCAGGTAAAGTCAGTACCCATCCTCCTAACATCCCTCACTCCTCCGAAAATATTGCTACCTCATTCAACACACAATTCACACAAACCATACTATCACTAGCTAGACAACACAACCCCCCTCCTCTCCAACCCACACCTTCAACTAGTAATCTCCCTAGTGTTTTGTCTTTTTCTCCTGTTCCTACCTCCAACATAAAAAAACTCTTAACTAAACTTAAGCCCACCAAATTAGCAGCAGATAATCTCCCAAGTGAATACCTACAAATCGCAGCTGATGCTCTAGCCTACTCAGTATTCATCTTGATTAACCGATCTCTGTCAGAAAGCTACATTCCCACACTATGGAAAGTATCACATATAATTCCCCTCCACAGAACTAACCAATTACCGCCCCATAGCTATTCTCTCTCCACTCTCCAAAATACTAGAGAGATGCATTCACTCTCAGGTCTCAGGCTACCTCCTTACTAACAACCTCCTTTCCAATACTAGGCATGGTTTCCGACCAAACCATAGCACCACCACTGCCTTACTCTCCTTTACTAACCCTATCCTTCAACATAAAAACAATGGCTATCCCCCCTCTGCTACTTTCCTAGACCTATCTAAAGCATATGACATGGTCCCACACAAATAACTCATCTCTGTCCTCAATAACCTATACTTCTCTCAATCAGTCACCGACTGGTTTCAGAGTTACCTGTCTGACCAACAATCCGCTGTAGGGCAGAATGACACATCTCCCCAATTATCTGTCGCTATAGGGGTTCCCCAAGGATTTATCCTTGGACCCCTACTCTTCTCTATTTTCGCCAATAATCTAGCCTATGCCACCAAACATGGCACACTCATACAATACGCAGATGACTCAACCATCATCTGCTCAGCCCAGTCCCTACCCAAACTGCAAAAAGTCACACAGGAAGCCTTTTCCTTTGTTGAAACTAGGTTATCCAATGCCTAGTTAATACTCAACCCAAACAAAACTAAACTACTCATCTTCCAACCAACCACACATACTCAAAACAACTCTCACTTTAACATCACAGCAAAAGACAACACCACTATACACCCAACAGAACACACCAAATTGCTAGGAGTGGAAATAGACAATAAACTAAAATTTGACATTCACATATCCATGACCATAAAAAAGTACACAAAAAACTAGGAGCGTTATAAAGAAATAAGCAACTTCTCACCAAAGCAGCAAAGATTTCAGTAGCAAATTCTCACCTTATCTCCACCCTACTTTATGCCTCTCCAATATATACCAACCTAAGGCAATGCGATCTAAACAAGCTAGAGACCTGCTACAACAAAATCGCCAAATTCGCCACAGGGGCATCCTACCGTAATCACCACCGTCTCTCACTTGCTGAACTGGGCTGGCTTGAACTCCCTCACCTCCTTCAATGATATCAACTCACACTCGGCCACAAACTAGTAAACCATCCACTAAAAGTCCCATCCCTCCAGAATCTACTCCAACCCTATCGCAGCACCAGACCACTAAGATCCAGCAACAAAAATCACTTACAAGTCACTAAAGCCAATAACTCTGTTGGAGAAGCACTATTCTCTTGTGCCACAACCAAATTATGGAACTCCCTCCCACCCACAATTACCTCCGTACCATCATGCACCCACTTCAAAACTTTACTAAAAGCGCACCTAAAACATGCTGGCTATGCCCTTGCAACTCCCCGTCTAATATCACCCACCCCATCCACCCAATAGCTTTCTTTCTACCCCACTAACTACCTTGATTATAGCAAGCTCGGATGCTCATAAGCCTACTTATTATACAGCAGCAGGAAAGTACAGTTTTGTACCTACCATAAATGTAGATGTCCGATAGGAATGCATCTGCAGTCATTACAAATGGGTTGTCCTGTCGTCAGGCAGCCCTTCGGTCAGCCGGATTCCAAAGTCTGGGTCTGGCCTCGGCTGGTGTCGCACTTCACCCGACATCATAGCTGCAGTTCTTCGGGTATAAAGGAATCAGCCGACGCCATTTTCCTCAGTGTTTCTTGCCCCAGATGCCAGGTGCCCTCTTGGAAGGCTAAATTTGGATAAATGCCAATGATTCCAAATAGCAGAGAACAAACACAAAAAATAAGCATGTATGTACATATATACAAACAAATACACCATAATAGATTCCCCCAGCTAGCTATAAGATGGGCAAATGCCCTAGGAGCACCACAGAGGGGAAGGCGGGTGGGTAATCCTGACTGCAGAAGCATTCCTATCGAACATCTACATTTATGGTAGGTACAAAACTGTACTATGTCCTTCAAGGATGCATCTGCAGTCCTTACAAATGGGTAGAATACCATAGCCAAACTGGGGGAGGTGGAAAAATAAAGTTATGGTGTAGTTAGGATCCCTTGCAAAACAGCAGTGGCAAAACCTGCTTGGGATCTAGAGTATAAAGGTAAATTATAATGCTTGGCAAATGTATGCACGGAGCTCCAAGTAGCAGCCTCTAAAATGTCCTTGATAGCCACTCCTCGTAAGAAGGCTGTGGTGGTGGCTGTAGCCCTTGTAGAGTGAGGCCTGATGTTCTCTGGAGTTTTCTTTCCATGGTAGGAGTAACAAAATCTAATGCAATTTCCTATCCACTTGGAGATTGTCTGTTTTGAAATTGCTTTTCCTTCCCTTCCTGTTGCATATGCTACCAGTAGCTGGTCAGTTTTTCTATTGCCCTTGGTCCTGTCCAGGTAGTAGCGTAATTGCCTATGTACATCCAAGGTATACAGCAGTCTTTCTCCCTTGTTCTGTGGGTTGGGGAAGAATGTAGGTAGGGCCTGATTTAAAGAAACTCTGGAGACCACCTTAGGCATAAAGGAAGGATTTGATCGCATGGACACTCTGTCTTGATGGAAGATCAGGAAGGGTTGTACTGCCATTAATGCCTGAAGTTCAGAGACCCTTCTTGCTGAAGTGATTGCCAGCAGGAAGGCAGTCTTCCATGATAAGTATTGTAAATCTGCTGTTGCTGCTGGTTCGAAAGGAGGAAGTGTCAATTTTTCTAGCACAAAGTTCAAGTCCCATGCTGGTAATGGTGGCTTCCTAGGAGGCTTTACATTTTTAATTCCTCTCAGAAACTGTCTGAGCAGAGGATTTGAGAAGACAGGAGGATCCAAGTCGTATTCTGCTGAAATAGCTGATGCATGAATCTTGATGGAGGAATAGGATAGGCCTGTGTGGAAGAGCTCTGCCAAGTATTCCAGGATGTTGGCTATGTTTACCAGTGACACATCTTCACCTTTTGCAGCACTCCAAATGAGATATCTTTTCCATTTTGCTGAATAATTTTTTCTTGTTGAGGGTCTGCGAGCCTCAAGGATAATGTCTTTAACCCTTTGGGATAAATTAGGGTTAATTGGTCTTATGCAATGTTCCAGGCAGTCAGCTGCAGAGTTTTCAGGGTTGGATGCAGATTGTTGTAGTTGTTCTGTGTTAACAGCAAGGGAACCAGGGGTAGTGGCCATATTTGTTCCCGAGACATGCTCCTCAGTAATGGGTACCAATGTTGCCTTGGCCAGTCTGGAGCTATCAGAATGATCCTTGGACGGTTCTCTTTGATCTTCAATAGCACCTTGTGCATCAAAGGAAGCGGTGGGAATGCATATGCTGTCAGGTTTTTCCAACTGAAGGATAGGGAGTCCACCTTCCAAGCAAGTGGGTGGTACGTCCTTGTGCAGAATTTCTTTAGCTGGTGATTGCGTGGGGATGCAAATAAGTCTATTTCTGGAAGCCCCCATTTTCTTGTAATGGTTTTGAAGATGTCCGGATGCAGCATCCATTCGTGGGCATCCGTGGTAGTCCTGCTTAATATGTCTGCTAGAATGTTTTCTTTGCCTGGTACAAAAACTGCTTTTAACTGAATGTTGTAGCTCAGGGCCACATTCCAGAGGTCCAGTGCCATCCGGCAAAGAGGATATGAATGTGTGCCTCCCTGTTTGTTGATGTACCACATAACTGTGGTGTTGTCTGTCCTTATCATCAATAGACCTTGTTGGAGAAATAGTCTGAATGCCTGAATTGGCAGTTTTACTGCCAGCATTTCCTTTAGATTTATGTGTAGGTGCAGCTGGTCTTGAGTCCATAAGCCTTGTATGCACTTGTCCAGCATGTGTGCCCCCCAACCGAGGTCTGAGGCGTCCGTCGTGATGGTTTGGCTTGGTTGAGTACTGTGGAAGGGCAATCCTGTGTTTGATTGACAAGCCTGAGCCCACCATAGGAATTCTTGCTTCAGGCATGGAATAATTGGGATCTGGGTTTCTAAGCTGTGCTTGTGTTGAGACCATAAATTCCTTAGGCACCACTGTAGTTTTCTCATATGCAGTCTGGCATGAGGAACCAATATTATGCAGGATGCCATGAAGCCCAAGGCTTGCAGTACTTTTCTTGCTGTCAGATGGTTCTGCTTTGTTAATGCCAAGAAGTAGGGAGGTAGCTGCTGCTGTTTTTCTACTGCTAGGAATGCCATTTGCTTTGATGTGTCCAACTCTGCACCCAAAAAGGTTATTCTCTGGGATGGTATCAGTCCTGACTTTTTTATATTGACTGTGTATCCCAGGGCTTGTAGCAAGTAAATGACCCTTTGTAAAGTCTTCTGCTAGCTTGTTTTTGTTGTCCGCTTGTATCAGGCAGTCGTCCAGGTAGGGGTAGATTTGGATTCCCTGAAGCCTGCAATGAGCAATTACTGATGCCAGGCATTTCGTGAACACTCTGGGTGCAGTAGATAAGCCAAAGGGCAATGCTGAGAATTGATAATGCTCTGATCCTGCAAGAAATCTGAGGTATCTTCTGCAATTTGGTCATATGGGGACGTGCAGGTATGCCTCCTTGAGATCTAGAGTTACCAGCCAAGACTCCTTGCCCAGCATGGGAAGAAGCTGCTGTAGAGTCAGCATTTTGAATTTTGGAACAATGAGGAATGTGTTTAAAGCGGACAGGTCGAGAATAGGTCTCCATTTGCTCTCTTTTCTTGGTACCAGGAAGAGTCTGGAGTAAAATCCTTTTCCTTGCTCCATAGATGGTACCTTTTCCACAGCTCTCATCTTTAATAATTGGGATATTTGTTTTAGAGCTTCTGCCTTTTGATTTGGAGGTAGGTTTGGCATTCCTCTCTTCCCTGGTAGAGTATGGAAGTGAAACCTGTAGCCTTGGTCTATTGTCTGTAAAATCCACTTGTCTCTTGTGATGTAATGCCAGTTTATTGAAAATAAGGCTAGCTTCCCGCCTAAAGGTGCTTCTAGTTGCTCCCTGGTAGGCAGTGCCAGAGCCAAGTCACTGTGATTGTCCTGCAGTTGTGGTGGTGGCTGTGTCCGTGGCTGTACCTCGCTGGTTGTTACTCTGCCACTGGCGTCCCCTGTAGGCACCCCTGGATTGGTTTCTGCCTCTTGAACGCCTATTCCTGCCCCTCTGAGCTCTGGATGAGTCTGGAAAGGACCAATTCTTGGAGGGCCAATTCCTGCTAAACCTTGGCGGTTGGACCTGTGAGAAATCTTTTACTGTTTGGACAGATTTTGCCTTCTCTTCCATCTTCTTCAGCACCTGTTGTGCAGGAGAGCCAAACAAATTGATCTTATCCATAGGAGCATCTAATAGTTTGGACTTGACATGGTCTGGTAAGGCCTGCTCTTTTAACCATGCATGCCTTCTGATAACTGTGCCAGTCATGGCTGATCTAAAGGAAGCCTCCAGTGCATCATAGCCGCATTTTAAGGAATGGTTACTGACTTGCTGAATGTTATGTACCATTTCCTGAACAGATTTTTTGTCTAATGATTCATCAGAGGACAGTTTTTTGGTTAACTGGTCTAGCATAAATTCTTGATACTGGATCATGTGAAATTGACAGTTCAAGGCCCTGGCTGAAAGAGTAGCAGAAGTGTAAACTTTTTTACCCCATCGCTCTAAGGATCTGGATTCCCTTTCTGAGGGGAGGGGGTTCTTAGCAGAAGTAGCTGCTACAGCCTTGGGTCCTTGGGAGATAGTCTCGGGATCTGCAAAAGGAGCCTTATACAAATGGTAATGTGTGTCCAGGACCCTGTAGTATCTATCAGGTTTAGCAGGGGCCGGAAGTAGAGAATCAGGAGCAGTAAAAGCATCATTAAATGCATCATCTACAACAGAAAAAACTGGAGGAATGGCTAAAGGCCTAGGTTGTGGTAAATGCAGAAAGGCTCTAAGCCTTTTTCTGGAGTCTGAAAAATCCTGGCCCTGCCACTGAAATTGTTCCCCCATAGCATGCAAGGTTTCCCCAAAGGAAAATTCCTCAGGCGGAGAGGCAGAAGGGATGGACTCTTCAGCATCAGAGTCTTCATAAGGGGAGAAAGGAGCCTCTGGAGGGTTGGAATCATCTGTAGAAAGTGGCTGAGGGGGCTCTGCTCTAGGCCTCTTCTCTGGAGGTGGCTGAGAGGCCCTGTCTGGTTGAGGTTGGGATCCCCGGATTAAAGAAATGAGATCCTCTGCTAAACTAAGCATTTGAGAACTAGAGCTGGGCCTGTGAGTGGGGGTCTTAGCAGGCACAGTCTTAGTAGCTTTAGCTGCTTTAGCCCTGGCAAAGGCCTTAATGGACATGGCTGCAGGTGGCCTAGCAGCTCCACGTGCAGGGGTTGAAATATCCAAGGGAATAGTGTCATTTAATTCCTGAGAAACTGCAACAGCAGGTGGGTTTTCCGAAGCCGATTCCACCAGGCTGGAAGAGGCCTCGGTAGAAGGTAAGTTTTCAGCTGAAGGAAGATCCGCTTGCTCGGTTTCAGCTGAAACAGAGACACTCGCGGTTGGCTTAACCGCGGTTTCGGCCGAAGCCGCGGACCGCGAGTGTCGGTCCTTTTCCTTGCGCTTTTTAGACATTTGCGTAGTCGGAGGATCCGACGGCATAATATAAGCAAAATCGGAGCCGAAAAACTCCTCAGCAAATTCAGACCGACGTCTAAGCGTCCGCCGGTTAAAAGAAGCACAGGCTAGACAAGCTGCTACGTCGTGGTCTGGGCCTAAACAGGGTAAGCAGTAAGAGTGGAAATCTTTATGAGGTATTTGTTTCCCACAAGTTAAACAGTTATTTACTTTTTCTGACATCGGCTGAGGCAAGAAAGAGTCCCCAACGGGGTACTTAGCTTTTTAGAAGTCTTCGTAGTCGTATTCGGTAGTAGTAATCTCTGGTTCTGACCGACCGGCACTTGCAAAGAGCTTCTGCTTCGGGCGCCATGCGGCAAGAAAGACTGAGGAAAATGGCGTCGGCTGATGCCTTTATACCCAAAGAACTGCAGCTATGACGTCGGGTGAAGTGCGACACCAGCCGAGGCCAGACCCAGACTTTGGAATCCGGCCGACCGAAGGGCTGCCTGACGACAGGACAACCCATTTGTAAGGACTGCAGATGCATCCTTGAAGGACATCTTTGTATTGTAACAGTTGTTAATGTCTGTTATGTACTTTGCAGATTATAAAGATTCTAGTTGTTCATCTATAACTATGTTTGTAATTGTTAATTGCTATGTTGATCAAACTGTCAATTGCTATGTAAATCCAATGTAACTACTGTCTGTTTATTTTAACTGTGGAGCTTTTCTCCCCGGGCCTCCACTGAAAATGGACCTACGTCCAGTCGGACACTCCCGGTCAACAAATGTAAATAAATAAAATAAAAATTCTGAGGTCCTTGCACTTTGTTGTTTTCTAGGAGCCAAATTATAGCCATGGCCTTATCTATTAAGTAGACAGCTTACAGTTTAAGGGCAAGACAGAATAGCAGTGGTGACAGGGAGTCACCCCGGAATATCCCCCTTTGGATTTTTATCCCTGGAACAATAATTTGTCCATTACTAAGGCTTAATTGCAAACTGGTTTGCCATCGCATCATGGTCACTGTAATTACATTGTACACCCTACACTGTTCCTTCTGTTTGGCTGTGTAGATGACCACAAATGACTGTAGCACAGGGACCATGACAGATACTATGCTAAGAGGGTCCAACTTCCCAAAATGTTATTTTGCTCAAGAAGACATCAGGGTCTGTCTTACTCACTCACAAAGATCAGTGTAGACAGCTCATGTACAAATAAGAATAAGTAACAGTAGAGTGTGGTACTGTCACATGGCACACCAGTCTTGCATATGATCAAGCAGAAGCAAACACACACACACACACACACACATATATATATATATATATATATATATATATATATATATATATATATATATATGTGTGTATATATATATATGTATATATATATATATATATATATATATATATATATATATATATATATATATATATGTGTATACAAGATCTTCCCTCTCTAATTACATAAACCTCATCACAGAAGCGAGGAGATAGCTGTCCCCAGCATGAAAAGAGTAGACTGCCTTCACTTCCTTGTTATTTGAGAAAAATGAAAAATACAACCTCTTAAACAGTCCAAAATTCCACATGTTAATTACTCTTCTGTAAAAGTACTATAGAAAAGTTCAGGAAGACAATCACCAGAATAACCACATTTACTTATGATAAGTACTTTCGTTCACAAACTGGTCTTCATCAGATCAACCTTTCAGTAGCATTACCAGTGGAAACCTAAATATGTGCTTAATGAAAACAATGGATCATAAATCATGACTGACAAACTCATGTATACTAATGAGTAAAAACAGACAGTAGTACAATCCAAACTAAAAGAAGAAAAAACTAATAAAACAAAGTCCAAATAAACTGGAGTGGAAAACTAGTAATTAAGTCCTAGTCTGTCGCCAGACAAAAAAAGCTCCCTTCACTAAAGTTATTTAGCACCAGGGTGACAATAAGATCCTAGTAAAAGGAGTTTAAGAACCAGAGCAATAAATCAAAAAGAAACACAAGACAAAAAAATCTGACAGCCAAAGGGATGGGGGGTGTACACGCACACATGCATGCATGTGTAACAGTTTGTGTAATAACACAAAAATGAATCAAGAAAACAGCACCCACCACAGTAACCTAAGAAGAGATGCAATATAAAGAAATATCGCATATAAAAAAAACAAATAAATGAAAAAATGTTTTAATCTGTGATATTTATTTATATCACAGCTCTTCCTAGGTTACTGTGTCAGGTGCTATTTTTTTATTCATTTGTCTGTTGTCATGCATAAGTTCTCACATGCGCGCACACACACACACACACACACACACACACACACACACACACACACACACCTACACATTAACACCAACTCAGATGGACACATGGAGAGCACAAAAACTACACTTAATAACTGAAAATCAGTAACAAATCGCAGACCCCTGAGTTGTGGGTCAACAATAACCACTGCTGGACCCTTTAAAAGGTGACCACTGACAATGGATTTGGGAAATGGGAAGAATGACCTTTAGCAAATAGCAATGATCGTGAGTGTGGAAGTTGCAGGTGATTCTGCACAATGAGCACTATCACTGGATGCAGGAAATGGGGAAGCGAACTGAGCAAAAAGCAATGAGAGGTGGCATAACTATGCATAATGTGTACTTAACACAAATTCAGGTGGTAGGGGGAGTTACCCAAAACAAAAATCAAGGATATTGAATTTGGGAGGTGCAATGAGTCTGGATTATAATCACATAAGAAAATTAATTCAGAAGGTGAGTGGGGGGGGGGGTCAAAGGACAAAATGCACTGAACATGAATTTCAGAGATGGGAAAGGGTGACCTTGGACAACAAGCAGTCAGCATGAATTTGAGAGGTAAAAACATGGCTGCACTATCTGGATATTTGTCAGGCCACTCCATTAGACAACATAAATGCTGTATATACACTATTAGTCACCATGAGGAATCTACTCAAACTCTTTCTTAAAGGAAACTCCAAATTAAAACTAACAAAATCTACTTTTTCACTCTATTTTTGTTTTTAAGTCATTTTAACACCTCAAAATCAGTGCTTCTTATAGAATTTTAATATGTTTTTCCACAAATGGCTGTCAATAGGGTTTAACATATCTATGTGATCTTGCTTTTCTTCAACCCTTTCTCTTTCCCATAATCCATTTCAAGTCTGCTTTACACGAGTCATGCTAGATTTAAGGAAGTGCATAAGGAGGTAGTGATGTATTCCCATCCCACTGACATATAATAGGATACTGTCATCTTACATGACTGCTACTTTTTTCTTCCTAGAATGACTCTATTTTATGTTTGATTCTGAGGCCATTTTATACTACACTAAGGAGATGTACAGCTGCAACCAAAAAAAAAACAGTTAAATTGCAGGCCTTTGTTCAAAGTATTCTTTTGTACTCCAAGATGAATTGACAGTCCTCTTCCCACCACTGTTTCTGAGGTGACAAAACTGTCACTGCACTTAAGAGATTTTTGCAGTTTCATGTGTGACAACTGCCAGCTGAAAGGAAGGGATTTGAGAATAATTATGTTCCCCAGTACCTGCAGTGGAAAGATTTTTATTTTTTTAATTTGAATGTTGTAGAAAATATATTTTTTTCTATTTTATAACTAATGTCATTCTCTTGTTTCCTCTTATTAAGTAAGTTTCAAAACAAAATATGACCAACTTTCTATTCCTTAAGTTTAAGTAACTAGTTATTCTGAGGCACACGTCTTGTCACATTATACTTTCTATTTTGTTATTCTGCTTATATAGTGATTTGATAAAGTACTGGAAAATCACTCTGCTACAAACCTGACTCCTTGATAATGACACAGTACAATTACTGAAAAATAATTCTATTCCCCTAATCCCTGTAGTTGAAAGAATCTTTTTTTTGGGGGGTGGAATATTGTAGAAAATTCTTTGTCAGCTTTATTTGTTTTTGTAACTAATATTATGTTATTTTTCTCCTTACTAAGCCATTCTACACTACTACAGACAAATATTCCCAACTTTCATTTCCTTATCTTTGAATAACTTTTGTGGCACAGATGTCTTCTGGCATTATGTTTTTCTCTTTCACTCTTCAGCAAAACAGACTCCTTGATAATGACACACGTACTACTTATGTTCTGGACTGTGTAAGATTTAGTAAATTAAAATTACTCTCTGTACTTTTGCAGGAAAATGCACTCCTGATGGTTACAACTTTCAGTGAGTTGAGGCATCCAGCAACCCAGTCCCATTCCTTTAACAGAACTTGCAATATGTCTGGCAGTAAGTGCAGTGCACTAAAGTTCTGCTTCCAATACTAACAGTACACCAGATATGCATCATCCTCTGAAAACATAAAAAGACCTTCTTATAAACAAGTATCACAGCACCTAATTCACAGAGTTACCAGCAGTCTCACTTCCTGCAGAGCAGACCTGATTTGGGCAGTTCTGTCCAGGGGTTCAGGAAAATGGTCAGAGTGACGATACCTTACAAGAATTACAGGAAAAAATGTTTTCTGACTTTTCTTTAAATGTCACAACAACTTTGATACTTCATTTAAGTCATCTTAATACATAAAGTACTATAAATAGCCAACATTTAAACCTTAGCATTTCAATACTATGATGGTGCTTATGTAAAATTGTCAAGCCGAGGCTGTGATGTCCCCTCTCTAGGCCATAATCAAGGAGCCTGAATCTTCACAACTGACACTAGTGAGGAACGTTCACTTGTAACAGATACACACAATATTTCTAGATGTAGCTCTCTGTATCAAGCACAATTTCTATTAAGAGCACACAGGGAACACACACAGTCCGGGGACTAGGTTTCTCTCTCTCTCTCTTTCTCCAGGTCCCCAGTAAGATTTCCCAGTGGCACAGCTGTAGATCTGAGTCCTCAGACAAGTGTCCAAGCCAAGTCCTCCACTACTCTCTCTGTGAAACCAGTGCTCTGTGTCCCTGCTCAAAGTTGACACGCACGCTCCTACACGCACGCACATGCACACGCGCACACACGCGCGCACACACACACACACACACACACACACCTGGGAAAGGCTGGCAGAGACTTGCTAGCTATAAGGTAGTTACTGCCACCAGACACTCCAAAGCCAGGTGCTCTAAGGCTCTTAGACGGGTTCCCAATTATACTGAGTGAAATTATTAATACAAAATATAGTCTTTGACCACTGCAGTAAGACTTTCAAGGGTGGCCACAGAGACGTCAAATAGATATAAGTACTCTCAAAGTTTAATATTCTGTAAAGGACCAGCCACAATGAAATGTTTAAATATACTGAATAATAAATAATAAAAGAACATTAAAAATACAGAATATCTATTTGCAATTACAGGAAGTATTAAAACAACACAGATTAATAGAGTCACACAGATACAGAAAAACAGTACTTAACAGAAAATAATTGACTTTAGCAACTGGCTTAGTTTCTGGTGTCATTCCGAGGGGAACCAGTAGCTGACAGCCTGGGATGACATGACAAAAAGTAAAACTCAAAACTTGTAACAAAACCAGATCCGTTGGCAGGAAAGAACATCAGCTTTATTAGAACAACCAAATTGATTAAGTGCTTTCACCCACAGTTGGGCTTCATCAGAGTCAGTGTAAAATAGCCATAATAGCATTTATATATCAATTAGTACAAATTAATTAAAAAATTAAACTCTAAATTGTTAAAAAAATGTTAATGTTTATTCAGCATTATATTTATGGCTAGGTTTATTTTCTTATCTTTTTATTGTACAGAATTAGTGAGTTTGTTAATTTTTAATATTGCTGTAGCTTTAGTATAGACAAGTTTTTGTACACTAGGTGTTTACTTTCAGTGTTGAAAGGAACTGGATGCTAGGGGGTTAAATGTTTTTAACAATTTTAGAGTTTAATTAATTAGTACTAATTGATATATAAATGCTATTAGGGTCGTTTTACATTGACTCTGATGAAGCCCAACTGTGAGTGAAAGTGCTTAGTCAGTTTAGTTGTTCTAATAAAGCTGATGTTCTTTCCTGCCAACGGATCTGGTTTTGTTACAACTTCTGAGTTTTACTTTTTGTCAGTAGTTCTTACCGGGTTCGTTCAATTGGTAAGCTACACCGGTTTTTATTTTGAGCTGAAAAGCTGCTCATTCTCATTGTAAATTTGTTTAAGCTGCAATAGCTTTCTTTATGATTTTGTTGCCAAGCTAAGCTACACTGTCTTTTACTTTGAGCTGAAAAGCTGCTTGTTTTTATTTTTACCTTGGTTAAGTGGCAACCACCTTTTACATGTACTTTCCTGCTACACCAGTGTTTGTTTTGGGGTTTTGGTATTAGATAGCTACACTGGCATTTGGTTGGAGCTGAAAAGCTGATCATTTTCTTGGTTTATTCTTTTGAGCTGAACAGCTCTTATTTTTTGTGCATCTTTTGCTTATTTTTTGCTTGTTTTTGGTGCACGAATTGTACGAACACTATGGAGCGGTTAATAGCTCAATATACAGAGCTATGCAGACAAACTGTTTCATTGCTGCAAGCCAACGGCTCCAGTAACCTTTGTGACAATAGTAATGTTACTATTACCAGCTCCCAAGCTGAATTACTGACACTACATACACCACCAGGAACCGGCAGCTTTGGTTTAACATGGGCTGATGCTAAAGAGATTAATGGAGAGATAACAAGGCCAGTTACGTCTGAAAGACGTGTTAGTCAGGAACCTGTGTTACTGGACTGGGAAACGCTTCTTGCACCCCCAGTTTTATGTAATGGCCCTTCCTTGGAGCAAATCATGAACTTTGGCAACTTTAATTCACAGCTACAACTGTTTGATAAGCTTACCAGGAAGTTTAAATCATTGCAAATGGACAATGCCTTCCTGGAGCGTTCCATTGAATTGATTCAGGTGCCGAGGGGACTCAAGTGTGTTTAAGTTACCCATGGGCATACAGGAGAACATGGAAGCATACTAGGATTTATTCGTGTTATTTGATCAAACAGGAATGGATTTAATGCGGAATATTATCCGCTATAATACTGTTAAATTATCCAAGTTAAAAAATGAATTGTTCGCAGGTAGGTACTAGGCTATCGGCCCAAGGGCCTAAGTAAGCCTAGCCAACAAAGTTCCCTGGCTTATGCCAACCCAAGAAAGTTAATTTCCTGTGCCCCTGTCAAGCAGAGCCACAGAAGTGATCCCTGGGTTGTATTTCCTATTTCCCATCCACTCATCAAGATTTTTCTTGGAGTGCTAATGAGGAACTTTGCTTGATATAGATGGGTAGCTTGTTCCAGAGTATGGGAAGTCTCTGGGACAAGAAGCTATCCCTCCAGCAAGTCCTGTTTATTGTGGTGACAAGGTTTAAGTCCCTAGAGCGTGTAGCTCGAAGGGATTGGGATATCTTTAGGAGTAACATGTCCAACAGCTCTGGGTTTGACTTAGTTTATATGTTAGGCAGCGATCACCTCGGAGTAGGCGATATGCTACAGAGTAAAGCTGGAGTTATTTGAGATAATCAGTGTAGGGCATTTGTTTAAGGCCAGTAATTCTCTTTGTGAGCTACTTCTGCGGCCTTTCCAGCTGCTGCAGATGTCTTGTGAGGTACATTCCAAAAGGGGCATTGTACTCCATAATGGGTCTAATGAGTGTCGAGTAGGGGGAACAATGACCTTTTTTTTCCTGGATGAGAACCCCTTTGTGATGAGGTGTGCCATATAAAAGGATTTCCTGACTACTGTGTCAATGTGATTATCAAAGGAGAGACTACTGTCCACCTGGGTCCCAAGGTCTCATCACACATTCGGTGTTAAGAAGACTGCCGCCTATGTGGTAGTTCATGGGTACAGAATTTTTACCAAAGGGGATAACAATGTACTTTTTGGCATTGAGCTTGAGGCAATGGCTCTGACACCAGGCATTTGTCTCAGTGAGGCCCTTCTGTAGGATGTCCACATCATTTGGGGACTCGACTATAGCTCCTAGTTTGCAGTCATCTGCGAACTTCGTTAGCCAGAGGCCTTTTGTGTTAGCCTGTACTTCAGAGAAGTAGATACCAAACAGGAGAGGTCCCAGGACTGAATCCTGTGGTACTCCACTTGTCACTGGTTTGAAGTCAGATTTGGAATCTGCAACTTTTACAGTGTGGGTTCTGTCAGTGAGCCAGTTGGCAACCCATCATGTGATATAGGGATTTATACCTAGTTTAGTGAGTTTAACTATAATTCCAAAATGGGGGATGGTGTCGAAAGCCTTGGTGAGGTCAAGATAGGCTGTGTGAACCACCTTACCCTCGTCTATGGCTTTGGTGACTGCCTCAAAGAAGTCAACCAGGTTCAGGAGGCAAGATCAGCCTTTCACAAACCCGAACTGGGTGGGGTCCAGAGTTTGGAGGTTACCAATGTCTTTGTTTATGAATTCCATGATGACACATTCCATGGCCTTGCAGATCCAAGCTCGTCAGGCTAATAGGGAGATAGTTCCCAGGATCAGTGGTGGCTCCCCCTTTGTGGAGTTGGAGAACTGTTGCTGTGTGCCATTCAGTGGGCACAAAGCCTGATGTGAAACTATGACTGAACATGGTGCTTAGGTGGGGAGTCAGTTCGTTCTGAAGTTTGTGTAAAATGCAGCCTGGGACGTTGTCCAGTCCCATGGATGCTGTGTTTTGGGCTTTAGAGAGTGCTGCTTTTACCTGTGAAGTTGTGATTACAGGGACTCTGCATTCTTCCTGTATAGATATGGGCCCTTTAGGGAGTGACAGGGGGGGTAAAGTTAGAACTAAACCTATCTGCCAGGATGTTGGCATATCAGTTGGTTCTGTAATTTTTGTGCCATTCTGCGGTAACTCAGAGCAGATCTGGGTGTTGCCATTGAGATTCTTGACATAGCTATAGAATGCTTTGTGGTTGTCCTTAGAATCAGTGGCAATCTTGTTTTCATAGCTAGCTTTGGAGGATCTTATAAGGGATCTCAGCTTCTTGCTGAGGCTGACCAGGGAGCTCCTCCACTCATGGGATTTTACTCTCTTTTTGCAACAATTTCTTCCTTCTGTTGTAGAGTTTGTTTATGACAGGGGACCACCAGATTGGCTTCCTTTTTTGGAGGATAGCATCTTGGTTCTGTTTGGGATAGCACGATCCATGCACTCGTTTAAGTGTTTACAGAGTGCATTTCTGTAGGATTCAGCAGTCGTAACTGTATTGTCCATCTGCATGGGTGTCATGTAGTTCATCACTTCTGTCTTAAGAAGCATGAAGTTGGCTTTGGAGAAATTTTTTACCATGGTTTCCTTAATAGGGGGTGGGATGTGGACATCTAGGGTTATTAGCTTATGGTCTGATCTGACCAACGAGGAGTTGACTTCAGGTGTGGAACACCAGTCACTCATGCTGGTAATGATTAGGTCTAGGATATTGTTGCCCCTGGTGGGGGTGTGGATACGTTGATCCAGGGCATTGGAATTTATGAATTCCAAAAAGCAATGAGCAAAGGAGTTGGTACATGAGTAGTTTTCCCAGTTAATGTTGTGGTAGTTGAAATTGCCCAATATTAGGGTGCTTGGTTGAACCCTAATATTTTCCAGTATATCAAGAAAAAAAGAGTGGAAACCCTGGGGCAAGGTGGGGGATCTGTAGCAAGCTACAATTTGGATTGCAGTTTTGCCCAGAGTTAGTTGCACTTGGATAACCTCGGCTGCATTATGCTGAGCAACTAGCCTGGAGGTGTGGATATCCTTAATGAATATGGACACACCTCTGCCTTTGGTGTTCCGGTCCAGGTTAGATGGCCGAAAAGTGTGGTACGAGTTATAGCCTGGTAATGCAGGGGTGCTCTCTGGAGCCTTGAACCAGGTCTCAGTCACTGCACAGACATCGATTTTCTCCATTTTAAGGAGTGCCTCGAGTGAGTGCATTTTGAGATTTAGACTTCTAGCATTGAGTAGTATTACCCTCAGTTTTTGCTTTCCTGTTCCTGTTATGGTGGTGAATTTGTCATTTGAACCTTGCCTAAAAAGGCACTACAGGGGCGGCAACAGCCTTGGACAGTATTGGGAATCCCAGGGATGACAGGTGCAGGCCATCTCCAGCAAAGCATCATGGACTGTCGACCATGTCGTCCCAGGCAGACAGATACTGGATCCCCTTAGAATGACACCAGAAGCTTAGCCAATTGTTGAACTCAATCATTTTGTCCTTGTACTGCGGTATCATTCTGGGTGATGGCAGGATGCTCCTCAGGGCTAGGCTCATACCTGCCTGGGTTACAAGATCAGAGAGTTCTTCCATGTCTCTTTTCATGTAGTCCAGTGAGGTACATCTCAGGTCATTCACACCAACATGGACAATCACAGAGTCATATTTGTACTTGTTGTGGAGTGACCTGAGTGCCTGGGTTATGTTCATAGGATGGTACTAGGCTATCGGCCCTAGGGCCTATACAAATCTAGGCATAACAATTTCCTGGCTATTTCTTCCCACACTATTTACTTCTTGGACCCCTGTCTAGCAGGGCGACTGACGTGATCCCCGGGGTGAATTTCCTTTCTCCCATCTAATCGTCAAGGTTCCTTTTTAAGATGGCCAAAGAGGTGCTCTGCTTGACATGCATGGGCAGTCTATTCCAGAGTCTGGGGAGTCTCTGGGTCAGGAACCTATCCCTCCAGCATGTTTTGTTTATTGTGATGACAAGGTTTAGATCTCTGGAGCGTGTGGCTCTGAGGGATTTGGATTTCTTTAAGTGCAGCATGTCCAACAGCTCTGAGTTTGACATGGCCTTGTACGTTAAGCAGAGATCGCCTCTGAGTAGACAATATATGACAGAGTATAGCTGGAATTTTTTAAGGTGGTCAGCATAGGGCATCTGCTTTAGGCCTGTGATTCTTTTAGTGAGGTATTTTTGTGGCCTTTCCAGTTGTTGCAGGTGTCTTGAGAGGTACATACCACATGGGGTGTTGTATTCTATAATGAGTGTAATGAGGGATGAGTACAGTGGGACAATGACCTCCTTTTTTCTGGATGAAAAGCACTTAGTGATGAGGTATGCCACATAGAAGGATTTCCTGACTGTTGTGGAGATGTGGTTAAAGAAGGTGAGACCACTGTCCACCTGTGTCCCCAAGTCTCTTATCACACTTTCGGTGTTTAGTGTACTGCCATCTATGTGGTAATTCATGGGTACATGTTATTTCCCAAAGGGGGTAACTATAAATTTCTTGGCATTGAGCTTGAGCCCATGGCTCTGGCACCAAGCATCTGTTTCTGTAAGGTCCTTTTGTAGAGTAACCACATCATTTGGAGATTCAATAATGGCTCCCAGTTTACAGTCATCTGCGAACTTTGTTAGCCAGAGTCCCTTAGTATTGGCCTGTACTTCAGAGAAGTAGATGCCAAACAAGAGTGGTCTCAGGACTAAACCCTAAGGTACTCTACTTGTCACTTGTCTGCAGCTGGATTTGGAGTCAGCTACTTTTACAGTGTGGATTCTCTCAGTAAGCCAGTTGGCAACCCATCGAGTGACGTAGAGATTAATGCCCAACTTAGTAAGTTTATCTATGATTCCAGAGTGGGGGATAGTGTCAAAGGCCTTGGCAAGGTCCAGATAGGCTGTGTGGACCATCTTACCCTCGTCCATGGCTCTGGAGACTAATTCAAAGAAGCCAATCAGGTTCAGGAGACAAGATCGGCCCTTCACGATCCGAAATTGGGTGAGGTCCAGTGTTTGAAGTTTGCCAATGTCTTTGTTTATTAGTTCCATGATAATATGTTCCATGGCCTTGCAGATCAGGCTCGTCAGACTGATGGGGCGGTAGTTCCCGGGATCCAAGGTGGATCCTCCCTTGTGGAGTGGGATAACTGTAGATGTACACCACTCAGTGGGCACGAAGCCTGAAGTGAGGCTATGATTAAACATGACACATAGGTGAGATGCCAGTTCATTTTGTAGTTCATGTAGTACACAGCCTGGGATGTCATCTGGTCCCATGGATGCTGTATTCTTAGCTTTGGAAAGTGCGTTTTTAACTCTGTGGCCATTATTACCAGAATTTGGCAATCTTCTGGTATTGAGATGGACCATTTAGGGGGATGAGAGGGGGGGTGAAGTTGGCACTGAATCAGTCTGCCAGGACATTGGCAATACCCTTGGGATCAGTAAATTTAATGCCATTCTGTTGTAGCTCAGAGCAGATCTGAGAATAGCCATTTAGATTCTTGACATAGTTATAGAATACCTTGTGGCTGTCTTTGGAATCTTTGGCAATTTTATTTTCATAATTAGCTTTGGAGGATTTTATGAGGGATCTCAGCTTCTTACTGAGGCTGGTAAGGGAGTTTTTTGCATCCTGGGATTTTCCTCTTTTCTGCAACAGTTTCTTCCTTTTGTTGTAAAGTTTGTTTATGGCAGGGGACCATCAGATTGGCTTCATTTTTTTGGAGGAGAGCATCTTGGTTCTATTTGGGATGGCACGATTCATGCATGAGTGGATGTGCTCATACAGTGCCTTAGTGTAGGACTCAGCAGTTGAACTTTCAGTTCCTGTCTACATAAGTGTCATGAAGTTTGTCACTTCTGACTTGAGTCGCATGAAGTTGGCTTTGGAAAAGTTTTTTATGGAGGTTTCCTTACTGGGGAGTGGGGGTGGGATGTGGATGTTAAGGGTGATTAGCCTATGGTCTGACCTGACCAATGAGGGGGTGACCATCGGCATGGAACATCGATTTCCCATGTTGGTAATGACCAGGTCTAGGATATTGGAGCCCCTGGTGGGACAATGGATTAGTTGATCCAGGGCATTGGAATTTATGAATTCCAAGAACCATTGGGCAAAGGTGTTAGTACACGAGTAGTTTTCCCAGTTAATGGCAGGGTAGTTGAAGTCACCCAGTATTAGGGTGTTTGGTTGTATCTTAATATTTTCCAGTATGTTTAGAAAGGTGTTGTGAGAATCTTGGGGCATGGTGGGGGATCTGTAGCAAGCTACAATTTGGATTGCAGTCTTACCTAGTGTTAGTTGCACCTGGAGAATTTCAGATGCATTGTCTTGGGCAACTAGCCTAGTGGTGTGAATATCTTTGGTGAATATGGACAGTCCTCCACCTTTAGTGTTTCAATCCTGGTTTGGTGGCCGAAAAGTGTGGTAAGAGTTGTAGCCTGGTATTGCAGGGGTGCTCTCTGGTGCCTTGAACCTGGTCTCTGTTACTGCACAGATATCAATGTTCTCCATTTTTAGGAGTGCTTCGAGAGAGTGCATTTTGAGGTTTAGACTTCTAGCATTGAGTAGCATTACCTTCAGATTTTGCATGCTTGTACCGTTATGGTGGTGGTTTTGTCACTTGAACTTTGCCTAAAAAAGGCACTATAGGGGTGGCAAGTGCCTTAGCCAGTAACCTGAATCCCAGGGGCGACAGGTGCAGAGCATCTCTGGCAAAGAATCGTGGTCTGTCAATCATGTCATCCTAGGCAGACAGATACTGGATCCCCTTTGAATGACTCCAGAAGCTTAGCCAATTGTTGAAGTCAATCATTTGGTCCTTATATTGTGGTATAATTCTGGGTGAAGGCAGGATGCTACTCAGGGCTAGGCATGCCTGCCTGGGCCACATGATTCGAGAGCTCTTTCATGTCTCTTTTCATGTAGTCCAGGGAGGTACGTCTCAAGTCATTCACTCCAACATGGACAATGACACAATCATATTTGTACTTGTTGTGGAGTGACTTGAGTGCATGTGTTATGTGGCAGATCCTGGCACCTGACAGGCAGCTGACTGTAATTTTCTCCTTGTTGAGCCTGGTGTGTGGGACATCAGTGTGCCTGATTATAAAGTCACCTATGACTATGTGGTGGATCCTGGCACCCGACAGGCAGCTGACAGTGACCTTCGCCTTGTTTAGCCTGGTGAGTGGGACATCAGTGTGCCTGACTATAGAGTCACCTATGACTAGTGTGTTGGGTAAGTTGTTTTGCCTTATGGGCTGTGGTTAAGTGGCACACTGAGTCTGTGGGCTATGTGACATTTGGGTTGTGTTGGTGGTGGGAGGTTGCTTGTGTTTCTGCTTTGGAGGTCTCTGTTGCTTGAGCAGATTATTACTGAGAGCCTCAGTGAATGTTTTTGTGTTTCTATGTGTGGATTTTGGTGGTGTAAGTTTAATGGGACTATGTGATGAGTGTGGTGTGGTGCAAGTGTTTACCTTCTCCTCATGACTAACAAGTTCAGTCTTGGTTGGAGAGACCTTTAGCTCCAGTTTGGCTAGATAAATGCATCTCTCACAGGTTGTAGTGTTGGGTGGTAGGAGGAGAGGGTTGTCTGTGTACATGAGGCAATTGCTACATTGCCCCAAGATGCCCAGATTCATCAGATAGACAGGAGAGAACACTGGGAGCTGACCCTTGGACATGCCTGAATAAAAAAATATTTTCCTTTAGACAAGTGAGGAAAGTGAGTACAAAAGGTGTTTTTCTCTAAGCAAGTGAGGAAATACCAAAACTGTTTTCCTCTAGGTAATGAGGAAGGGTGAGTGCTGTAGTAATATGTAGTTTATTTAGTGCTTACAACAAGTTCTGAACAAGTGCTGAGCACGGATAAGCAAATTCAAGTGCTAAAACTAAGAATCTGTATCTGAATCTTGTTGTAGATAGGCTACCTAGTGCTTACCACTCCCACTGATAAGCTATAAGGCTTCCCTCCAACACAGAAAGTCTTGGGGGCACAGAAGTTTACAAACAGTCCTGGATACAGCAAATCTGTATCTGGACTAAACTAGTTACAGGGAAGGTGGGAAGCAAGCGCAAATGCAGGCTTTTAAACCAGAAAGTTGAAAGAGGTGGAAAAACCGCCCAAATGGCCAATAAACTACGATTTCTGGGCCAGAAACCACTCTTGTGGTAGATAGGCTACCTAGTGCTTACCAATCCCACTGATAAGCTAGAAGGTTTCCTTCTGACACAGAAAGGCTTGGGGCACAGAAGCTTAAAGACAGTACTGGATACAGCAAATCTGTATCTGGATTAGACTACTTACAGGAAAGGCAGAACACAAGCTTGGAATATATATATATATATATATATATATATATATATATATACATATATATATATATATATATATATATATATATAAATTTATTTTTTTTAAAAGACAAATAATAAATATGAAACCTGAGAGGTGACCACGGAACCAACTTAGCGCCAGGTTATTCAGGCGTTGTTCAAAGTAGTATAATCCAACAGAAAGTGCTGAATGAAGTGTCAACAATAATCTTAAAACGGAATATTTTATTTTATTGCAGCATGCTAAAGGTAAGCGCTTTGACTGAGGCTTCGTCAGACCGTTAAAATTCAAACAGCAATCAATTAAAAGGTTTTATATATATATATATATATATATATATATATATATATATATATATATAAGCTAATCACATGCAATATCAGCTGATATAAACACTTAACCATTTAAAGTGACAACCTGACCTTCATTTTAAATTTCACTGTTTACAGAACTTTTCTTCTTCCTTAATATAAAATTTTAACCGCAACATATAGTTCAAAACTCCACTGATTCTGTGTAAAATATAAAATTGTTGTAAATATACAGATTACTTTGTACAGAGTAAGTTGCTGAAGCTTGTTAAGTACATTCCATTTCTTCGAACTATATTTACTACTACCAATATATTTATAAAAATAAACTGTCAGCGACCCTTCACTACATTCTATAAAAATTCCATGGAATACATCGATCATGACTTGAAAATGTTACAAGCTAGCTAAAACATTTATGGTAAAACATTTTTAAATTCACCTTCTTAGAGACCAAATATTAAAAACATGGGTTCAATCTACATTTCAAAGGGTCAGGGATGCCACAACCTGCTAGGAAGGTAGTTCATGAATTAAACTACCGTGCATTATAAAATAAAAATAAAGTTAAAGAATAGAGAATCAATGTTGTATTGAAATCATTAATAACCAACGAAATGGGGCACTATGCTCGATGATATCGGGCGGAGAGCATATATCACTAACAAAATAAAATACTATATTGTTAGTCATACTTACTCACTTATTCTTCATGACCACACAGGATAAGTAACAAAGAAATGCACATTATTAAGTGGGCTGTGATCAGTCTTGTCTACGTGTTACTGTGAATATAATAAGTGAAAGTAGCACTATATTATAAATTGCGCTTACTCACTTACTACAGTGTAAGTATTCCAATTTATAAGTGCCCGATAAATTACTGAACTTGTAAATAGGTTTCATATAGTCATTGGTGCCAGAGTATACTTATAAAAAATAAACTGTCAGTAAACCTTTCGTTACATTCTATGGAAACGTCAGTCATAACATATAACTACTCTAGGCCAACTAAAATGGTTGTAATAAAACAATTATTTAAGGAAGGTTTTCCAATATAATCCACCTTCTTGAATACTAAATATTCAAACTTAAACACATGGAATAAAACTGCATTTCAACAAATCAAAAATGCCATGGTCTATTAGACTGCCAAGTGTTATCAATAAAGATAATTAAATGAAGTACTATGCCCGAAGGTACTGGGCAATTAGCATGTACCAAAAACAGAATAAAATACTGTATTTTTGATCTCACGTGTTCTATTATTCATCATAACTACAGGGGATAGACAGCAGATAAAATGCACTCGCTTGAATAGGCTGTAGTCCTTCTTATCAACTTGCTACTATGAAAAACATTAAGTGAAAGCGGTATATTGTAAATCCCGCTTGCTCACCTATTTGTCATTACTGCAAGATTAAGCAGCAGGGAGAATATAAACCCTCAAATGTAACACATTCTTTCTAGTCAGTACACAATTATGGAAGCTGTTAAGTGGAGTTTCCTTAATATATAATTAATATCGAAGTCAGGAACATAATTGTGTACTTAAATCATTTCAACAATTATTTCCAATTATAAATATGCAACATTAAATATACATTATGAGAACAATGGACAGAGTAACATAAGCTATTGTTTGCAGATAATGAACAATCAGGGTGTATTTAAAATGAAGGTCAGGTTGTCAACTTTAAATGGTTAAGTGTTTATATCAGCTGATATTGCATGTGATTAGCTTATATATATAACCTTTTAATTGATTGCTGTTTGAATTTTAACGGTCTGACGAAGTCTCAGTGAAAGCGCTTACCTTTAGCATGCTGCAATAAAATAAAATATTCCATTTTAAGATTATTGTTGACACTTCATTCAGCACTTTCTGTTGGATTATACTACTTTGAACAACGCCTGAATAACCTGGCGCGAAGTTGGTTCCGTGGTCACCTCTCAGGTTTCATATTTATTATTTGTCTTTTAATTTTTATTACTACTTGTGAGGTGTTCGCTTATTATTTGTTACATACTACCTCCTTGAGCACCCAACCGAGACATGGCCAGTCCCAATGGGAATATAGAAAGTACAGTTTTGTACCTACCATAAATGTAGATGTTCGAAGATCCACATTGCTGCAGTCCTTACACTTGGGTAGTCCGCTGTCCTCGGTCGGCCCGAATATCAAAGTATAAGGCTGACGTCGGTCAAGGCGCATTTGACTGACATCAGGACGTCAGGGTACAAATGCGCATGACCGACGTCATATCCTCAGTCTTTTCTTGCCCCAGATGTCAGAAGACCCTAAAAATAAAGGTCAAAACCAAAAGACAGCAAACAACCAACCAACCACCCTTGCACTAACTATATGTACAATATATACAATATACACAATATGTACAATCCAACCCACACAACCACCTCTAACTGCAGAGGGGAAGGAGGGAGGGTAAATTTGACTGCAGCAATGTGGATCTTGAACATCTACATTTATGGTAGGTACAAAACTGTACTATGTTCTTCATCTCACATTGCTGCAGTCCTTACACTTGGGTAGAATCCCAAAGCAGAGGTAAGGGAGGATGGCTAACTACAAGGAAGCAGGAGCTGCCAAAATGCCCTGCAAAACAGCAGTGGCAAAACCAGCCCTGGATTTAGAGTAAAGTGGCAGGTGATAATGCCTAGAGAAAGTATGCACTGAACTCCAAGTAGCTGCCTCCAAAATATCCTTGGTTGCCACTCCCCCTCAAAAAATCTGTTGAAGTGGCAGTAGCCCTAGTGGAATGAGGCCTAATCCCAGCTGGAACTTCCTTGCCATGATGGGAATAACAGAAAGCAATGCAAAACCCAATCCACTTAGAAATAGTTTGTTTTGACACAGGCTTGCCCTGAGAACTCAAAGCAAAAGAAACAAACAACTGCTGAGACTGCCTGAACCCTTTAGTTCTGTCCAAATAATAACGCAACTGCCTGTGTACATCTAAAGTGTGCAAAATCTTTTCCCCTTTATTTTGGGGATTTGCATAAAAAGTAGGCAAATGAATAGTTTGGTTTAAAGCCACACTAGAAACCACCTTAGGCATAAAGGAAGGATTAGTACGTAATGATACCCTATCCTTATGGAAAATCAAAAAAGGCTCAACCGCCATAAGGGCCTGCAATTCAGAAACCCTTCTTGCAGAGGTAATTGCCAACAAAAAAGCAGTCTTCCATGATAAATATTTCAACTCAGAAGTAGCTGCAGGCTCAAAAGGTTGTAGAGTGAGTTTCTCCAACACAAAATTGAGATCCCAAGCAGGAGTAGGAGCTCTTCGTGGGGGTCTTATATTCTTTGCCCCTCTAAGAAATTGCTTGAACAAAGTATGAGAAAACAATGGTGGGTCGAACTCAAACCACGGAACAAACCAATGAACACAAAAACCTCTAAGGAAACAGTCCTGCAGCGATAAATTCAGTGAATCCAATGAAAGCAAATAGTCGCTTAGTAAGTATAATATTGTTACTAAGCGACTATTTGCTTTCATTGGATTCACTGAATTTATCGCTGCAGGACTGTTTCCTTAGAGGTTTTTGTGTTCAAAACAATGGTGGGTCACAGTCATAGTGAGCCGAAATTGCTGCAGCATGAACCTTAATAGAAGAGAAAGACAAACCTTTGTCCAATAACTCAGTAAGATATTGAAGAGCCACACTCAAATTAGGCTCAGAAACATCAAAATCTTTTGCTGCACTCCAAAATAAAAATCTCTTCCATTTATCTGCGTACACTTTCCTTGTACTAGGCCTTCTAGCTTCCAAAATCACATTCAAAACTTGTTGCGGAAGTTGAGACCCTTTATGGTTCAAAACAGAATATGCCAGGCTGTTAGGTGAAGAGAGTGAAGTTTGACATTCAGCAAATGGCTGTTCTCCTGTGACAACAGGTGTGGAATCGAAGGCAAAGGCCATGGAGGCTTCCGTACCAGACTTCTCAATAATGGGTACCAGTGCTGTCGAGGCCAATCTGGAGCTATTAAAATCATCCTTGGCTTGTCCTGTCTGACCTTTAGAAGTACCTTTGGGAGGAGAGGCAGAGGAGGAAAGGCATACACATGAAGATTGCTCCAATTGAAAGAAAGAGCATCCACTCTCCAAGCTGTGGGATGAAACCTTTTTGTGCAAAACTTTGGCAGCTGATGGTTCAGTGGAGAAGCGAACAGATCTATGTCTGGAGTTCCCCATGACACTGTCAATTTCTGAAATACATGAGGATCCAATTTCCACTCGTGGGGATCCATAATTTGTCTGCTCAACACATCTGCTAAGGAGTTCTGTGCTCCTGGCAGAAACCTTGCCTGAAGATTGAGCTGTAAACTGAGAGCAGTCTCCCACAAAATCATTGCTTGCCTGCATAGAGGATAAGAATCGTTCCCCTTGCTTGTTGATGTACCACATGACAGTTGTGTTGTCTGTTAGAATCAACACCTGCCCTGGAAGAAGTAATTCCTTGAAAGCTATTAATGCAAATTGGACTGCTAACATCTCCTTCATGTTGATATGTAGATGTTGTAGTCTGACAGGCCACTTGTTTTGTATCCACTTTCCATTTAGATGAGCTCCCCAAGCTTTGTCTGAGGCATCTGTCGTTAAAATCTGACTCGCCTCTGGCCGGGTCACAGAGAGTCCCTTGTTTAGGTGACATTCCTGAGCCCACCATAAAAATTCCTTTTGAATGCAAGGTATTATTTGAATGACAGTGTCCAGATCCTGGCAGTGCTGTGTCCATACATTTTGAGATACCATTGTAGCTTCCTCATATGCAGTTTGGCATTGGGAAGCACCAGAATACAAGATGCCATGAACCCTAATGCTTGAAGGACTGTCCTTGCAGTCAGCACGGACTGATGAGATAGTTGATGGAAGTAAAGGGATAGACTCTTTTGTTTGTCCGGGGTTAACAAGGCCATCTGGGATGCTGTATTCAGTCTCACACCCAGAAAGCACATGTCCTGAGAGGGTACTAGACTGGACTTTATTTCGTTCACAGAATACCCTAGGCATCTTAGCACTGCTATCACATATTCCAAATGATGAAGAAGCTCTTCCCTTCCTTGAGCCAGAATCAGGCAGTCGTCCAAATAAGGATAGATTTGTATTCCTTTTAGCCTGAAGAAAGCTATCACTGGAGCCAAAACTTTCGTGAACACTCTGGGCGCAGTAGATAAGCCAAAGGGCAATGCAGAGAACTGATAGTGAGAAGTCCCAGCTCGAAAACGCAGATACTTCCTGCAACTTAGTCTGATAGGAACATGAAGGTAAGCCTCCTTGAGATCCAAAGTTACCATCCAATGATCTTTGCCCAGCAGAGGTAAAAGCTGCTGCAATGTCAACATTTTGAACTTGGGAATGTCCAGATAAGTGTTGAGGATAGATAAATCCAAAATTGGTCTCCACGTGTTCCCCTTCTTTGGTACTAGGAACAGGCGAGAATAAAAACCTAGACCCACTTCTGGCATAGGGACCGGCTGTATGGCCCCTATTTGGAGCAACAGAGAAACCTGCTTGTGAGCCTCTATTCTTTGTTGAGGAGGAACGTCTGGCATGCCTTTGAAAGGAGGCAAGGTATGGAAATAAAACCTGTAGCCGTGGTGTATGATATCCAATACCCATCTGTCTTGGGTAATTAAATTCCAATTTTCTTTGAAAAGTGCCAACCTTCCTCCCAAAGGTGCTGCCAGGCGAGAAGGCTCTGGCAGCTGAAAAGGTAGGTCATTGGGTCTGTTTACGAAAGGACTGACCCCTGCCCTCACCGAAGACTGTGCAGGAGAACTCCCTGTTCTAGGCCTGAAAGAGCCCTGAGCTCTGCCCCTACCACGTCTAGATCTACCCCTAGACTGGGAATCATAAGAAGGATACGTCCACCCCTTAGTAGGCCAATTTCTACTAAACTTTGGAGGCTGGACCTGCAAAAAATCTTTAACAGTCTGCATAGACTTAGCCTTGTCCTCCATTTTCTTTAAAACTGTCTCAACAGGAGGACCAAACAACACGTCAGATTGTAAAGGAGCATCTAAAATCCTCGTTTTAACATGATCAGACAAATTCTGATCCCGTAGCCAGGCATGCCTGCGAAGAACTGACCCAGTGGCAGCCACCCTAGACGAGGCCTGTACAGCATCAAAACCACATTGCAAAGAATGCTTACCCACCTGCTCAGAAACATGCACTAAATCTTGCAACTCTTTACAATCAATACCTACTGCCAGAGCATCAACCTTAGACTTTAATTGTGAAAGGAGATAGTTCTGGTATTTCAACATGTGAAACTGGCAATTCAAAGCCCTCATAGCCAGAGTGGAAGAAGTATAAACTTTCTTTCCCCATCTATCCAAGGCCCTAGCCTCTTTGTCTGCAGGAACCGGATTCTTAATAACAGAAGCCTTAACACCTTTAGGCCCCTGACTAACAGTTTCTGGGTCAGCCCTAGGACTCTTAAAAAGATACTTATGAGCTTCAGGCACCCTG
Organism: Protopterus annectens; assembly: GCF_019279795.1. Classification (NCBI taxonomy): domain Eukaryota; kingdom Metazoa; phylum Chordata; order Ceratodontiformes; family Protopteridae; genus Protopterus; species Protopterus annectens. The sequence goes on from NC_056725.1 coordinate 1,760,603,487, forward strand.
TAATACCTATCCGGCTTAACAGGAGCAGGAGGCAAAGAATCAGGATTAAGAGAAGCCTCTGTAAAAACATCTTCTACCACATCCAAAACAGGAGGTATAGCCAAAGGCCTATGCTGGGGTAAAAACAAAAATTCCCTAAGCCTTTTCCTGGAATCAGAGAAGTCCTGACCTTCCCACTTAAAATGCTCCCTCATGGAATGAAGAGTTTCTGAAAAAGAAAAATCCTCAGGAGGAGTAGCAGAAGGAGTAGAATCATCCACATCAGAATCAGAATAAGGAGAATACTCCTGCAAGTCTTCAGCCGAAGACTCTGAAACATCTGAAGCCTGCTCAAAGCGCCGCAGCGCAGGCTCCATCCTAGGCCTCTTATCAGGAGGGGGCATAGAACGCCTAATTAAAGTAATCAAATCTTCTGCCATTTTAAGCATATGCTTCTTGGGCACAGTACCTGAAGAGCTAGGGGTAACACCAACTGAAGCCAAACCTGGCCTGCCCCTGGGAGAAGCCTTTGAAACAGAAGGAGAGGGCCTAGCCACCCTAGGAAGGGAGGGGAGTATAGTAACCTGAGAAGCCCCCTCAGCCTGACTTGCCTCCTGAGAGGCCACATCTTGCAATAATAAGGCCTCACCCTGGGAACACAAAGAAACCTCCGGTGGAGCCACCGGCTCCACCGACACCTCTAGAGAACCGGCGTCCGGTACAGACGGTTCTTCCAGCCTGGGCTTAACTGCCTTGTCCTTGCGCTTCTTTGAAGAAGTGGGCGTCGGAGCATCCGACGGCATTTTATAATTACACCGCTTCCCAAAGACTAACCTTGCACAATCCAACCTTCTCTTTATAGTGCGTTTATTAAATCTAGCACAAGAGCAACAACCAACAACGTCGTGCTCAGGCCCTAAGCAAGGAATACACAAAGTATGATAATCTCTATGCGGTATCTGTTTCCCACAAGAAATGCAATTATTGACTTTTTCTGACATCCGGTAAATCACAGAGGCAAGAAAAAACTAAAATATTCCCCAACGGGGTACTTAGCCAACTTTGAACTCGGTCTGAAACTTCGAAATCGAAAAATCTCAGAACGCCAACCGGCACTTGCAATGCTGCTTCTGCATCGGACCATGCGGCAAAAAAGACTGAGGATATGACGTTGGTCATGCGCATTTGTACCCTGACGTCCTGATGTCAGTCAAATGCGCCTTGACCGACGTCAGCCTTATACTTTGATATCCGGGCCGACCGAGGACAGCGGACTACCCAAGTGTAAGGACTGCAGCAATGTGAGATGAAGAACATCTAGATTATAGACCAAATGTTTCTGTGCTAAATGAAATAGAAACTGAAGTCAGAAATGACATGGTGGAGAATAATGAAATGACTTTTTCAAACAAGGTGAAAGAAATAAGTATAACTTCTGCACAGATTTGAGGTGAATGCCTACAAACAAAACTGATGAAATGCGTTAGAAGCACGACCAGTTCACTACTCCTATATCAAGGTGGAAACAATGGCAATAATACGCTTACAGATATAGATACATCAGAACAATTACAGAAGGCAATAGACAAATTTGAGATGGACTTTTTGAAACTAAAACGTCTTTCCACTGAACGCCAACACTTTGAGGCATGCATTTGGAAGAACATCATACCGAGAGGTTTGAGAGTGTTAAAAATGCCAACGTATGGTGACCAATATCCGGAGTTGCTTACTAAATGGCAGAAGTTAAATCTAGAGGTGAGCAAGAATTATATCCACTTACTTTTAGAATTTTTTCAACCAGTTGAAGAACAATTGATAGAATCCATAGTTGACCAACAGAAAGACATGTACTTTCACTTTCCTAGTACTTTAGTAGACAAAGCAATAACTAATGTTCTAGATGGTGTGGAAATCTTTGAAAGACGTCTTTTGCAGCAAAAGAGGAATAAAATAGATAGAGATACCCAAGATTTTCGTACCGGCCAAGTATTTACTTGGCCTAGAACAGGACAAGTCCCCAAGTCGATACTTAACAGGGAAACGAATGACATTCCACCTAATATCCCAGTAAGAACTGATATCAGTGAGGGCATAGACTCTGTCAGTAATAACATCATGGAAGTAGTGGATCAGGATGCAACATCTTCTGTTACTCAATCTGATCCACCAATACAGAACACAATTAATGATACATCGATAAGGGTCTCCAAAGACATTGCGAACTTACTACCTAGTCCTGCACTACCTTTCCAACCTGCTGCTCGGTCCAAGAACAGTAATCCAGCTGGACCTAATACCAATGTACATCAAATTCCACAGCATGTGGCGGGTTTACCCCAGTTCCTCCTTCCCACAGCTGTGGAGAGGGGGGCCAGAAGTAATCGCTCTATAAGTCGTGGGCGACAGAAAATGAAGCTATCCGAGGAAAGAGCTCCCAATCAAACATTGAAGAGAATGTGGAATCAGACGAGGATCCCCTGATTTGGAACATTTCTAATAGAACTTTGGATATTGATGAAGCTAATGTGCTTAACAAAGGACTTTGTTTTATTCCAACTGCAAATAGTCAACTTACTGATGTATTAATTGATATGAACATCTTTATTAGAAATGTTATGCTTCATTATCAATTTGGTGACAGCAATAATATGCAAACCCCTAAGGTATTTAAGAGACCTACTGAGTATATCCCTCAGAATCATCCTTTAGTAAAAGCCTTTTACAATTTAGTAGAGGAAGATCTATACAAGGCATTCGATGATAGACATGTTAACCATCATAATAAGAAGGAAATAAAAATAAAAATAATTTGAATTGGAAAGAAAGGAAAGCCTTATTTAAGTTACAGAATGATGAGACTTTAATATTCAGGCCAGCTGATAAGGGAGGGCCATTAGTAGTAATGGATAGTGATAAATACAATCATGCTATGAATGACATGCTCGATGACAAAAAGTTTTATGATCTCATTTCTAAACAAAGAGTAGATGAGATTAAACATGAAATAAATAACACAATTAAAGAACTGGTTAACTATAGCAACATCGATAATGAACTGGCAAGATTTTTACAAGTAGATTTTCCAACCATCCCCCATATACAGGGCATACCCAAAATTCATAAAGATGGAAATAATCCCCCTATGAGACCGATAGTCTCAGGCAGAGGATGGAGTACTGAATCCTTCTCTATACATGTTGAAAAACATCTGAGAACGGTGATAGACAAGAATCAGTTTATTTTAAAGGACACTAAACAGTTTTTACTGGATTTGTATACATTTAGCACAGAAATTCAGTTAAGTCAAGACATGATATTCGTTACTTTAGACATTCAATCTCTATTCACCATCATACCCAATGATATAAGGATATTAACTATAAAAAACTACTTGACTAAACATAGTAATTACACAGATAAACAGATGGATCTTATCTGTTTGTTTTTGGAAATTATTTTGGAAAACAACATATTCACATTTGAATCCAAAATATACATTCAACGTGATGGCGTAGCTATGGGCACACCTTGTGCCCATAGCTACGCCAACATGTTTTTAGCTGCATGGGAGAATGAACAGTTATTCATCCATCATCTGCATAGAGATAGAATTCTTTTTTTATCGTCATTTTGTGGACGACATCTTTCTTATTTGGGATGGTAGCATGGAGGAACTGGGAGATTATCTCGCTCATATTAACAATATGACCACCTATTTAAAATTTACTTCTCATTATTCCAAAACTAAAATTGAGTTTTTAGATATTTTTGCGGAAAGAGTCATGGGTACATATATTAATACTGGGGTGCACAGGAAACAATGTTATAGGAATTTGTTCCTTCATCGATATAGTATGCATCCTATGTCTTTAAAAACATTATTAAAGGTCAAAGCATGCGCATTTCTCGCCTAAATGCAACTGAATGTGAATACCAGCATGAGAATAACTCATTCCAAAATAGGCTTTTAAAACGGGCCTATAAAGCATATGAGATAATTAGAGAATTAGAGAACACTAATGCGCTGAGGAAAGAAAGAGCAGCACCTTATTTTTCCATACAACCTGAATCGAAGAAGCTACATATGGATAATATACCACATTCAGTAAAGATACCTATGTTTTACACAGGTGATGTACAATAAATTAGAGGGTTAATAAATAATCATTGGCGCATCCTTACAATGGATGAGGATATATTAAAAATAGTGGGAAAGAAACCTTCTTTCTTATATAAGAATAAGCCCTATCTTAAAAGATTATTATGCAACAACATACCCAGGATAAATAGGTCATTTAATGGCACACACCCATGTGGTAAATGTAACTACTGCTCTTTTATAGAAACAGCAAATAGCTTTATACATCCAGATACAGGCCAGTGTTTTAGATTTAATGTATCAGCAGATTGTGATACAAGTCATACAGTTTACTTAGCTAAATGTCAGCAATGCCAAAGCTTTTACATTGGCAAAACAGACAGGCCTTTTCGTATAAGAATACGTGAACATCTATATGCCATTAGGATTCAATATCTCACAAATGCCTTGGCTAAACACGTTGATTCTAGGGGCCAGGAGCATACATTCACCTTTATGGCTGTTGATGATGTTCAACCTTCCATTAGAGAAGGGAACATATGGAACAATACAGAAACAAAAGAAATTAATTGGATCATGCGATTAAGGGCAGATAAAGGCAAAGGCTTGAATGAACGAGCCTCTATAAAATCTATATTAAAAGCCAGACGTATTAAAGCTAAGTAATTGTATATGTCTTTAAACATAAGCTCATAAAATGTTGATTTGATTTTGAATAGTATATAGGTATAATATAAGTTAGTTAGGATTTACCTTATGAATTTATTTATGAGAGCCATTTCTATGATGAAATGATATACTGGATATTATTCAGTTTAGACAAACGGGTAATACCAAATCAATAATACACCCTGATTGTTCATTATCTGCAGACATAATAGCTTATGTTACTCTGTCCATTGTTCTCATAATGTATATTTAATGTTGCATATTTATAATTGGAAATACATTGTTGAAATGATTTAAGTACGCAATTATATTCCTGACTTCGATATTAATTATATATTAAGGAAACTTCACTTAACAGCTTCCATAATTGTGTACTGACTAGAAAGAATGTATTTCATTCGAGGGTTTATATTCTCCCTGCTGCTTAATCTTGCAGTAATGACAAATAGGTGAGCAAGCGGGATTTACAATATACCGCTACTTTCACTTAATGTTTTTCATAGTAGCAAGTTGATAAGAACGACTATAGCCTATTCAAGCGAGTGCATTTTATCTGCTGTCTATCCCCTGTAGTTACGATGATTAACTGAACACGTGAGATCAAAAATACAGTATTTTATTCTGTTTTTGGTACATGCTAATTGCCCAATACCATCGGGCATAGTACTTCATTTAATTATCTTTATTGATAACACTAGGCAGTCTAATAGACCATGGTATTTTTAATTTGTTGAAATGCAATTTTATTCCATGTGTTTAAGTTTGAATATTTAGTATTCAAGAAGGTGGATTATAATGGAAAACCTTCCTTAAATAATTGTTTTATTACAACCATTTTAGTTGGCCTAGAGTAGTTATATGTTATGATTGACGTTTCCACAGAATGTAACGAAAGGTTTACTGAGAGTTTATTTTTTATAAATATACTCTGGCACCAATGACTATACGGAACCTATTTTCAAGTTCAGTAATTTATCGGGCACTTATAAATTGGAATACTTACTCTGTAGTAAGTGAGTAAACGCAATTTATAATATAGCGCTACTTTCACTTATTATATTCACAGTAACAAGTAGACAAGACTGATCACAGCCCACTTAATAATGTGCATTTCTTTGTTACTTATCCTGTGTAGTCATGAAGGATAAGTGAGTAAGTATGACTAACAATATAGTATTTTATTTTGTCAGTGATGTATGCCCTCCACCCGATATCATCTAGCATAGTGCCCCATTTCGTTTGTTATTAATGATTTCAATACAACATTGATTCTCTATTCTTTAACTTTATTTTTATTTTATAATGCACAGTAGTTTAATTCATGAACTACCTTCCTAGCAGGTTGTGGCATCCCTGACCCTTTGAAATGTAGATTGAACCCATGTTTTTAATATTTGGTCTCTAAGAAGGTGAATTTAAAAATGTTTTACCATAAATGTTTTAGCTAGCTTGTAACATTTTCATGATCGATGTATTCCATGGAATTTTTATAGAATGCAGTGAGGGGTCGCTGACAATTTATTTTTATAAATATATTGGTAGTAGTAAATATAGTTCGAAGAAACGGAATGTACTTACAAGCTTCAGCAACTTACTCTGCACAAACTAATCTGTATATTTACAACAATTTTATATTTTACACAGAATCAGTGGAGTTTTGAACTATATGTTGCGGTTAAAATCTTATTATATTAAGGAAGAAGAAAAGTTCTGTAAACAGTGAAATTTAAAATGAAGGTCAGGTTGTCACTTTAAATGGTTAAGTGTTTATATCAGCTAATATTGCATGTGATTAGCTTATATATATAACCTTTTAATTGATTGCTGTTTGAATTTTAACGGTCTGACGAAGCCTCAATGAAAGCGCTTACCTTTAGCATGCTGCAATAAAATAAAATACTTCGTTTTAAGATTATTGTTGACACTTCATTCCGCACTTTCTGTTGGATTATACTACTTTGAACAACGCCTGAATAACATGGCGCTAAGTTGGTTCCGTGGTCACCTCTCAGGTTTCATATTTATTATTTGTCTTTTAATTTTCATTACTACTTGTGAGGTGTTCGCTCTGTTGGGAGCTGCTTTCTATATTATTTGTTAAATATTTTTTTTTTGTTTTTTTTTTTTTGTTTTTTAGTTAAGTGGGTTGGCTTTCTCAAAAAGTTCTATCTGTATTAGAAAGAATGAGCTAATGACAGTAGCAAAAACACTTTCAATGCAGTACAAGCTAGCACACGTGAGTGTGTAGCAATATTAAGGCAAATACAGTTTAAATAAATGCAGGTAAGTTAAAAATGACAAAAACAAGTTTATGAAAAAGCACTTGAACTCTTAAAAGCACACAGAACAGCAAATTAAGGTATAAGGTAGAAGACAGTTATGTTAAGAGCAGCTCAAGAAACTATAAGTCATATTTTTATTATTTATTTATTTATTGACATTTGTTAACCGGGTTAGTCCAAATGGGATTTTGTCCCATTTTCAGTGGAGACCCGAGGAGAAAAGCTTCCAGAAAATACAATATATAATTACAGTACAAGAAAACAAGTATTACAAACAATAATAGCAAACAATAGAAATAAACAACTACATGTGAAGATTATAACTGAAAGAAAAAATAAATTTAAAAATATATATTTTTTTAATCTATTTTATATATATATATATATATATATATATATATATATATATATATATATATATATATATATATATATATATATATTTTTTTTTTTTGTGTGTGTGTAGAGGGAGGGAACAGAGCAGATTAAAATGCTATAGGGGGGATGTCCTTCCCAAATGCTATCTCTGTACACAGCAGAGGAGATGGGACTGGTAGGCGTATCTGAAATCAAAATATGATCTCACTGTACTCAGTTGAGTGAGCAAATGAGATGGGCCCAGTAGGAGTGTCCAAAAACAGATTTACAGTGGGGCGGGTAATTCCAAAGCCACCAAGACTAATACCACAACAAGAACAGTGAGGGGGATTTGGGAGACTAACTGCAGCTAAATACAAGGAGTATTATCTCCCTGTATTATACTATATCTAACAATTATATACAAATTTCTAATCTTAAATAAGTGCAGAGAAAAGTATACTTAAATCAGCTTTTGTCACTGACTTTAAAGCACAGCATTTTTAATGACTTGTTTGAAATTAATAAGGCATGTTTTGACAAAAGTCTGGTTGATATTGATAAATTTGTCAAAAGGGGTCTAGAAAAGAAACAAAAGAAAATTGTCAGAGACACTCTTGAATATAAAGAAAAAAGAGCTTACCCTTCTTCACGAAGGTATGACAATATGAGTAGAGACACTATGAATAATGAGGTAAATGGGGCTCTAAATAAGAAACTGCAGGTTGTGCAGACAGATACTTGTGACAATACGGACAAGTTTTTAGAAATCAACCACAATTAAGGTGCTCGGATTGGATAAGGAACCATGCGCAGTACCAAAACTTTGCAGACACGAGACCCCCAAGAGAACAACAATTTCAACAAAGGGGGAGATGGGGGGGGTCCATATTGACAGAGGTACAACAACTGGCAGGAGAACTACAACCATTAGGATTTAGGTTCAAGATGTAGTGATGATATGCACAGTGATGAGTCTTTATTTGACATGTTTTCTATTAATAATGATGTTTATGATGATATTTAATATATTGATACTGATATCACATGTATTACTAAGAATTTCCAACAACATGGTGACAATGATTTTAAGATTTATAATTATTCTGATTTCATGATTTCTGAACATCATGTTAGCCTTTTTAAAAGAGGGTTTTCATTTATTCATAATTTCAGATATGAGATTGGGAGATTGTTTATTAATCTGAGACTATACACCAGACTTTTGAATTTAAGGTTTTTTTTTTTTTAAACAATTCTACTTTGGATATTGACAGACGGTGATTGAGCCTTAAAAGAAGTAGTGTGTTTATACCACCATATAAACCTTCAGTTATGGTGTTTGAGCATCTTTTTGCAACACAGATACGTAGATGTTTAGATCATGGCACACTACCCAATAAAAATGTATCCATACCTGAGCAGTTCTGTTTGAAAGAATTAACACACAATAACCAATATAGGATGATGAAACCCGATAAGGGTGGTGGGGTAGTTATTATTTCAAACACTCAATATACATGCAGAATGCAATTATTATTACAAGACACAGACACATATGACTTGGTATCTAAATATGAGGTACAAAGGGCCTATACTAAAATTGACTGGCAGCTTTATGCATGCTTGTGTGAGGGGGTTATTACTCATGATGGGTTTAAATATCTCTCAGTGGAACATCCTATTATTCCCCCCATTTTTGGAATTCCCAAAATTCACAAGAACATCAACAGTCCACCTTTTAGGCCCATTGTGGCAGCTAGGGGCTCAAAAACTGAACTCCTTGCTTCATATATAGATATTACAAGTAAAAATTAACTAGACAATCTACCACACATTCTAAAGGATTTTTGACATTGCCTGGACTGTATTAGGAAGATCCAGATGGAAAATACTGAAGAATGTTGGTTTGTAACAGCAGATGTCATTAATTTGTTTTCTGTGATCCCCCACCAAATTGGGTTACATTGCTTTAGTAGTAGTTTGGCAAAACATAGTGAACTGCATCAAGTAAAGAGAAGGCTTTTAGGTGGAATTAATTGAGATGGTATTACTCAATAATTACATACTGTTTAATGGTGAATATTATAAACAGATGACCAGGGTTGTGATGGGAGCCAGATGTGCACCCATTTATGCCAACCTTGTGTTAGCTGAATGGGAGGAGCAATTTGTATTTAAGTCTGATTTTATGTCCAAACTTTTAATGTATTTAAGATATTTGGACGATATACTTATTTTATGGAAGGGCTTCGGGTATAAACCTGATGTATTTATTGGCTGTCTGAATGAAACAACAACATTCTTAAAATTTACATGTCACTTTGACAAGGTTAAAATTGATATCCAGGGCATAGTTATATACAGAAAATGGTCAAATACATTCTAATATTTTTCGTAAAAAGACATATAGTAATTCATTCCTACATTATGACAACTGTCACCCTGACTATCAAAAGAAAAATGTGATCAAGGGGCAGATGATACATTTGTCCAGAATAGTAAGTCAATATATTTATTTTAGAGTAGAACTTGACAAGCTGATAGATATGTTTAAAAAGAGAGGGTACTCCTCTGATCTACTGATAAATAAATAAATAAAATAAAATAGATTAGTTTGTGCAGAGTAAGTTGCTGAAGCTTGTAAGTACATTCCATTTCTTCGAACTATATTTACTACTACCAATATATTTATAAAAATAAATTGTCAGCGACCCCTCACTGCATTCTATAAAAATTCCATGGAATACATCGATCATGAAAATGTTACAAGCTAGCTAAAACATTTATGGTAAAACATTTTTAAATTCACCTTCTTAGAGACCAAATATTAAAAACATGGGTTCAATCTACATTTCAAAGGGTCAGGGATGCCACAACCTGCTAGGAAGGTAGTTCATGAATTAAACTACTGTGCATTATAAAATAAAAATAAAGTTAAAGAATAGAGAATCAATGTTGTATTGAAATCATTAATAACAAACGAAATGGGGCACTATGCTAGATGATATCGGGTGGAGGGCATACATCACTGACAAAATAAAATACTATATTGTTAGTCATACTTACTCACTTATCCTTCATGACTACACAGGATAAGTAACAAAGAAATGCACATTATTAAGTGGGCTGTGATCAGTCTTGTCTACTTGTTACTGTGAATATAATAAGTGAAAGTAGCGCTATATTATAAATTGCGTTTACTCACTTACTACAGAGTAAGTATTCCAATTTATAAGTGCCCGATAAATTACTGAACTTGTAAATAGGTTCCGTATAGTCATTGGTGCCAGAGTATATTTATAAAAAATAAACTCTCAGTAAACCTTTCGTTACATTCTGTGGAAACGTCAATCATAACATATAACTACTCTAGGCCAACTAAAATGGTTGTAATAAAACAATTATTTAAGGAAAGTTTTCCATTATAATCCACCTTCTTGAATACTAAATATTCAAACTTAAACAAGTGGAATAAAACTGCATTTCAACAAATTAAAAATGCCATGATCTATTAGACTGCCTAGTGTTATCAATAAAGATAATTAAATGAAGTACTATGCCCGATGGTATTGGGCAATTAGCATGTACCAAAAACAGAATAAAATACTGTATTTTTGATCTCACGTGTTCAGTTAATCATCGTAACTACAGGGGATAGACAGCAGATAAAATGCACTCGCTTGAATAGGCTATAGTCGTTCTTAGACAGACTTCCACTCCATCCCCATCTGGGTCTGAAAAGAATTCTGCCCTTGATATAGCCAATACTTTCAACTCTTTCTTTACTGACACTATTAATGCCTTGGCCTCTCATCTCACTTGTGACAACACTAACATCCCTGACCTTGTATCCCAAACTACCAACCTTTAGGCTTCTACCCATCTCTACCTCCTTTATACAGAAATGTATCCATAAACTCAAACCATGCTCCCCTTCAGCAGACCAACTTCCATCTGAATTCCTTCAAAAAGCAGCCTCCGAAATAGCCTATCCCATATCCATTCTCATTAATAGAACTATCAGTGAAGAAACCATACCTGACATCTGGAAAATCTCACACATCATACCCTTACACAAAGGAGGTAACTCCTATGAACACTCCAACTATAGACCCATAGCTCTCTTGTCCCCACTCGCTAAGATCATGGAAAAATGTGTTCACCAGCAGTTAATGAACCACCTAATAAAAAACAACATTCTTACTACTTGTCAACATGGCTTTAGGCCTTTTCATAGCACAACTACCGCTCTCCTCTCCTTTACTGACCTGATTAACAAGAATCGTAATGATAACATCCTGTCTTCTGCTCTCTTTATCGACCTATCCAAAGCCTTTGACATGGTTAATCACTCTCTCCTTATACAAATTCTCAAATCTCTTTCCTTAGAGCCTAAAGCTATCCACTGGTTCAGTTCCTATCTCTCTAATAGGAAACAAGCCGTTCTCTGGGATAAGAAACTATCATCTCTTCTACCTATCTCACTTGGGGTCCCCCAAGGCTCTATCCTCGGACCTCTTCTTTTCTCCCTCTTTATAAATGACCTACAAGCAGCTATTCCCCAGGCTACATGCATACAATACGCTGACGACTCCACACTAATTTGCTCTGCTAAATCCATTGCTAAACTCCAAACTAATACACAAGATATATTCTCCAAAGTCGAAACTTGGTTCTTAAAACGTTGCCTACTCCTTAACGCAAAAAAAAACAAACTACTACTCTTTAAGCCTACTAATAGATCCCCTGCACTAGATTTCAATATCTTATCTAATAATGGAACGATTATATCACCTGACCCCACTACCAAACTACTAGGTGTCACAATAGACAACAACCTTACCTTTGACTGTCACATTAATAATACCATTAAAAATGTAAACAAGAAACTCGGCTCTCTCTATCGAATTAGGACTTTTTTAACCTCCCCAGCCAAAGCTACTCTTGCCCACTCTCACCTCATCTCTACTCTTCTCTATGCCTCACCAATCTACACTAACCTCAAAAAAAACAATCTTCACAAACTATCAACCACCTACAATAACATAGCCAGATTTGGATGTGTCCCTGTTCAAATCATGATTAAATGTTATTTCCTTACCTACCACTCCTCTCCCTTTTCGTACGCCCCCCCCCCCCCCTTTTACTGGCCTTTCACCACCTTGCCTCCTTCTCCTCACAAATCCTATTCCTTGTGTCTCTGACCCTATTCCCAGGAAGCTTATATCTTTTTCAACTCTACACTGCCCTTCTACTGCTTTTTTTTTGCTAACTCCTGTCCCTTTACTCTCTCTTCTCATGCTACAATATGTAATTATGCTAAAGATGATAGTATTTAGATAGTCTAGGTAGTGTACTTCTTTGTAATCTAGTTTTAGGTTTCAATGTTTTAGTTCTTTTCCCTGGTCTCTCTTATTATTTATCGGGTTCTAAAAGTTGTATTGATGTTTAATAGAATGTATTTTAGTTTTTTTTCAGCTGCCTTCTTTTTGTAATCAAGATGCATTGGTTGAAGTGTTACAAGTCTGTAACTTGTTATTTGTAACTTGTTATTTGCACTCATTATAAATCTCTTAAGTCCATATGTGGAGCGTTTCTCCCCGGGCCTCTGCTGAAAATGGAAATATATCCAGTCAGACTAGCCCGGTTAACAAATGTAAAATAAAATAAATAAATAAAATAAATAAATAAATAAATACTAACTAATGTTAGTAATGAAATTGAGAAAAGGAGAAGTGACTCTATCATCAGGCACACTGACGTCCCGCTCACCAGGCTAAACAAGGAGAAGGTCACGGTGAGCTGCCTGTCGGGCGCTAGGATCCGCCACATAACACACGCACTCAGGTCACTCCAAGGCAAGTACAAATATTGTCCATGCTGGTGTGAATGACCTGAGACGTACCTCCCTGGACTACATGAAAAGAGACATAGAGGAGCTCTCTGAGCATGTAGATCAGGCCGGTATGACCCTGACCTTGAGTAGCATCTTACCTTCACCAAGAATGATGCCACAATATGAAGACAAGATGATCAATTTCAACAACTGGCTTAAGTATTGGTGTCATTCAAAGGGGATCCAATGCCTGTCAGCCTGGGATGACATGCTTGACAATCCACGATGCTTCGCTAGGGACGGCTTGCACCTGTCACCCCTGGGCTTTCAGATATTGGCAAAGGCTCTTGCTACCCCCATAGTGCCTTTTTTAGGCAAGGCTCAAAAGACAAACCCACCTCCATAGGTATCACAAGGGATAAGAAACTAAGAGTAATGCTACTCAACGCCAGAAGTCTAAACCTCAAGATGCATGCACTCGAAACTCTCCTTAGCATGGAGAACATCGATGTCTGTGCAGTAACAGAAACCTGGTTCAGGGCTCCCGAGAGGTTAAAGGTTTATAGTGCCTGAATATTTGAACTGTATCTTACTGAAATTGGTACACCTTGTTTGCTGTAGCATAGACTAGATCCAGGCCTGCTGAATCTAGCTTTGTTTATATGCTTGTTGTTTGTTTGCTTGTTATTTCCCTGGAATGCTAATTCCACCTAATACGCAGCTTCTCAGCGCTTCTGTGGATCCCTAGTGATATCTGCATTGCTTACTGTACTTATTTCCTTGTTTCACTTGAAAGAAAGTTACTGTTTGTCGTTTTTTTCATTTAAGTTACCTGTAACACATTGCACTTAAGTTACCTGGCACTTGCTCACTAAAACAATTATATAAGTCAGCACTAAAAATTAAAAGCACTACACCCTCACTCCCCACTGGCCCTGGTTTTCAATTATTAAGGAATTCCCAATATTATTCTAGCATGTCCAAAGGTGAGTTGTCAATCTTCTCTCCGGTCCAGCTGGTGAATCTGGGAATCTTGAGGCAATGTTACAACTGCCTCATGTACACAGACAACCCTCTCCTCCTCCCAACAAATTCCAACACATGTGAGAGATGCAACCATATAGCCAAACTGGAGGCTAAGCTCTCTCAACTCAGTACTGGCATAACCAGTCAGGAGGAGAAGGAAACCACACTCACTACAATTCCAGTCTCACATAGACCTACCACGACAGCAAACCAAACACATAATCACACAAAAACATACTCAGGAGGCTCTAAATACAGATCTGCCGAAGCAGCAGAGACCTCCAAAGCAGACACCCAAGCAGCCGCTACCCCAAAACAAAACACGTGCAACACATATCTCACAAAGCCAGTGTGCCGAACAGTCACAGCCCTTAAGACTAAACAACACACCTGATACACTTGTAATAGGTGACTCTATCGTCAGGCACACTGACGTCACGCTCACCCGGCTGAGCAAGGAGAGGGTCACGGTGAGCAGCCTGTCGGGCGCTAGGATCCGCCACATAACACAAGCACTCAGGCCACTCCAAGGCAAGTACAAATATGACTCAGTCATTGTCCATGCTGGTGTGAATGACCTGAGACGTACCTCCCTGGACTACATGAAAAGAGACATAAAGGAGCTCTCTGAGCATGTAGCCCAGGCCGTTATGACCCTGACCTTGAGTAGCATCTTACCCTCACCAAGAATGATGCCACAATATGAAGACAAGATGATCAATTTCAACAATTGGCTTAAGTACTGGTGTCATTAAAAGGGGATCCAATGCCTGTCAGCTTGGGATGATATGCTCCACAAGCCACGATGCTTCGCTAGGGACGGCTTGCACCTGTCACCCCTGGACTTTCGGATATTGGCAAAGGCTCTTGCTACCCCCATAGTGCCTTTTTTAGGCAAGGCTCAAAAGACAAACCCACCTCCATAGGTATCACAAGGGATAAGAAACTAAGAGTAATGCTACTCAACGCCAGAAGTCTAAACCTCAAGATGCATGCACTCGAAACTCTCCTTAGCATGGAGAACATCGATGTCTGTGCAGTAACAGAAACCTGGTTCAGGGCTCCCGAGAGCACACCAGCACTACCAGGTTATACCTCATACCATGCTTTTCGGCCCCAAAACTTGGACCGAACCACAAAAGGTGGGGGAGTATCGATATTCATCAAAGATACCCACACCTCCAGGTTGGTGGCAAAGCACGAAGCATCAGAGACTATCCATGTGCAACTAACAGTGGGTAAAACTGCCTTCCAGTTTATAGCCTGCTACAGACCACCCTCCCAAACCCAGGAACCCCACTCGGCCTTCCTGAGAACACTGGAAAATATGAAGGTCTCTCCAAACACCATTATATTGGGCGACTTCAACTACCCAAACATAGACTGGGAGCATTACTCTAGCTCCAACACCCTAGCCCAAAGGTTCCTAGAATTTATAAACTCAAATGCTATGGAACAACTTGTTACCACTCCCACAAGAGGGGAAAACATACTGGACCTGATCATCACCAACATGGGGACTCTATGCTCCAGACCAGAAGTGTATCCCTCACTGGTAAGATCAGACCATAAACTAATCTCACTGGATATTCACATCCCGATCCCACCCCCTGCCCAGAAAACCACAGTGAAAAACTTCTCTAAAGCACACTCCTCAAAACTGAGGTGGAATCCTTCAAAGCCCCCGGGCCTGTGGTAAATACGGCCCAGACCGCAGAATCCTTTATAAACGCATTCTATGAACACCTTCAGGAATGCATGGATCATGCGATCCCAAATAAAACCAAGACCCAATCCTCCAAAGGCAGACGTCCTGTCTGGTGGACCCCAGCCATAAACAAACTATACAATAGAAGGAGGAAGCTACTAAATGATAGAGCAAAATCCCAAAAAGGGAAGGCATCACTGATCAGTATTAGCAACAAACTACAGGCACACATAAAATTTTCTAAGGCCAGCTTCAAGAGAAAAATTGTACAGGACACTAAGGATAATCACAAGGCTTTCTTTAGTTATGTTAGGAACCTGGGTGGTAATTCCCAGATATGCTCAGAATTAGTCCAAAATGACAAAAAATACACTGAACCCACAGACATTGCCAACATCCTAGCTGACAGGTTCAGCGCAAAATCCCCCCCCCCACCAAAAGGGCAAATATCTATCCCAGCAGAGTGCTGCCCCCCCTGACATCTCAGATGCTCAGGTAAGAGCCGCCCTCTCCAAAGCAAAAAACACAGCATCAATGGGACCAGACGGTGTCCCGGGCTGTGTCCTACATGAACTCCAAGAAGAGCTAAACCCAAACATAAAACTACTGTTCAATCGCAGCCTTACTACAAGATATGTGTCCAAAGAGTGGCGTACAGCAACAGTGGTCCCTCTCCATAAAGGTGGTGCCTCAATGGATCCTGGAAACTATCGCCCCATAAGCCTGACTAGCTTGGTCTGCAAAGCTATGGAAAGGATCATTATGGACCTCATAAATAAAGATATTGGGGACATACAAACACTGGATCCTACCCAGTTCGGCTTTGTTAAGGGCAGATCCTGCCTCTTAAACCTGGTTGATATCTTTGAAACAGTCACCAAGGCCATTGACGAGGGGAAGGTGGTCCACACAGCCTACCTGGACCTCGCAAAAGCCTTCGATACAATACCCCACTCGGGCATTATAGATAAGCTCACCAGCTTAAATATAAACCCCTATGTCACTAGATGGATTGCAAATTGGCTCAAGGACAGAACCCACATGGTTAGAATTGCTGGAGCCATGTCAGACTCCAAACCAGTTACAAGTGGTGTCCCACAAGGCTCAGTCCTGGGACCTCTCTTGTTCAGTATATATTTCTCGGAGGTACAGGCCAACACGGAAGGACTGTGGCTGACCAAGTTCGCAGATGACTGCAAACTGGGTGCCATAATCGACTCTCCAGCCGACACAAGCATCCTCCAAAAGGGCCTCATAGAAACAGACAACTGGTGCCAGAGCCATGGCCTCAAGCTAAATGCCAAAAAGTGTATAGTCATCCCCTTTGGCAAAAACAAAGTGCCCACAAATTACCACATAGGTGGTAATCCATTAAGTACAGAAGAAGTAATTAGGGACCTGGGGACCCAAGTTGATAGCAATCTCTCATTTGACAACCACGTGGCCAAAGTGGTTAGAAAAACATTTTATATAGCCCACCTAATCATGAAGGGATTCACATCTAGATCAGGGGACGTCATTGTGTCTCTTTACTCATCCTTCATCAGGCCCATAACTGAGTACAATGCCCCTTTTGGGATGTACCTTACCAGACACCTGCAGCAACTGGAAAGACCCCAAAAGTACCTCACCAAGAGGATCAAAGGGCTCAAACAGATGCCATATGCTGCCCGGTTAAAGAAACTCCAGCTCTACTCAGTGGCATACCACCTGTTCAGAGGCGATCTGTGCCTGACGTATAAAGCCATGTCCAACCCGGAATTAATGGACATGCTGCACCTCAGAAAATCCAAATCCCATCGAGCTACGCGCTCGAGAGACTTGAACCTCAGCAGTGAAATAAATAGGACATGCTGGAGGGACATAACCCAGAGGCTCCCTTCACTCTGGAATAAAATCCCAGTCCAGGTTAGGCAGAGTCCCTCATTGACTCTCTTCAAAAGGAATCTTGATGAGTGGATGGGAGATCGTAGGTTTACCCCGGGTATCACTTCTGTGTCACTGTTAGACAGAGGCACAGTATACTAACCTCGAAAAAGGGCATAGCAAAATAAATTTAAAATGGGTGGCGAAAGCCAAACACATTCTGGCTAGGCTTATAAATGCCCTAGGGCAGATAGCCTAGTATGAACCTATGAACCTAATCATTGGGTGTGTTCCAAGGTTTACTAACAGTAGAGGTTTGAATTTAAAAGATCTTTTTGAAAAAAACTTCTGGGACAACTAGTCAGACACCTGCTAGGATGGGAAAATGCAGTACATATAGTACTTGTAAATTTATCAACGATGGGCCATATGTACAGATATGCAGTTACAAGAAGACACTGAAATGTCCTGGGTACTGTAACTGTAACACAAGCATGGTTGTGTATGTGGCTACATGTCTATCCTGTACTGCATTCTATGTGCGTATGACCACAAGAAAATTGAGATTATGAATACTTGACCATAATAGGGACATTAAAAACAAAAAATCTACTAATGCCCTATTTGATCACTGTAAGAACTGTAGTAATTTTAAGAGAGTTTTATTTTTTGTCACTGATAGACTGCCAAAACGTGATTTTGGAGGAGACCTTAAAACTTTATTGGAAGTTAATGAATGTTTATGGCAGCTACGCCTGGATGCATCTAAAGCACTGGGCATTAATGACAATATTTCAACAGCGTGTGTATTAAAATATAATTCTCAGTTTTTATAATGTATGCAGATTTTAAATGTTTATTCAGCATTATATTTATGGCTATGTTTATTTTATCTTTTTATTGTACAGAATTAGTGAGTTTTGTTAATTTTTAATATTGCTGTAGCTTTAGTATAGACAACAAGTTTTTGTACACTAGGTGTTTACTTTCAGTGTTGAAGGGAACTGGATGCTAGGGGTGGTTAAATGTTTTTAACAATTTAGAGTTTAATTAATTTGTACTAATTGATATATAAATGCTGTTAGGGTTGTTTTACACTGACTCTGATGAAGCCCAACTGTGGGTGAAAGTGCTTAGTCAGTTTGGTTGTTCTAATAAAGTTGATGTTCTTTCCTGTCAACGGATCTGGTTTTGTTACAAGCCTGGGATGACACAACTGACAAACCACAATGCTTTGCCAGAGATGACCTGCATCTGTCTTCCCTTGGGCTTCAAGCTCCTGCCAACCCTCATAGTGCCTTTTTAGACAATGCCATGAGCTCAAAATTACCAACAAGAAAATATCATCAAAATGTAAATTAAAGGGCATGCTGTAAATGACAGGAGTCTAAACATGAAACTGCACTCATTGCAAGTATTCTTAACCCTGGAAGAAGCTGACATTTGTGCAGTCACAGAAACCAAAGCTGTGGAGAGCACGCCAGCCATACCAGGTTATTCATCCTATCATTCATTCAAACCCCAAACCGTGGGCAGCAAAACAAAAGGAGATGGAGTTGCAATATATATAAAAGACATACACACCTCTAGGCTGGTCAAACAGTATGATGCACAAGGAAACACTCCAGGTGCAGTTAACAATTGACAAGACCCCTATTCAAATCAAAGCTAGCTATAGGTCTCCAACTTTCACTCAAGATGCCCACTCCACCTATCTGGACCTCTTCAAATCTATCAAGATTCAACCCTTTACCATGATCCTGGGTGACTATCAAACCATAGATTGGAAGAAATACTCATGCCAAAACAAAAATGCTCAGAGATTCCCTGATTTTGTCAATGCAAATGCCTTGGACCAATTGGCTGACACCCCCACAAGAGGTGAAATTATCTTGGACTTGGTATTAACCAACATGAGTAACCACTGCAGCATCCCTACAGTGTCATCATCCCTGGTAAGACCCGACCACAAAGCAGTCACTTCCACAGTCACACTCTCCCCCGACCCCCCTCCCCCAGCTACAGTCAAACAAAAAAACTTCTCCAAAGCTGATTGCAACCCCCTCCGATAAGGTATAAAGAGCTTCAGAGCCCCTCCCCTCCACAGGAACTGCCACATATATCCAAACTTACACCAAAGTACTAAATGAGCATTTATATAGCTGCATGGAATCAGGAATACCAGACAGGACGAAATCCTCCTCCTCAAGGAAGAGCAAACTTGTCTGGAGGACATCTACAATAAATAAATTCTATAATAAAAAATAAAAAAATTGCTGTCCAGGACCAAGAAGGAGCAGGTGCCTAATTGGAAGCAATCTCTCCTTAGCTTGAACAAGCAAATAAGAGCACTAGTGAAATCCTCCAAAGCAAACTTTGAGTCCAAACTGGCCACATCTACTAAAGACAATCATAAGGCCTTCTTCACATACGTCCGCAGTCTCAAGGGAAGTGCCCAGATCTGATCAGAACTGGTGGTCAATGACACCACATGCACAAATGCTTTAGATATAGCCAACCTGCTGGCAGACAGATTAATTAATACCTTCACTCGTCTGTCCCCCCATCAGTAAAACAGGACATCCCCAGTACCTGTACCTCTCCCCTTAGATCTAGGGGCAAGTTATCACTGCCCCCTCAAATGCAAAAAAAAAAAAAAGTTATGCACTCACCATAAAGTACAGTTGTGAACACTTACCATAAATGTAGATGTTCGAGTGTATTCACTGTTGCAGTCATTACATTTGGGTAATCCTGCTGGCAGGTTGCCCTCAGTCGGCCTGAATTCTAAAGTCCTGGGTCCTGCGTCGGCCACTGTCACCCCTCCCCTGATGTCAGGTCGTCAGGGGTATAAAAGATGCATCTGACGCCATTTTCTTTAGTTTTTCTTACCCCAGATGTCAGGAGCCCCCTAAAAGGGTAGCCAACATTTATATACATGTACCAATATAAACTTTACCTTCAAGTACAAGCAAATACACCACATAGGTTTTATAAATCAGAGAAGGAAAGATAGCTTCCATCAGAAGAAAGGGGGGTGGCGGGTGGGTAACCTGGACTGCAACAGTGAATACACTCAAACATCTACATTTATGGTAAGTGTACACAACTGTACTATGTTCTTCATGTTTCATTGTTGCAGTCATTACATTTGGGTAGAGTCCCAAAGCTATGTATGGGAGGCTGGAGCTAAACAACATTAGGAGCGGCTATGAGGCCCTGCAGAACTGCAGTGGCAAAGCCTGCCCTGGATTTAGAGTAGAGTGGCAGATGATGGTGCTTGGTAAAGGTGTGCACTGAACACCAAGCCGCAGCCTCTAAAATGTCCTTGGTTGGTACTCCCCTGAGAAAGGCTGCTGAAGTGGCTGCAGCTCTGGTGAATGTGGCCTAATGCCCTTAGGCACTGGCTTGCCATGGTGTAAGTAGCAGAAAGGAATGCAGTGGCCTATCCACTTTGAAATAGCCTGCTTTGAGATAGCCTTTCCTTGTGATCCTGCAGCATATGCCACTAGTAATTGTTCGGTCTTTCGGAAAACTTTGGTTCTGTCCAAGTAGAATCTAAGCTGTCTGTGTACATCCAAAGAATGCAGAATTCTCTCGCCTTTGTTGTGTGGATTTGGTTAAAAAGTTGGCAGATGAATAGTTTGGTTAAGAGCCACTCTGGACACCATCTTAGGCGTAAATGTTGGGTTTGTCCTCAGAGAGACCCTGTCTGGATAAAAAATGATAAAAGGTTCCACAGCCATGTGTGCCTGAAACACTTAAACTTGTCTTGCAGAGGTTATTGCTAGGAGCAGAGCTGTTTTCCAAGATAAAAACTTTATATCAGCCATAGCCGCTGGCTCAAAAGGTGGCAGGGTGAGTTTTACCAAGACATAGTTGAGGTCCCATGCAGGCATTGGTGATCTTCTTGGAGGCCTTAAGTTTTTGGCTCCTCTGAGGTACGGTTTTAGTAATGGATGAGAAAAGATTGGTGGCTCTGTATTGTAATGAGCCAAAATGGCAGAGGCATGAATTTTAATAGATGAAAAAGATAGACCTTTCTCCAGCATCTCAGTTAAGTATAAAATCTGAGGAATAT
Source organism: Protopterus annectens (assembly GCF_019279795.1). NCBI lineage: Eukaryota > Metazoa > Chordata > Ceratodontiformes > Protopteridae > Protopterus > Protopterus annectens. The sequence goes on from NC_056725.1 coordinate 1,760,625,396, forward strand.
TTGGCACAGCTGTATCAGTTCCTTGTACCTGGTTCCAAGCACAAAATCTCTTCCATTTTCCAGCATAAGATTTTCTAGTTCTAGGCCTTCTGGCCTCCAAATTGACATCCATCACAGCTTTACTGAGAGGTGTGTTTTGTATGACTACATTATCCGCCATGCTGCCAGGTTTAAAGTCCTGAGTTGGCTGTGCAGGATCTGATTGTTTTGCTGGGACAGTAGATGAGGTATCTGAGGTAAGGTCCAAGCTGGGCATTGAGACAAGCTCCTTAGTATTGGATACCAGTACTGGCGGGGCCAGTCTGGGGCAATTAGTATCATCCTTGGCTTCTCCTGTCTGACCTTTAGGAGTACCTTGGGGAGGAGAGGCAGAGGGGGAAATGCGTATACTGATAGGTTTTTCCAAATGAAAGATAGGGCATCCACTTTCCATGCTTGTCTGTGATAAATCCTTGTGGAGAATCTTTTTAGTTGGTAGTTGTGAGGGGAGGCAAATAGGTCTATGTCCGGGCATCCCCATTTCCTTGTTATCATGCTGAAGACTTGTGGATCCAGGTGCCACTCGTGGGGATCCATGAGGTTTCTGCTTAGGTCATCTGCCAGAGTATTTTTCTTTCCTGGCAGGAATTGTGCCTGAAGGTGTACTTGGTAAGTCAATGCTGTGTCCCACAAAGTCATGGCTAGTCTGCAAAGAGGGTAAGAATGAGTTCCCCCCTGCTTATTTATATACCACATGACTGTGGTGTTGTCTGTCTTTATCCGTAGTTGTCCTGGATGAAGTAGGTCCTTGAAGGCTGTCAGCGCATTTTGAACTGCTAGCATCTCTTCTTGATTGATATGTAGATGCATTTGCTTTGAGGTCCATGTGCCCTAAATGCATCTTCCTGCCATGTGGGCCCCCCAGGCATAATCTGATGCAACCGTTAGTATTTGCCTGGCTGGGGGTAATGTGAATGGATGTCCCTTGTTTTGGTGACAAGCCTTTGCCCACCATCGAAACTCCTGTTGCAGGCAGGGAATGAGAGTAATCATAGTTTCCAAGCTGTGGCAATGTTGAGTCCAAACACTTTTTAGGTACCATTGAAGTTTCCTCATATGCAGTCTTGCATATGGAATTAGTAGGATGCAGGATGCCATGAAGCCCAAAGCCTGCAGAATTTCTCTTGCAGATAACTGGGCCTTTGTTGCCAGCATTTTGAAATAGGTAGTCAGTTGCCTTTGTTTGTCTGGCGTGAGATAAACCATCTGATCAGTTGTATTTAAGCTTGCACCCAGGAATATTATCTCTTGAGACAGTACTAGTTTTGATTTCTTTTCGTTGACTGTGTACCCTAGGCTTGTTAGAAGTCTTTTCACAAACGCCAGATGCTGTAGAAGAATGTCCTTGTTCTCTGCTTGAATTAGACAGTCATCCAAGTAAGGATAGATTTGTATTCCTCTTTGTCTGCAGAATGCAATTACTGGTGCTAGGCACTTTGTAAAGACCCTGGGCGCAGTAGGTAAGCCAAAGGGCAATGCAGAGAATTTATAATGCACTGAGCCAGCCTTGAATCTCAGGTATCTTCTGCATATTTGTCTGATTGGGACATACAGGTATGCCTCTTTTAGGTCTAAAGTCACAAGCCAAGCGTTCTTGCCCAGCATGGGCAGGAGCTGCTGTAGAGTCAACATCTTGAATTTTGGTATATCCAGGAATGTGTTTAAAATAGATAGGTCCACTATTGGCCTCCAGGCCTTGTCCTTTCTTGGTACCAAGAACAGTCGAGTAAAATCCTTGTCCCTGCTCTTGCTCTGGTACTAGTTGAACGGCCCCCATGTCCATGAGGGATGAGACTTGTTTTTGTGCCTCTGCCCATTGATTTTTTGGCAGATCTGGCCAGCCGTTTGCCTTTGGCAGGGTATGGAAATGGAACTTGTAGCCTTGTGACACGATATTTAAGACCCACTTGTCCTGGGTTATAATGTGCCAATTTTGAGAATAAAGTGCTAATTTTCCCCTTATGGAGGCTGCCAGGAGATAAGTGCTTGGTGCCAGCAGGGGGAAGTCATTGGGACTGTTTCTTAAATGGCTGTGATTTGTCTTCTCCAACTTTGGAGGTAGAAGCCCCCCCATTGTCTTGAGCGGAATGAACCTTGCGCCTGGGATCTGCCTCTAGGGCATCTGGGTCTACCCCTTTGAGGTCTGTCTGACACAGGAAAGGACCAATCCTTTGTTGGCCAGTGTCTACTAACCCTAGGTGGCTGTACTTGTAAAAAATTTTTGATCGTTTGCATGGATTTAGCTTTGGCCTCCATTTTCTTTAACACCTCTTCTGCCTTAACAACAAACAAAGTATCATGCTGTAAAGGTGCATCCAATAATTTAACTTTAACATGATCAGGCAGATTTTGTTCCTTTAACCAAGCATGCCTCCTAATTACAGAACCTGTAACTGCGGCCGTGCAGGAGGCCTCTAAAGAATCAAAACCACATTGCAAAGTATGCTTTCCAACTTGTTCAGCTGCATGCAATAAATCCTGCATTTCCTTGTTTTCTGCACATTCAGAGTTTAACAACATTTTCTGTTTAACCAATGCCATGACATGTTTCTGATATTTGAGCATATGAAACTGACAGTTTAAGGCCCTTATAGCCAAGGTAGCAGATGTGTAAACCTTTTTCCCCATCTATCCAGTGCCCTAGAATCTCTGTCAGAGGGGTAGGGTTTTTTTGCAGCGGAAGCCTTAACTCCTTTCGGACCCTGAGAAATAGTTTCTGGGTCTGCAGCAGGGATTTTAAAAAGGAATTTATGTGAGTCATGAACCCTGTAATATCTGTCAGGCTTAGCAGGAGCTGGAGGTAAGGAGTCAGGGGTAAGACTAGACTTGGATAACACATCATCTACAATGTCTAACACAGGTGGGATGGCTAGTGGCTTGTGTTGAGGTACTAACAGGAAATCCCTGAACTTCTTTTTAGAGTATGAAAAATCTTGGCTCTCCCAGTGGAAATGCTCCCTCATGGTATGCAAGGTTTCCTCAAAAGAATAGTCCTCTGGAGGAGAAGCTGAAGGTATAGATTTTTCAGCATCAAAATCCTCATAGGGGGGAAGAGAATATTCCTGATCAGAAGAGGAATCAGAAGAAATGGAAACCTGATCTGAAGATTCATAGTCAGTCTCTTGCCTAGGCCTCTTATCAGGAGGGGGATGGGAACCCCTGATCAAGGTAATCAAGTCTTCGGCCATTTTGGGCATCTGCTTTTTGGGCATGGAGGCCTGTCCACGTGGCTCTTGAGTTTGATTCTTTGCCTTTGAAGGTGCTTTAGTCTTTGCCTTTGAAGTTGGTTTAATGTATAGATGTTTAGGTCTGAATACACCCTCAGAAGCCGGTGCCTGCTCAGCGGCTCCAGACCCATCTGAAGGAATAGCGTCCGAGGCTCCAATACCTTGAGTTTCCAGCAGCATAGCCGACTCCACGTGGGAGTCGGTAGCAGCCTGCGACTCTAAAGTAGCGGGCATCAGGGGCTGCGAAAGCGCCTCACTGAGAACCGGCGAATGGCTTAGGAGAAGCTTCATCGTCGGTTTTGAGCCTCGGTTTTCTATCTTTTTCTTTTTCTTTGCGTTTTTTGTGAACTCCGGTAGTCGAATGGCTATCCAATGACATTTCTGGATAATTAAACCTGTGTCCAAAATAGTTTAATGCAAAATCATACCGACGTTTAATAGTGCATTGGTTAAATCTAGCACAAAACCGACAACCTGAAATGTTATGGTCAGGGCCTAGGCAAGGAATACAGTAAGAATGAAAGTCCTTATGAGGTATTTGCTTCCCACAAGAAATACAATTATTAACTTTTTCTGACATCGGTCTGGAGCAAGAAAAAAGTTTCCCCAACGGGGTACTTAGCTTTATAGAAGACTTCGGATCTGAAACTCGAACTCGAAAATCTCAGGAGTCGGCTGACCGGCACTTGCGAACTGCTTCTGCTTTGGGCACCGCGCGGTAAGAAAGACTAAAGAAAATGGCGTCAGCCGCATCTTTTATACCCCTGATGACCTGACGTCAGGGAAGGGGCGATACCGGCCGACACAGGACCCAGGACTTTAGAATTCAGGTCAACTGAGGGCAACCTGCCAGCAGGATTACCCAAATGTAATGACTTCAACAGTGAAACACGAAGAACATTGTTCTATGTTTGTTGTCCATAATCTCGCCTTTATTCTTGATGGTTGCGTTCAGAACCGAGCATCGGTTCCAACTCGGTCACATACTAAACTCGAGAGCTTTCACTGGCTCGAGGCTACATCCTATCCCAAATGCCTAGCAAATGTTAACCAGATCTCGTTTGAGAGAACTAATCACTAGACTATGCAACCCAATACAACTACAACTGATCCTCTGCCCATAATTCCTAAGGCATGAAGGGAATCAGGAATTTACAGCCAATTTCAGAAAAATTCCTCTTAATCCTCCAGGAAGGGGGAAGGAGGGGTGGGATGAAAGAATGAAGACGAGATTATAAACAACAAACATGGAACGTTATGGTGAGTACATAACTTCTTTATGTTATGTTGTCCTATCTCGCCTTCATCCTTGATGGTTGGGACAGCGTCCCTAGCAACTACGTTCGCGGGTGTCTTAAGGGAATAAACTCTTCAGAACAGTGGAACCAATGAATGCCCTGTTCTGGGAGGCCACATCTACCTTCTAATGAATGATAAAGGTATGAGGGTTAACCCATGTAGCTGCAGCACAAATTGAATCCAAAGGGAGCCTAGCTTAAAAGGCAGTGGAAGTCGACATAGCTCTAGTTTCTCTAATGTTTCCCAGCACCCCTTTATTCTGAGAGTTACAGACATGAGTAATGGTGTCTGTAAGCCATTTTGATAAGCTGACTTTTGAAATTGACGTTCCTTTTCTGTTTTCTGAGAATGAAACAAACAGTTGCTCAGATTTTCTAAATTCCTTTGTCCTATGTAAATAAAAATGTAACTGCCTATGTACATCCAATTGGTGAAGCTTGTATTCTGCCTTGTTGCCATGATTGGGGAAAAATACGGGTAGCTCAACAGACTGATTTTCATTGGCCTCAAAACAAACTTTTGGCAGAAAAGAAGGATTTCTCCTGAGAGAGACTCTGTCTTTGTGGAAAATCAGATAGGGAGGACGGATAGACAGAGCTTGCAGTTCTGAAACCCTCCTAGCAGAAGTAATGGCTGTCAAAAAGATTGTCTTCCAAGATAAGAACTGTAGTGGACAAGAGGAGGCTGGTTCGAATGTAGGGAGAATTAAAGAAGAGAACACTAAATTGAGGTTTCAAGGAAGTGTTGGTTCTTTTATGGGAGGTCTTAAAAGGAATGTACCCCTCAGAAAGGCTTTGCATAATCTGTGGGACATTATATTGGATCCCGTGTCTCCTACGTGGTAGTTTGCTATGGCAGCTGGTTGTACTTGTACCGTGGATGCCGCTGCACCCTGATTAAAGGTTTCTGTTAAAAATTCCAGGATTGTAGATATAGGGGTTGTAAAGGGGTCTATATGGCTTTTGTCAGCCCAACAAGAAAATCTCTTCCATTTGCTTGCATAAAGTTTCCTAGTTGTATTCTTGTGCGATGAAACCAGAATGTGTCGCACTGCCAGGGAAAGTTCTGGAAGCCTGGCTAAGATGGGAAGTGGAGTAACCAAGCTGTAAGCTTGAGGCTTTGAATAGAGGGGTGGAGCATTCCTGACTGATGAGTAAGAAGATCCGGCACTGAGTCCAGGATCCAAGGCTCCTCCTGAAGATGGGGCCATAGAAAGGGGAACCTATCAGACAAGGCCAGTAAGGAGCAATGAGTATTGGCCTGCAACTCAACGATTTGGCTTTCTGGAGGACCTTGGGTATTAATGGAAACAGGGGGAAAGCATACAGAAGTCCCAGGGGCCAGTCATGAACAAGTACATCCCTTGGAGTTGCTGGATATGAAAAAGAGTGTGCAAGTGGTATTTGTGTTCTTGCCAAGTCCCTTGGACAGTCTATCTCAGATAATGCCCCCCCCACCACCCTATCTGGGAAGCATCCGTGGTCACTGTAGCTACAGGTTGGGGGAGAACAAATGGTCGGCCTATCATTACCTGCATGGACTGAAGCCACCATCGTAAGTCCCTCTTGCAGGTTTTCATAATGAGAGTCTTGTGTGACATGGGTAACTCCTGCATGGACCACTGAGCAAAGGGTAGCCACTGTAATAGTCTCTTGTGTAGACGTGCCAGTGGGACTAGTGCTATTAAAGCTACCATTGAACCCAGAACCTTGAGGACAAATCTTGCTTGCACCTTTTTCCTTCATGAGCAATACTGACACCTGATTGAATAACGTTTGAATTCTTTCATGAGGCAGTTTTGCCACTATGTTTTTTGTGTTTTAAGTCTGCCCCTATAAAGGTAATATGCTGTGACAGCAACAAGGCAGATTTTTTTCAAAATGTATGGCAATGCCCAGCTCTGAGCAGAGATGAATGGTGGTGTTGCTTGCCCTGGTTAGTAGATGCACAGTGGTGGCAGTCGGGAGCCAGTCATCTAAGTATGGAAACACCCACAATCCTACACACATCAGGTGAGCCGTAACTACTGCCATGCATTTGGTAAACACTCTGGGGGCTGTAGTGAGACCAAAGGGCAGAGCTCTGCATTGGTAATGACTGGCTCCCAGCCAGAAATGTAAATATTTTCTGGATTGCCTGTCCATCTTTATATAGTAGTATGCATCCTGAAGATCTATGGAGCACATCCAATGGTCTTGTCCCAGAAAAGGGAGTATAGACTGCAATGTCACTATCTGGAACTTCATTTTCTTTACCGATTTGTTCAGTCTGCTGAGATCCAAAATTGGTCTCCAGTCCCCTGTCTTTTTTGGAAATAAAAAGAACCTTGAATAAATTCCGGATCCAATTTGGTCTGCAGGGAATTCTTGGATGACTCTTTCTTAGCAACCTTTGAATTTCTAGGGTTGCTAGATCCCTTTGACCAGGTGGTATGTCTGGGATAGACTTTGGTGGAAGGAGTGGAAGGGAGAAAGGAATGTTGTATTCCCTGCATATGATCGATCGTACCCATTAGTCTTGAGTGATCTCCAGCCAGGCTTTTGGGCACAGTGGTAATCTCCCCCCAACTGCCTCCAGAGGTGGACAGGTGGGCCTCCTTTCAGGAGCACTGGAAGGGCTTACCAGAGAATTATCTCTGTTGCCCTGATTCTGTGGACCCCCACTCTGTCGTGAGGGTGGTGTTTTCCATTATTTCCCCCATCTGCCCCTGGGGGAAAATTCACTATGAGCATCTGGCAAAGCTCCCTTGGATTTCTGGAACCACATTTGTCCACCCTTCTGACCTTTGGGGTGAGGTTTGGTAGCGATGGAGAAACATACTCCCACTGCCGATAGAGTTTTGCCATCTTGTTCACTCCTGGTAAGTGTCTCTTTCACTTTTGGCCTGAACAAAGATGAGCTGTCAAAAGGGGGTTTTAATAAAGGAAGACTTGAAGGGTTCAGCAAACTCACAAAGACGCATCCAGGAATGTCTCCTCAGAGCTATTCCTGTGCCTGCAGCCCTGCTTTCTACATCGGCCACATAAGAAATGAGGCGCATGGAGGAGTTTATTATTGAGGTTAAGGTCACAAGCTGAGAGCTTATCTTATCATGTACCCCCCCCCCCCCAGCTGTAGCACCTTGGAGGGTATCTCCTATCTCCTTGAGGAGATCCCTCTGAAGATGAGTAAAGTGAGATAAATAATGCAGCAACCTAAGAGTAAAGGCCGCTGAAGAGAACATATGCTTCCTGTATCTGTCCATTGTTCAAGACTCCTTATTTGGCAGATGGACAGATGAAGTTTCGCTAGTTCCTTCTTGGTGGCCGCCGCCACCACCATAGCATCTATTGGGATACCTTTAGTTAGAAATTGTTTGTCTTCCAGGGCTGTAATAAATTTGTTTGACCTCCTCGGAACTGGTTCCACCGACTCTGGAGATCTCCATGCCTTTCGACTGACTACACCAAAGAGTTATTTGAAAGGCGAACACACCCAAGAGGTGGAGGGTTGAGAACCAAATGCCTCCAGCTATATTAACTCATCTTCAGAAGGGGAAAAGGTCTTCCAGCCACCTCTCTGTTTCAGGATCTCTAAGATATCTGAAAAGGAGACATCCTCAGAGGGTGACCATGGGGCACCTTCTGAATCCCCTAAGTCAGTATCCAATGTGAAAGATTCAGGGGAGTCTATGTGTTTCCTCTTACAAGTTCTCTTCTGAGGGACCTCCTCAGAGGAATGCTCCGGGGAGGTTTCAGAAGAAAGGGTCTCACTCACTGGGGCATCCTGAGGCACTGGTTCTATGCTGGGGTCAGAGGGATGGTGTAGAGGTTGACAATGGCCCTTTTGAGGGAAGAGTAGCAGGAACTGAGGGTGGAGCAGTCTCTGAGGAAAACACACTCCTCATCATCTCGAAGGCACCACAATCCTGGGCTGAGAGAGCCTCCGGCACAGAGGAACCAGGAGACCTCCCCCTCACCAAGGAGGATGGCTCCGAGGCTGATGTGGGCACCAAACTCACCTGTGCCAAATTTCCGAGTGGGAGAGCCAGGTCCAACAAGGGTCCAATTTGACTCATTCCCCCCTGGAACTTATGAGGGAGTCTCAGCCTCCAGATCACTTGATGGACGACAACATCGATGAGATCAGAACGGAGGCTAGCACCAAAACTCTGGGGATGGATTTTGGGTCAGACAGTTCCACCACAAGGACCTCCAGACACCCTGGCTCCAAACTTGACTGAGTCGAAGGAGGAACAGAAGGTAAAGCAGCTACTGAAGTCGTCTCCAGTACCATCTGGGCTGGGCGCGTGAGAATATATGCTATGGCTGGTGTATGAAGCAACCTTCTAACCACCCGCTCTGCATCATAATCCGCAAGGCTCCTGGATGACCAAGAGAAGAATGGGTGGAGGACTTGTGGCTACCTGCCACCAACTGCAATAAAGGAGACTGCAGTACTGAATTAATCGGATCCAAGGAAGGTGACCGGCTCATTTTCTGGCTCCGAGACGGTTCCAAAACTCCAGGTGGAACCGATGGAGATTTGGCCTTTTTGGAACGGGCAGACTTCGGATCCGAAGAATCCACTTTCTCAAGACTTTTCGACGGCTCAGAAGCTGGAGCCGAAGAAGTTTTGGAGGCCTGAGTCCCTTCAACAGCCAATTCAAAAGGCCCCTTTTAACAAACCCCCGACTATGAGCTTGTTCTTCCATTCCTGAAGGACCCTTGAACTAAAACCATGGCAAACAGAACAGGAATCCTGCAGGTAGACGGTGCCCGAGTAATACACACAACTAGTGTGTCCATCTATGAGCGACATTTTTTGTGTGCAAGAATCACACTTCTTAAAACTGGACTGTATGGTCTCTTTAGACATGTTAAGTCACAATTAGCAAAAAACTGTCACAACCAGTAAGGAAGTGACAAAAAAAAAAAATTGTCACCACAAGCCAAAGAATACACAAAACAGATTATCAAGACCACAAATGAAAACCAACTATACTAGCAAGAAAACCAAGTTTTTTTTGGAGAAGAAATTAGAAAGAAAAGGGTTAGAGGAAAGTCTCTAATTTAAACGACTTACTCCTCTAACCTGAAGAGATGCCTCTAACTTAAATGGTTTTGAGAACAAGGAAAGGACAGCCCTCTAACTAAAAATGGGCTAAGCTAGGGGAAAGGAATCCTCTAACTTAAACGGATTCACTGAAGCCCTAAGAAAAACGATGGCTCAAACAAAATCAGCAACAAACAGCAAAAAAGGAACCTTTAATTAGGGCAAAGAAGCACTCAAAGATACAGTTATCTAAAGAAATAACTCCTGCTACTTTAACAACTGAACAGACCACTCAAAAGGTTAAAGAAAAATTCACTTAGCCTGAGCCAGCGAAAAAGCAATCCCGAAGCTGCCAGCAGTAAACAAGATCTGGGCATCTTGGGATAGGATGTAGCCTCAAGCCAGAGAAAGCTCTCCAGCTTTAGTATGCATCCGAGTCGGAACCCAATGCTCGGTTCCAAACCCAACCATCAAGAATGAAGATGAGATAGGACAACATAACATTATAGCCTCCATGGGACCCAATAACATCCCAGGCTGCATCCCGCATTAACTCAGGCAGGAACTTGCAATACCATTAGGCACCCTATTCAACCAAAGCCTGATTACTGGCTTCATCCCAGCTGAGTGAAGGACAGCAACCATCATCCCTTTGTACAAAGGTGGAGTGTCCACCGAGCCAAGAAATTATAGACCTATCAGCCTAACTAGACTAATCTGCAAGGCCATGGAGTAGATTATCATGGACCTCACTAACAAGGACATTCACAACATCCAGACACTTGATCCCACACAGTTTGGTTTTGTCAAGGGGAGGTCATGCCTGTTAAATTTGTTCAGCTTCTTTGAGACAGTCGCCAAGGCCATAGATGAGGGAAAGATGGTGCATACCACCTACTTTGACCTGGCCAAAGCCTTCAATACTATTCCCCACTCAGGTATAATAGATAAACTCTCTCAACTGGGCATCAATCCATATGTTACCAGATGGGTAGCAAACTGGCTCACTGATAGAACACACCTAGTAAAAATAGGGGAAGCCACCTCAAGTAGTAGACCCTTAACAAGCAGTGTACCCAAGGGATCGGTCTTGGGGGCTTCTGCTGTTTCGGATATACTTCTCAGAGGTACAGACCAAATCTAGTGGGCTATGGCTGACCAAGTTTGCAGATGACTGCAAACTGGATGCTGTCATCAATTCCCCTAGTGATGTGGATATCCTCCAAGAGGGTTTCGCTCAAGCAAATGACTGGTGCCAGAACCATGGCCTCAAACTGAATGCCAAAAAATGCATCATCATCCCTTTTGGGGAAGAGTGACATCCCCACACATTATCACACTGATAATAAGGTCCTAAGCACACAATCAGTTGTGAGGGACTTGGACAGCCAGGTTGAAAGCAAACTGACTTTTGACCACCACATTGCCTTCTTTGTATGGAAGGCTTTCTAAATGGCCCACCTCATTAATAAGGGTATCTCATCTAGGGACAAGGTGGTCATAACATGCCTGTATTCTTCCCTTATAAGACCCATTATTGAGTACAATGCCCCTTTCGGCATGTACCTCACAAAGCACATGCAGCAGCTGGAGAGACCACAGAGGTTCCTCACCTGGAGAAAACAGGGCCTCAAATATCTACCCTACACAGATAGGCTAAAAGCCTTGTCCCTCTACTCAGTCTCCTACAGATTCCTCAGAGGTGACCTCTGCCTGACATGCAAAGCAATCTCAGACCCCGCCCTGATGGGACTGCTACATATCTGCAACTCAAGCTCCACTTGAGTAACCCATACGTGTGACCTCAAAATGGTCTGTGACATCAATAAGATTTGTTGGCAGGACAGATTTGTGTCCCAGAGCCTCCCCTTTTTGCAGAATAGACTCCCTCTCCACGCAGAGTACCTCATTAACCCTTTTTAAGTGCAACCTGGATAACTGGATGGGAAACAGAAAATACACCACTGGGATTCCACTTGTGTCCCTGCTGGACAGTGGCACAGGGTGCTGACTTGTTGGAACATGGGCTAAATTCTTGGCTAGGCTTGTAAGGGCCTGAGGGCCAACAGCCTATTAACTTCCTATGATTCTATAATCTCACTATATTTTCCTGACTGATCTAAAGAATTACTTTACTATTCCCTGGTTCCTTACTAAAGCAAGGCAAGATGAAGTGGGTGAGAGATCCTTCTCTGCCGGGTTACAAAAACAGGCTGCTCTGAGGCTTCTGTCTCATCTGGTATTAAAACATCATTTTAGCCCTGGATTACAGAACAACACCACATACATCTGGTCATCTGACTCTAGTTCCATTACTACCCCCTTTCCTATCAAATGAACCAGAATCTTGCACATATGTGCCATAATACACACACACAGAGCTTTGCTAAGATATGTTGCAGCTTCTGGAAGTCATAAAACAATTTCAAATTTCCACCCTTCCAGAACAGCAATTAGTTCACCTCCAAGACAATACAAAAGGATTCTTAGTATACACTTTTTGTCTGCATTGAGACATGTGAGATACAATTTTTTATGGCCTAAATTAAGTAATTTAATTTAAAACTATTTTTCAAAGAAAGCTGGACTGAGATTAACCCATTTTCTTCTGGTATCTTCTGTTACAATGTATTCATTTTCACAGTTACAACATAACAGTCTGACATACATGTACATTTCTTTTCTGTCCAGCAGGACACACTGTTGGTACATTTTTAACACAAGCAACTTTACAAATAAATTTTCAACACAAGCACCTGTACAAATTAGTTTACTATACAAAGGACATACAATTCTTAACAAAACTCCAGCTACCTATGCTGGCATATGTTACACATCCAATGCCCTACTTATCCTGGCATAGATGGCAATACCTCACATCTTTAGAGATAACAACTGCCTTTGAGCCCCTGACTGATCTACTTGCTTTGTTTTGCTATGAAAGGCATGGTTACACTGGAAGGAGCTGTGAATCGAGACAGTGGGAAAAAGTTTCACACCACTCTTTCTTTTTTATTGCCAGCTGCTGAGCTGATATCAGCAGGACTACTAGACTGTATAAGATCTTCAGCAGTACCTGACAGGGTAAACTACAGATTTCTCTGCGTCTATGGTACATCATTGCAGGCTGACACAATTTCCTCTACAAAATAAGTGAGGAGTTAAGCTTTAAAAAAGTGGGTGGGCTTTTCCTTCCTTTGACTCCAAGGCAAGGAAATTAAAGATTTATCAAGTACAAGCAGGTTGGTGTTACCTACACAATACTGGAAACATACTGTAGGGAGAAAAGCAACCTAATTGTTTGTTTGTGTTTTTTGACTTTTCCCGGTTAGGGGTCGCCACAGCGGAACTCCGGTCCGCTAATGATTGGCAGCAGATTTTTACGTACTGGCTTGCCGGGCCTAACGCACAACCTTCAACGAAGGAACTCCCATTCACGCATGTCGCCACAAAGAAAACACTCTAACTGAGAATCGAACGGGCAACGTCTAACCGTGAGGCGACAACGCTACCAAGGCAAAGCAACCTAATAGTTGAGTTAAACTGAGGGAGTGGAATTATCCTTTAAAAGTCTATCACAAACCATGCACCTTTCTGTAACTAAGCATTAGCATAATTAAAGTTATATACTTCTTATACTGCACCCCTCTTTTCCAAGTTATAAAATACTTTATAAGTATTCTATAATGTAGCATACATTACTAATATTGATCATTTTAAAACTTATCTTTGTACTAAGTGTGTCATTGACTTTTATAACAAATAACCTCTGTATACATTCATAAGACAGTTTAATACATGCAACTTATAAGTCTTTAGTATCATAGGTTCATAGGTAGGTACTAGGCTATTGGCCCAAGGGCCTATATAAGCCTAGCCAAAAAGGTACCCTGGCTTTTGCCACCCAAGAAAATGATTTTCCTGTGCCACTGTCAAGTAGAACCACAGAAGTGATCCCCGGGGTGAATTTCCGATTTCCCATCCAATCATCAAGATTTTTCTTGAAGAGTGCTAATGAGGAGCTTTGTTTGATATAGATTGGTAGTTTGTTCCAGAGTATGAGAAGTCTCTGGGACAGGAATCTATCCCTCTAGCATGTTCTGTTTATTGTGGTGACAAGGTTTAGGTCCCTAGAGCATGTAGCTCGGAGGGATTGGGATTTCTTTAAATGGAGCATATCCAACAGCTCTGGATTTGACATAGTTTTGTATGTTAGACAGAGACTGCCTCTAAGTAGGCGATATGCGACAGAGTAAAGCTGGAGATTTTTGAGACTGTCTGCATAGGGTATCTCTTTGAGGAGGGTAATCCTCTTTGTGAGGTATTTCTGCGGTCTTTCCAGTTGTTGTAGATGTCTTGTGAGATGCATACCAAAAGGGGCGTTGTACTCTATAACGGGTCTAATGAGTGACGAGTAGAGGGAAACAATGACCTCTTTTTTCCTGGATGAGAAACATTTTGTGATGAGGTGCGCCACATAGAAGGATTTCCTGACTACTGTGGTGATGTGATTATCAAAGGAGAAACTACTGTCCACCTGTGTCCCAAGGTCTCATCACACTTTCGGTGTTAAGTTTACTACCGCCTATGTGGTAGTTCATGGGTACAGAGTTTTTACCAAAGGGGATGACAATGCACTTTTTGGCACTGAGCTTGAGGCCATGGCTTTGACACCAGGCATCTGTCTCGGTGAGGCCCTTTTGTAGGATGTCCACATCGTTAGGTGTTTCAATTATGGCTCCTAGTTTGCAGTCATCTGCGAACTTCATTAGCCAAAGACTGTCTGTGTTAGCCTGTATTTCAGAGAAGTAGATACCAAATAGGAGAGAACCCAGGACTGAACCCTGTGGTACTCCACTTGTCACTGGTGTGAAGTCGGATTTGGAGTCTGCTACTTTCACAGTGTGGGTTCTGTCAGTGAGCCAGTTGGCAACCCATCTTGTGACATAGGGATTTATACCCAGTTTAGTGAGTTTATCTATGATTCCAGAGTGGGGGATGGTGTCAAAAGTCTTGGCAAGATCTAGATAGGTTGTGTGAACCACCATACCCTCGTCTATGGCTTTGGTGACTGCTTCAAAGAAGTCTATCAGGTTAGGAGACATGATCTGCCTTTTACAAACCGGAATTGGGTGGGGTCCAGTGTTTGGAGATTACCATTGTCTTTGTTTATAAGTTCCGTGATGATACGTTCCATGGCCTTGCAGACCAGGCTTGTCAGGCTAATGGGGTGGTAGTTCCCAGGGTCCGTGGTGGCTCCCCCTTTGTGGAGTGGGATAACTGCTGCTGTGTGCCACTGAGTGGGCACAAAGCCTGAGGTGAGGCTATGACTGAACATGGTACTTATGTGGGGTGCCAGTTCGCTCTGTAGTTCATGTAGAACGCAGCCTGGGATGTTGTTAGGTCCCATGCATGCTGTGTTCTTGGCTTTGAAGAGTGTGTTTTGTACCTGTGCAGCCGTGATTACAGGAACTTTGCATTCATTTGCTATAGAGATGGGCCCTTTAGGAGGTGAGAAGTGGGTAAAGTTAGCACTGAACCTGCCTGGATGTTGGCAATATCAGTTGGTTCTGTAGATTTAGTGCCATTGTGCTGTAACTCAGAGCAGATCTGAGTGCTGCCATTGAGATTCTTGACATAGCTATAGAATGCTTTGTGGTTGTCTTTAGAATCAGTGGCAATTTTGTTTTTGTAACTAGCTTTGGAGGATTTTATGAGGGATCTCAGTTTCTTACTGAGGCTGACCGGGGAGTTCCTCCAATCATGGGATTTTACTCTTTTTTGCAACAGTTTTCTTTCTTCTGTTGTATAGTTTGTTTATGGCAGAGGACCACTAGATTGGCTTCATTTTTTTGGGAGGATAGCATCTTAGTTCTGTTAGGGATAGCACGATCCATGCACTTGTGTAAGTGCTTATAAAGTGCAATTGTGTAGAATTCAGCAGTCGTACCTCTATTGTCCTTCTGCATGGGTGTCATGAAGTTTGCCACTTCTGTCTTAAGAAGCGTGAAGTTGGCTTTGGAGAATTCTTTTTACAGTAGTTTCCCTAATTGGGAGTGGGGACGGGATGTGCATGTCTAGGGTGATTAGCTTGTGGTCGGATCTGACCAATGAGGAATTGAACTTTGATGTGGAACACCGGTCACCCATGTTGGTAATGACCAGGTCTAGGATATTGCTGCCCCTGGTGGGGGTGTGGATAAGTTGATCCAATGCATTGGAATTTATGAATTCCATAAAACGTTGAGCAAAACAGTTGGTACATGAGTAGTTTTCCGAGTTAATGGTGGGGTAGTTGAAATTGCCCATTATTAGGGTGTTAGGTTGTACCCTAATATTTTCCAGTGTATCTAGAAATGAGAAGTGGAAATCCTGGGGCATGGTGGGGGATCTGTAGCAAGCTAGAATTTGGATTTCAGTCTTGCCCAGTGTTAGTTGCACTTTAATAATCTCGGATGCATTATGCTGAGCAACTAGCCTGGAGGTGTGGGTATTTTTAATAAATATGGACACGCCTCCACCTTTTGTGTTTCGGTTCAGGTTAGGTGGCCGAAAGATGTGGTATGAATTATAGCCTGGTAATGCAGGGGTGCTCTCTGGAGCCTTGAACCACATCTCTGACACTGCACAGATATTGATGTTCTCCATTTTAAGGAGTGCCTCAAGTGAGAGCATTTTGAGATTTAGACTTCTAGCATTAGGCAGCATTACCCTCAGATTTTGCTTGCTTGTACCTGCTATGGTGGTGAATTTGTCATTTGAACCTTGCCTAAAAAGGCACTACAGGGGTGGCAAGAGCCTTAGCCAGTATCCAGAATCCCAAGGGTGACAGGTGCAGGCCATTTCTGGCAAAGCATCGTGGTCTGTCAATCATGTCATCCCAGGCAGACAGATGCTGGATACCCTTAGAATGACACCAGAAGCTTAGACAATTGAAGTCAATCATTTTGTCCTTGCACTCTGGTACCATTCTGGGTGATGGGAGGATGCTTCTCAGGGCTAGGGTCATACCTGCCTGGACTACAAGATCGGAGAGCTCCTCTATGTCTCTTTTCATGTACTCCAGGGTGATACATCTCAGGTCATTCACACCAACATGGACAATGACAGAGTCATATTTGTACTTGTTGTGAAGTATCCTGAGTGCGTGCATTATGTGGTGGATCCTGGCACCTGACAGGCAGCTGACAGTAACTTCCTCCTTGTTTAGCCTGGTGAGTGGAACATCAGTGTGCCTGACTATAGAGTCACCTATGACTAGAGTGCTGGGTACATTCTTATGCCTTATGGGCTGTGGTTGGGTGGCACACTGAGTTTGTGGGCTATGTGTCATTTGGGTTGTGTTGGGGGGTGGAGGTTGCATGCATTTCTGTTTTGGAGGGCTCTGTTGCTTGGGAAGATTTCTATTACAACCCTCCGCGAATGTAGGTGTGGGTTTTGTGTTTCTATGTGTGTGTTTTGGTGGTGTAGGCTTTGAGGGACTATGTGATGAGTGTGGTGTGGTGTGGTGCAAGTGTTTAGCTTCTTCTCTTGACTGTCTAGTCCAGTCTTGGGTGTAGAGAGCTTTGCTTCCAGTTTGGCTATATAAGTGCATCTCTCACAGGTTGTTGGGTGGTAGGAGTAGAGGGTTGTCTGTGTACATGAGGCAATTGCTGCATTGCCCCAAGAAGCCCAAACTCATCAGGTAGACAGGAGAAAACACCAGGAGCTGACCCTTAGACATGCCTGGTTAGGTGCTTATTTATTAAGTACTAAAAACTGTTTTCCTCTAGATAAGTGAGGAAAGTTGAGTGTTGTAGTAATTAGTAGCTTATTTAGTGCTAACAATGAGTTTTGAACAAGTGCTGAGTTCAAAGAAACATATTTTAGTGCTAAAACTAAAAATCTGTCTAGTTCTAAGGGAAAATTTGAAGAGCAGATTTTATGGCGCTGGGAATAGTTTAACCCTAACGAAGCAGCGATGCATAAAGTGTATTATTTTTTTTATAACAGTAGCAAATGAACAAACTGATTTAAACAAATTAACCAATAAGAGCTAAAAACTGAGCCCCGTTCCAGCAGTCTTCAATCAGACAAGTTCTAACTGCACACTCCTGCCACTAGGGTGCAGAGGAACCTTTTCCAAAAAAAGATGGCCTGGATTAGTGCTCATGTTATACAAACAAAGCTAGATTCAGCAGGTCTGAATCTAGTCTATGCTACAGCAAACAAGGCGTACCAATTTCAGAAAGAAACAGTTCAAATAAGCAGGCACAATAAGCCTTTAACCAGAAATTCCCAGCTCAGAAGGGCAGAATTTAGCCTCTCCTCCCACAAGAGTGCTGACCACAAATCTTCTTAATGTAAAATAACTGGCCTAAAGCCCAAGTGCTTAAACCAGAACTAATACACTTTTAGAATAACGGACACTAAGCCTTCAATCAGCAACTCCCAACTTAGAAGGATGTAAGCTACCTGTCCTGCCACAACAGTGCAGACCACAACCTTCTTAATGTAAAACAACTGGTCTGAGGCCCACGTGCATAAACCAAAAGCTTAGAATAGCAGTTACAATTTAATCAGGCTACTAACAAGCAGTAATAAATGCAGCAGAGTAAATGCAATTAAGTACATTTAAGAAAAGGCAGTAAAAGCAAAATAAAGTAATAAAGCAGGAAGAAACACAAATACAGTAAATGCGGATGAATAAAGTGCAATTTTTTTTCTATACAACAATAGAAAACAAGCAAACTGATTTAAACAAATTACCCAATTAACCAGTAAAAAGTTCAAAACTGAGCCCTGTTCCAGCAGTCCTTAATCAGACGAGTTCTAACTACACACTCCTGCCACTAGGGTGCAGGGGAACCTTCTCCAAACAAAGATGGACTGGATCAGTGCTCAAGTTATACAAACAAAGCTAGATTCAGTAGGCCTGAATCTAGTCCAATTTCAGAAGAAACAGTTCAAATAAGCAGGCGCAATAAGCCTTTAATCAGAAATTCCCAGCTCAGAAGGGCAGAATTTAGCCTCTCCTCCCACAAGAGTGCTGACCACAAACCTTCTTAATGTAAAATAACTGGCCTGAAGCCCAACTGCTTAAACCAGAACTAATACACTTTTAGAATAACAGACACTGAGCCTTCAATCAGCAATTCCCAACTTAGAAGGATGTAAGCTACCTATCCTGCCACAACAGTGCAGACCACAAACCTTCTTAATGTAAAACAACTGGTCTGAAGCCCAAGTGCTTAAACCAAAAGGCTTAGAATAACAGTTACAGTTTAATCAGGCTACTACTAAGCAGTAATAAATACAACAGAATAAGTACAATTGAGTATTTTCAAGAAGAGGCAAAAGCAAAATAATGAAATAAAGTAGGAAGAAACACAAATAAGGTAAGAGCAGAAGAACAAAGTGCAATTTTTTTTCTGTATTAGGTAGATTGAGCTAATAAGACTAGACTGGGAGGAATGTCACAGATCAAATATACAGCAGGGGTGGGCAATTGCAAAGCCACCAAGCATAAGAAGAAGATACTAATAGGGAGGGAGGGTGGAAAATACACAAAAGTTATTAGACCACTATTTAACATAACAGGAATAAGGATGGGAGAAAAAACAGCAATTTCAGCATAGATCAGAAGCCAGCAAATATAAGCAAAACAATATTAGGATAATGCAGAACTTTGAAGTGCTAAAAAATACTTATCACTTTATATTTCAAATTGTTTCAGTAGCACTTTCAGTCATAACACAAGGAGTTTCAAGCAATACATGCAGAGGTTAACAACAGGGAATATTAATTACACTAGCAAGCCTTGAGACAATCAGATAAAACACAAATGTTGTTAGACCACTATTTAACATAGCAGGAATAAGGGGGGGAGAAAAAACAAGCAATTTCAGCATAGATCAGAAGCCAGCAAATATATATATATATATATATATATAATATATAAATCAATCAAACAAAAAATATTAGGATAATGCAGAACTTTGAAGTGCCAAAAAATACTTATCACTTTATATTTCGAATTGTTTCGGTAGAACTTTCAGTCAGAACACAAGGAGTTTCAAGCATCATTAGATGTTATACTACCAATAAACGTATCTGTTTTTTTTTTCAACAGTCTCCCATTTTTAGAGGATTTACTATGGCTGCTCCTACTGAACATCTGATCTCTCTGCTCTGAAAAAACTTGCTGTTCTACAAATCTTCTTGGAGATATGACTAGATGAGTTTCTCTTCCTGCAACTCTCACTATTATAATTCTAGTCTCTTCTCTTTTGTGCTTCTTGTGATAGTACTGGTTTTGACAGTTCCAACTGTTCTAACTCACAGATTTTGATGCATCTGTCTTATACCGCTGCACCATTTTACATAAAATAATTATATTTTATTCTTTGAAAACTATACATCAAGTTCAACTCCAGTGCTAATCTCCCTGATAATTTTTTTCATACAGGAAAGCACTCCTAGTCTGGTTTGTACTTCAAAGGTAAGTACTAAGCTAGCTGCCCTTTCAGGCCATTTTAAGCCTAGCCAAATTCCCTTTCAAACATGAGCTTCAAACCCTGTATCTTATGATTGTGAGGGAAATACCTTATTATGCTATCCCTCGACGTACACCAGGACTGATCCAGCTTATATGTGCTTTTCTTTTAATATCTGTAGTTGTGTGATCATGGAGTAAAGGGATGCAGGAAACCTTG
This sequence comes from Protopterus annectens, assembly GCF_019279795.1. Lineage (NCBI taxonomy): Eukaryota > Metazoa > Chordata > Ceratodontiformes > Protopteridae > Protopterus > Protopterus annectens. The sequence continues at coordinate 1,760,645,689 of NC_056725.1, forward strand.
CACCCAGCAAAAAGTATTTTTCTGGGTTTAATCGAACAGAAGGCATGTTTCATGTGGTTGAAGATTCAGGTAATTTAAACTCAGTGAAATATGGGGGAACCTCTCCATATAAACATCTACAAATAATCCAAAACAGTATTCTGTCTTCCTGACAAACTGCGTATTATCCTGGATCATCTGCTTTACCAACCAATCCATCTTCAGGCTTCAGACTTTCCACTGAGTTTTGTGTTACCTCCTAACTTCAAATTCTGTAATTTCCTGTAGTTTCTATCCTAATTACATTTCTTTCCTCTGCCGATTTCTTTCCACCATTTCCTCTATTTTCTACTGCTTTTTAGACATCATTAATATAGCTAAAATAGGCAATTTACTTTTCAGCCTTCTGCCCATTAACAATTAACCTGATGAGAAATTAAGTACTTGCAATGGAACATTCATATATTACAAAATTATGATACAACACTTCTCATAATTTCTTCTACTGCTATGTTTCACTGTTTCGATAGTCCTCTCTACTTGTCCATTACACTGCAGACAGTGTAAACCACATATTAGATGTCTGAATGCCCACTCAAACACAGATTTTTTTCCGAATTTCTGCTTTTAAATTAGAGACAATCAGATATGTTAACATCACGTACCCTCCTACCTTATGAATACAGACTCTACTATAAAGAAAATACAATTGTAATTGGGTCTATCAGTTTATTTTAAGGTAAACTGAATGATAATCTTAATATGAGAGATGACTTACTTAAAATGAAACAAAAAAAAAAAAACAAATCTATGCCATCTATACCCAAATGACCTACATATTCTTTAGCACCAGGGCAACCAGAGAGTATATAATTTATTGGTTTACCCATGTGTCCTTGCAGCATGAAATCTCAAGAATCACTTGCTCATGTCAGCACAAAACAAATGATTTCCTGAGACCACTGGCTATTGTTTATACAAGTTTTCTCTTTTGATGTAATGGTCAGATTGTAAGACTGTGGGAAAGAGCATTTGCAATACAAGTGATTGTGCTGCAATTTCATACATGGGAAGGTCATTTACCACTTCTTTTTCTGGATATTGTGGTATAAATTGCAAACGGCACATCTCTGTTCCATACACTCTGGAACAGAATCCCAGTCCATGTTAAGCAGAGTCCCTCACTGACTCTATTCAAGAGAAATCTCGACGAGTGGATGGGAGATCGTAGGTTTACCCCGGGGGTCATCTCTGTGTCACGACTAGACAGAGGCACAGTAAACTAAACCCTAAAAGGGCTTAGTATTCTCATCCTAAGGGGTGGTGAAAGCCACACACACTCTGGCTAGGCTTATAAATGCCCTAGGGCAGATAGCCTAGTACGAACCTACGTACCTATGAACCTATGAACTGGCATTCCTGACCAGTAGCAGTATATTTATTTATTTTTAGTTGCTCTTTACTACTCCTAGATGTGATTCATGTACACTAACATCTGCCTTCTCAGGTGACCGGGAACTAGCATTTGTGTCAGCTTTGAATATTATGATTTGGACACAAATTAAAACAGCCTTTAAAGAGAAAAAAAAGCAAAGCTGAATTTCTTTCCATATTGACGATTTTTGATTGGGTCATCAACTTAGTGTAACTTTTTTTCAGTCAATTCATTTTTAAGACAGTGTAAATACATCACTGGAATTCTTTCTCTTTTGTCACAGGAGAATGCAGTATTACCCAAATAATCTGTAGTTCTTTGAACAATTTTTCATTAATAATTTGCATTATTCAAAATATCTGTTATATGCATTTTTTGACAAACATTCAATATTTCACAGCATACTTCTATATATTAAGTAACATCTGCAATCAGAAAGGTGTCTTGTACAAGAACATTCTGATTGTGCACTGCAGTGGCTTGTTTGTTCCACCAGGTCTTCTTTACTATAAACCTATTCATGGAATGTCTCATAAAAATAACACTTTTTTTATATCAGCATGTCTTGATGTGACTGCAAATACTCTGGAATGTCAAGCATTTGGACTTTCTTTTTTAAGATCATAGATCCTATACCATTCTGATTGGCATACAAGTACAATACAACTGGCACACTTACATGACAGTATTTTAACACTTGTGCATCTTCAACTATTTTTTGGAACACTTCAAAACTCTTTTGTTCTTCAAAGCTGCATTTCCATGTTATATCTTTTTCTAATGGCCTTCTTAGAGTTATACTTACCCCAGACATAGTAGGTACGCAATATAATGCATCTTTCCTAGAAACATTTGTTAATATCTGTTTGACTTATGGCTTTGATATTTCCTGGGCAAATTGGGACACATTTTAAATGTACTGAAGAAAGCCATATGAAAGTAAAGTGAAAGAATGATAAATCTTAATTTATAGTAATTATGGTCATCTGAATTAAAGCTGTAATGATGCACAGTGTTGCCTGTATAACTCATTAAGCTAATCTTTCTTTGAGTGTAGAGAATTTGTAAGAAAAAAAGAAGTGTGTCAAAAAGAGTCAATGTGTACTAAATGAGAAAGCTTGAAATGTTTTTTAAAAAACAGTTCACAGTAAAGGAAGAAAACACTGTGTTGTATAATGTAGAAAAGCCTATGGTAGTAGAGACCTTGTTAACAGTACCCTATAAAATGTAAAAATACATGACTGACAATAACCTGAGGTTTGACATCCACATAGCACAAACCATTAAGAAAGTTAATAAAAAACTTGGTCTCCTCTACAGGAACAAACAGTTTATGACAAAACGCACCAAAGTAACCATCGCAAGGACTCATCTACTAGCCACCCTCCTCTAGGCCTCTCCCATCTTGACCAATCTCCATCAAACTGATCTAAATAAAATGGAATCTTGCTACAACAAAATTGCCAAGTTTGCTACTGAAGCCTCATATATGTCCTACCACTGTCTATCCCTTAAGTAACTCAACTGGCTTGAGTTGCCGCATATGCTTCTACTTAATCAACTCTCTATAGTGCACAAACTCTACTACCTTCCTGAGATAACTCCAGCACTTCAGCACCTAATTCAGCCCCACATTCCCTCTAGAGCCTTAAGATCTAGTAACCAGAACCTCATAACTGTCATCAAACATTAAAACGAAGCTGGTAAGTCCCTCTTTGCCAACACCATTGCCAAAACCTGGAACACACTACCAAGCCAAATAACTTCAACCACCTCCTTTAGCCAATTCAAAAAACTCCTGAAAACTCACTACCTAAGTAAATGGCTGTGCTCATGCCACTCACCAGGCTAATTCATACCAAGAGAATTTGCCAGGGTACAGCTATGTATAAACAGTTTCTCCCCTGAAAGCTTCCAAACCTGTATACATTTACCTTACAAAACTTATAACCGCAAAAGAAAAAATATATACCTCTGATTGTCTACTGTAAGAAATGTTAAATCATCAGCATGTTGTCCTGATGTGTATATATGCCATATGTATGTATGTTCTACTTTGTTTTACTCTCATGTAATGTATTGTAATGTGGAGCTTTTCTCTCTGGGCCTCCGCTGAAAATGGACCTGTGTCCAATCGGACTTTCCCGGTAAACAAATGTAAAATAAATAAAATAAAATAACTGCAAAAGTTGTCTCCTACTAAATCAAACCTAATATCAGATAAAAGGTGAATCCCAAGGAAAAACTCTGAACTGTTAAAGCTATCAACAATTTTTGTCATAAAAGGCAAAATGAACACTATAGAAAACATGTAGTGGGCAAATCTAATACTACAAAGGAAGAATATAAGACATCAGAATCTGGAGATTTCTGAAAAGGAGGAAAAAGGTGCTGAGGTTTTGTGGACAGAACTTTTATTTTCAAAAGTGTATTATGTCAGATACTTTTATTTTTCAGATTAAAGAAATGTATAAGAAGAGAGTTGGGGAAGGCAATGTATATTACCAAGGTTTAGGAAATAGCCAGATGTCTATAGTTTTGGATACTGAAATGGGGGTATGTAGTAAGGGTCACATAGACTTCTGCCCAATACATCAGGAAGAAAAGGGTAGAATTATGGATGGCAAGAGACCTCTTGTTGCATGCTGCTAAATTACTTCTTTAGTGGGGGATGTCAGGAGGATTTCAAATACAAGTTAATTAAAAACAACCAAACCAAAAAAAAAAAGAACTGTGGCAGCTGGAAACAGATGTGAATTAGAGAGCCCAATTCCAAAAGAACTGCTCTCAGTATAAGGATGAGAAAAGATATTTTGGGATGTGGCCCCTGGTGTAAGCCTGTTCACAGATGAGTCTTTTACAAAAGCAACTCATTTACACTGAAAGGAATGCGTATTCTAAATCTAAATATGTAACAGGAAGTGTCATTAGTTACTGGGCTGCCATTTCCAAAAATGACGGAATATGGACATGGGAAAGAAAGAGAGATTTGATATGGTGCAATATTTATGCAAAGAAGAAAGCCAAATTAATATATTTAGGTCTGCCTTCTTTATACTGAAGAGAAATACAGGAAAAGGCATCCAGATATGGAACATTTCACAATAAGAAAAAATATCATAAAGATGGAAAGTAGAAAAGAAGATTAGTAAAGTAGAAGTTAAAAAAAATAGAAGTTCAAGTTATGGAATGCCTGCAAAGTGAAGGATTTGGTGTAGAAGATCTAACACAGCTTACATCACAGTATAATGGAGTGAGTTCCCAAAGTAAGGAGAAACAGGACGATCAGGAGTCATCTGAAGAAGAAATATGGACATGGGAAAGAAAAAGTGATTTAATATGGTGTAATATTTATGCAAAGGAGAAAGCAAAACTAACCAAAACAAAAAATGCAGCACCAAGGATATTTGAAGTGAAATACAGGCAAAGGAATCCTGACATGGAAAACTTTACAATACAAAAAAAGAAGACCGAAGAAAAGGAGATTAGTAATGGAGAAGTTAAATAAATAGAAACTGAGGTTAGGGAGTGCCTGCAAAGTGAAGGATTCAGTGTAGAAAACTGAATGCAGAAAGCACCACAACAGGATAGAGCAATGCATATCCAAATTAAGGGGAAAGCAGTGGAACAGGAAGCAATTTGTCAGGTGCCATATCAAGATATTTTAGAGCCTTCCAGAGGAAACCAGTACAAACATCCACGTGAAGCTAGACAGCAAGGAAAGGAACAGGGAACTGTGGAAACTGATACAGTCAGTGTTGAGGAGTGATAGGCCAGTGAGTTCCCATAGGGCACAGCAACGGATGGCACAGGATGAAATTGAAGAGAAGGTGCCATAGGAAGATGTTATAGAACTTACTATATAATGCCCGCAGAAAATGGAAAACAAGGGATGTGCCCTCAGTTTGGAAGAAAATGAGCTAAGAGAAGAGTTGCCTGATTTTAATAGACATGGATAGATGTATTAAGTTCAATGAGAGAAATAATCTGTAGAAGGTCAATAAAACCCAAAAAGTCAGAAGTCTGATAAATAAATGAATGTAATAATTAGGACTGTCCATAGAGATCCATGCGATATAACAGAAGTAAACAGGATATATTACTGTGCTGCTAAATTAATAACTGACAAAGTTCCACCACAAGAATACAGGGTAGCGAGGGAAACGAAGGGGAGAAATCAAATACCATCGTGGAAGTATCGAATACAGAAAACTATAAAGCAATTAAGACAAGACGTGTCACTGTTAGAAGACTATAGAAGAGGGAACAGATCAACAGAAATACTAAGAAAGATAGACGTGATAAAACCAACGCGCAGTATTAGAACAGACCAGGATCTATCATGCACTATTGCAAATAACAAACTAAAAATTAAATTTCAGCACAGGTGGAAAAACTTACAAAACACACAGATAAATAAAAAGGAAAAGTACAAAATAAGCAATTTATTGATGACCCAAAAAAGTTTTATAGAGAATTGGGAAACAAGGTGAAATTAATTGAAAGACCGCCAAAAAAAGAGGAAATAGATCCATTTTGGAGAAGTATCTATGAGGATCCTGTGGAACATAACAAAGATGCTAAATGGTTAGAAGAAGAAAAAGAAAGAAGAAGAAGTTTAAAGGTGCAGGATATGAAATGGGATGAAGTAACAGCCAGAGTGATTTAAATAAAGTTAAGAAAAGCCTCTAATTGGAAAACCCCAGGCCCAGATGCAGTACCTAACTTTTGGTTAAAAGTAATAACATCTTTGCACGAAGATTTAGCCATGAGTAAGAACTATTTACATGCACACCCGAACAGACACCAACCTGGCTAACAACAGGCAAAACAATGCTCCTACTTAGCAGTGAACCTGCAAGCTACCCTAAAAATTCTAGACCAACAACTTGCCTTCCGATGACGTATAAACTATACACGGGAATTGATGCTGACAGAGTTTGGTCATTTAGAAGAAAACTCAATTATGGCAGAAGAACAAAAGGGCAATAAAGGAAAGTCATATGGAACAAAGGATCATTTGTTGTTAAATAAAGTCATACTGGAAAACTGTAAAAAGGGGAAGAATTTAAGTATGGCATGGATTGACTATAAAAAGCATTTGATAGTATCCCACATTCATGGATAAAAGAGTGCTTAAAAATGTATGAGATACACCCTACATTGATCGACTACATTACAGTGACCATGAAACAGCGGCAGACCACGCTGCAATTAAGCCATGATAACGGACAAATTACTATCACAGGGATAAAAATTCAAAGGGGGATATTCCCGGGTGACTCTTTATCACCACTGTTATTCTGCCTTGCCATTAACCCATTAAGCTGTTTACTTAACAGCTTAGGCCAAAGCTACAATTTGGCTTCTAGAAAACAAAGTATAAGGACTTCTCATCTTCTCTTTGTCAATGATTTAAAACTGTATAGCTCATAAGATGAGGAACTGGAAACATAGTTGCAGGTTGTCAAAACTTTTTCAGATGATACAAGAATGTCATTTGGTCTTGATAAGTGTGCAAAAGCAACCTTTAAAGCACAAAAACTGATGCACCAGGAAAACATCAGTTTGGGACAAGAATGTGATATAAAAGAACTTGAGCAAGAGGGAGTGTATAAATATTTGGAAAGTGATGAAGGCTCAACATTAAAACATGAACAAATGCGAATAAAACAGAATAATTTAGAAGACAAATTAATTCTGAAAACAGCATTGACATCTAAGAACAAAATCCAAGCTATAAGCCAATTTGCTCTTCCTGTCCTAACTTACAGTTTTGGAGTGAGTGACTGGCCCTAAAATGTGTTGGACAGATTAGATAGGAAAACAAGAAGGATGCTTAATGCTCACCAAATGATTTATAAAAATCAGTGTAAACCAAGATTATATATTCCCCATTCCGAAGGAGGGATGGGCCTCCTTGAAACTGATTACATGTATAGATTTTCAATTGTGAACTCCACACGTATCTGCTGACCTCACAAGACCCAAATGTAGTGAAAGTTTTGAAGCATGAGGAGAATAAATCTATTACTTCTCTGCTTAATTTAGCAGAAGCATATCGGCATCAAGCAGGAATGGAAATCAAACCAGAAATAGATAAAAATCAGGCAGCAAAAGAATGTGCCAGAAAACAAAAGAAAGAATATAAGGTGACCAGATGAGAAGGAAGAAAATGTGGAAAAAGCATAAATATAGTTGCAAGTATAGAAAACTTCTGGAAGAACCTCATGTTGATCAGGAATAAATGCAGGAATGGTTAAGGAGAGATGAATTTAAACCAAGAAATGAAAGGTTAATACTGGCAGCCCAAGACAGTAGGCTATGTACATGCCGGTTTACAAAGTCCATTGAACATGTGGGAGAAAAAGACAAATGTAGGTTTTGTAAAACCTAACTGGAAGCAGTCGCATACCTTGCTGCCGGTTGTGACATACGAATTGCAGAAAGAATGTATACTGAAAGGCATAATAATGTGGCAAGACTGTTGCACTGGAAATTGTGCAAACATTATGGTACCGAAGTGGCTGAAAAACACTGGAAACATGAGCCACAAAGCATCATAAAAAATGATGAAGTTTATATCACATGGGATCACCCATTACCCACAGTTCAAAAGATAGAAGCTAGAAAACTGGATATAGTGGTCCAAGAAAAGAAGGCAAAAGTAGCATTGATAACTGAAATCGCTACACCCAGTGACTACAGTGTCTTGCGTACAGAGAGACACAAAGTCATGAAATATCAGGATCTGCAGGCAAACATGAGAGCAATGTGGAAGAAAGATACCCAGACAGTTCCAATAGTAGTAGGAGCAAAGGGTCTTATAAAAAAGAATCTACAATTGTATTTAGATATGTTACAATACATGCAACCTCATACAAATTGCAGGAGGAGTCATTACTGGGCGCATTGCAGGTGCTGCGAAGAGCACTTTTCGCTGACATCAAAGAGTGAAACAATACTAATTTCATGGACGTTAATCGTACTTTGACTTAGGAATGGGGTCCATACTCCCATCATAGTATTAGAAACCCAAACGACTTGGAGAAATAACAAAAAAAGCAATTCTTCTGTAATCTGGCCTAGAGTGTGTTTAGAGAGAAGGTGTTTCTACATATTTTAGAGGCACACTGAACACTGCAGTAGAAGACAGTATAGCATAAGGACACTGTGATAGAGTAAAGGGATGAGTGCAGTTAAGCTGGTTATCTCACCATATAATTTTATTCGCTGAGCTAGACTTTAATAAAAATGGAAAATAAACGCAAATGTATTAGAAGGCTTTCAAAAGAGGAAGGAAGTGAGTAAAGCAGTTTGGAGAAGATTTGCTAACTGTGGGGTAACTATCTGGCAGGAAATTCAGTTGTTATAATATTTTATCTCATTTAATGAAGGACCCAAAACCATCTCTGAGATTCATTTATATATGCATTTTAAGTTCTGCAAAATGGGAAGAAATTTAAAAAGTACAGACAAGAAAGAAAAGTTCTAGTAAATGAAGTTAGAAAATTCAGTAAAAATAGCATTTTAAGAATGTTTTGGGCAGAATTATGCATTACTTTGGTACTAATGGCATGAAGATTCATCAGAGGAGAAAGTGGTTATGAGAAAGGTAAGCGGATTAAGCAAATAAGGCATACGCATTGGAATTAGTCTTTCTAAATCTAAATAAGCAACAGGAATTGTCATTAGTTACTGGGCTACCATCTCCAAAAATGACAAACATGTAAAGTTGGGGGTCGATTTTAATAGAAAAATAAGTGGAAGCATACATTTTGAGCTAAAAAAGTGAAGTACCAAAAAAAAGATAGTAGTCTTATGTATAACTTTATCTGGATTACTACAGACTAAAATGAAACACTAAGTCTTGGTGATTGAAGATATCAATCATGTGATGTAAAGCTGGATTGCCAGGGCCACAAATTAAACCTGGTAATCTGAGTCATAAATGAAAGCCACATCTTTCAATGTGGTGTTTCTTACCTCAAACTAGGCATATGAGCTGGGCTATTACATTTATTTGTTTTACCATCTACTCTTGGTATACACTCTCTAACACTTCTTAACGTATTGTGTTCCTCTGGGGTCTTCTTAAAATTAAGTTGCTGTTTTTTTTTTTTTTTTTTAATTTTTAAATGCAAAAAAAAACAGCTCTACTTCCTATAACATGGGATCTTTAACATCCATCTAGGCTATAGACAGACCTTGATTTAAAAATACATCTGAACAATGGCATTTCATGGGACCAAAATCCCCCTTTTCAAGTTGCACTGCAGAGTGGTGACATACATGGACTGCAACTGTCACTTTCTTGGCTGTTGCTTTAAGCAAAAGTAAACTCTTTTACAAAAATGTTAACCCCCACCCAGCACAAATATCAAATTATAAATCCACACAAAAAACTTCACCATTTAATTTTTATTTTCTATGTTTGTGGATTTTTAGATTTTGTATTCAACATTTCCTACTTATGACATGAGATGAATCCAAAACTAGATATCAGTAATTCAATAGCTAGAAAAATACTGCCTGAGCACATCATGCCTCATGGTTGTGCACTGCTTAGAGATTGATCCTCTCTCAGATGGGGTGGAATAAAGTGAAAAACATTTTTTGAAATCACAAAATATGTAATCACACAAAGTGTGTAAAAACATGCAACTAAGCAGAAACACAGCCCATTTTCCCCTGCACCACTTAGAATACATTTAATTAACTCCAAAGTTACAAAGCAAAGGAAAAAAAGAGAAAATTCTGCAATTTGCATTTATTGTTTTCCAAACAGAAAACTTGCAGTTTTGAAACAGTGTCTGAAAAGGTAATTCAAGTAGGTACCTTTTGGTAGACTGTTAGCATCTCTTTCTGATCTTTTCCAAGATAACTGTAAGCCAGTATTTAACCTTTGCTACCTTATTACAAAGTTTCCAAAGCCTAGTAAACAAAATCACAGCACTTCATTCCTGGATTGCCAACATGTTCCTCCATACTTTAACTCTTTCTTAAACCTCACAAAACAAAACTGGTGCAGGAATCAAGGACTTTAGCACAGCTTGAACAGTGATGCTCTTATTGAATGATACAATATAGACACTCGACTGGTTAAGCGCTTTCATCTGTTAGTATACAGACTTCCTCAGAACCAGTATTTTAAATGTACCCATAGTTTAAATAGCAAATTTGGCGCCAAAAATTATAAATCGCTTAAAGAAATATCCTCCTATTTAACATAGAACAATATATACACATAACTATACAAATACATTCCAATAATACATTCTAAAAATTCTTCTAATGGAATACAAAATTCCATTTTAAAAATTCTGTTTACTAGTTTATATCCTAAAATTGTATGCTCATCTACTATAAATTTCTACTATAAATACTGAAGTGCAATATAAAAACTAACTAAGAACTAAAAAAGGTTTAATACTAATACTTTCATTAATGCCCGGATATCTAGTGGCATCTGTAAGTATTTGCCACTTGCTTTCTTTCATTGCTAACAACATTTTCCAATTCCCTCCTTGTGCATAACTATCTACCTGATCGATAATAGAAAATTTAAAATAATGTTGATCCCCTTTATCACATAAATGTTTATACAATGCATTATTCATATCTTTTACCTGAATTTTATAATGATGTTCACATATACGTTTTTTTATTTGTCTCTCGGTTTTTCCTATATAAAATGCTGGGCAGGCAAGGCATGCAGCTAAATAAAAGTACAGTTTTGTACCTACCATAAATGTAGATGTTCGAAGATCCACATTGCTGCAGTCCTTACATATGGGTAGTCCGCTGTCCTCGGTCGGCCCGAATACCAAAGTATTAGGCTGATGTCGGTCATGGGCGCTCAGATCTGACATCAGAGCGTCAGGGTATAAAAGCGCATGACCGACGTCATATCCTCAGTCTTTTCTTGCCCCAGATGTCAGAAGGCCCTAAAAAGAAAGGCCACAGCCCAAAAACAGGATACCTCCCAAAAACATGCCCAACAACAACCATCACCCAAACCATATAACCATGCCAAACTACAGAGGGGAAAGAGGGAGGGTAAATTGGACTGCAGCAATGTGGATCTTCGAACATCTACATTTATGGTAGGTACAAAACTGTACTATGTTCTTCATCTCACATTGCTGCAGTCCTTACATATGGGTAGAATCCCAAAGCAGAGGTAAAGGGAGGATGGCAAAATCATAAAGCATTAGGGGCTGCTAAAATGCCCTGTAATATTGCAGTGGCAAATCCAGCCCTAGACTTAGAATAAAGAGGAAGGTGGTAATGCTTGGAAAAGGTATGTACTGCACTCCAAGTGGCTGTTTCCAAAATATCTTTTGTAGCTACCCCCCTTAGAAAGGCCGTAGAAGTGGCAGTAGCTCTAGTGGAATGAGGTCTGATTCCAGCCGGAATCTCCTTACCATGATGGGAATAACAGAAAGAAATACAAAACCCAATCCATTTAGAAATAGTTTGTTTTGAAACAGGTTTTCCCTGAGAACCCAAAGCAAAAGAAACAAACAACTGCTGAGACTGCCTGAACCCCTTGGTTCTGCTCAAATAATAACGTAACTGCCTGTGAATATCCAAAGTATGCAAAATCTTCTCCCCTTTATTTTGGGGTTTGCATAAAAAGTAGGCAAATGAATAGTTTGGTTCAAGGCCACACTAGAAACCACTTTAGGCATAAAGGAAGGATTAATGCTAAAGATACCCTATCCTTATGAAAAATCAGGAAAGGTTCCACTGCCATAAGGGCCTGTAATTCCGAATCCCTTCTTGCAGAGGTACTGGCCAACAAAAAAGCAGTCTTCCATGATAAATACTTTAACTCGGCCGTAGCTGCAGGCTCAAAAGGTTGTAGAGTAAGCTTTTCCAACACAAAATTGAGATCCCAAGCAGGAGTAGGAGCTCTACGGGGGTCTTATGTTCTTTGCCCTCTAAGAAATTGCTTAAACAAAGGATGGGAAAATAAAGGAGGGTCACAGTCATAGTGAGCAGAAATGGCTGCAGCATGAACCTTTATCGAGGAGAAAGACAAACCCCTGTCCAATAACTCAGTAAGATATTGAAGAGAAACACTTAAATCAGGCTTGGAAACATCAAAGTCCTTCGCTTTGCTCCAAAGAAAAAATCTCCTCCATTTATCAGCGTAAACTTTCCTTGTACTAGGCCTTCTGGCCTCCAAAATAACATTCAAAACTTGTTGTGGAAGCTGAGACCCTCCAGGGTCTAAAACAGAATATGCCAGGCTGTGAGATGCAGAGACTGAATCTTGACATTGAGGAAGTGATTGCCCTCCTGAGACAAAAGATGCGGAATCAAAGGCAGAGGCCATGGAGGCTCCTGCCAAACTCCTCAGTAGTGGGTACCAGTGCTGTCGAGGCCAATCCGGCGCTATCAGAATCATGGATGGCTTGTCTTTTCTGGCCTTCAGGAGTACCTTGGGAATGAGAGGCAGAGGTGGAAAGGCATAGACATGAAGATTGCTCCAACTGAATGATAGAGCATCCACCTTCCAAGCTGTGGGATGAAACATTTTTGTGCAAAACTTTGGCAACTGGTAATTTAGTGGAGAAGCGAACAGATCTATGTCTGGAGTCCCCCATAACACTGTCAACTTTTGAAACACATGAGGATCCAGTTTCCAATCGTGAGGATCCACAATTTGTCTGCTCAACACATCCGCTAAGGAGTTCTGTGCTCCTGGTAGAAACCTTGCCTGAAGATTGAGGTGTAAACTGAGAGCAGTCTCCCACAAAATCATCGCTTGCCTGCAAAGAGGGTACGAATGGGTTCCCCCTTGCTTGTTGATGTACCACATGACAGTAGTGTTGTCTGTTTAAATCAACACCTGTCCTGGGTGAAGTAAATCCTTGAAAGCCATCAATGCAAATTGGACTGCTAACATCTCCTTCAAGTTGATATGCAAATGTTGAAGTCTGACAGGCCACGTGTCTTGCACCCATTTTCCATTGAGGTGTGCTCCCCAAGCCTTGTCCGAGGCATCTGTCGTTAGAATCTGACTCGCCTCTGGTCGGGTCACAGAGAGTCCGTTGTTTAGGTGACATTCCTGAGCCCACCACAAAAATTCTTTCTGAATGCAAGGTATTATCTGAATGACAGTGTCTAGATCTTGGCAGTGTTGTGTCCATACATTTTGAGATACCATTGAAGCTTCCTCATATGCAGTTTGGCATTGGGAAGCACCAGAATACAAGATGCCATGAACCCCAAGGCTTGAAGGACTGTCCTTGCAGTCAGCCTGGACTGTAGAGACATTTGATGGAAATAAAGAGAAAGGCTTCTTTGTTTGTCCGGGGTCAAAAAGGCCATCTGGGAAGCTGTATTCAGTCTCACACCCAGAAAGCACATGTCCTGAGAGGGTACTAGACTGGACTTTGTTTCGTTCACAGAATACCCTAGGCATCTTAACACTACCATCACATACTGTAGATGATGCAGAAGTTCGTCTTTGTGTTGTGCAATAATCAGGCAATCGTTCAAATAAGGATAAATCTGTATTCCTCTTAACCTGAAAGAGGCTATCACTGGAGCCAGAACCTTTGTGAACACTCTGGGCGCAGTAGATAAGCCAAAGGGCAATGCAGAGAACTGATAATGTAAATTTCCAGCCCGAAAACGCAGGTACCTCCTGCAACTGGGCCTGATAGGAACATGAAGATAAGCCTCTTTGAGATCCAGAGTTACCATCCAGTGATCTTTTCCCAACAGAGGTAAAAGCTGTTGTAACGTCAGCATTTTGAACTTTGGAATGTCCAGATAAGTGTTGAGGATAGATAAGTCCAAAATTGGTCTCCACGTGTTCCCTTTCTTTGGTACTAGAAACAGGCGAGAATAAAATCCTAGTCCCACTTCTGACAGAGGAACTGGCTGTATAGCTCCTATTTGAAGAAGTAAAGAAATCTGCTTGTGAGCCTCTATCCTTTGCCGAGGAGGAACGTCTGGCATGCCTTTGAAAGGAGGCAATGTATGGAAATAGAACTTGTAGCCTCGGTTTATAATGTCCAATACCCATTTGTCCTGGGTGACTAAAAGCCAGTTTTGCTTGAAGAGTGCTAACTTTCCTCCCAAAGGAGCTGCCAGGGAAGAATCTGGCAGCTGGAAATGCAGGTCATTGGGCCTGTTTACGAAAGGACTGGCCCCTGCCCTCACCTGCAGATTGTGCAGGTGAACTCCAAGTTCTAGGCCTGAATGTACTGTGAGCTCTGCCCCTGCCACGTCTAGATCTACCCCTAGACTGAGAATCAGAAGAAGGGTAGGTCCACCCCTTAGTAGGCCAATTTCTACTAAACTTTGGAGGTTGCACCTGCAAAACATCTTTAACAGTCTGCATGGACTTAGCCTTGTCTTCCATTTTCTTCAAAACCGACTCCACAGGGGGACCAAACAAAACTTCAGACTGTAAAGGGGCATCCAGAATTCTAGTTTTAACATGCTCGGACAAATTCTGATCCTTAAGCCAGGCGTGCCTAAGAAGAACTGAACCAGTGGCAGCCACCCTAGAAGAGGCCTGTACAGCATCAAAACCACACTGCAAAGAATGCTTACCCACCTGTTCAGAGACATGTACTAAATCTTGCAATTCTTTACACTCTATGCCCTCTGCCAAAACATCCACTTTAGATTTTAGCTGGGAAAGGAGGAAATTCTGATATTTCAACATATGAAACTGGCAATTTAAAGCCCTCATTGCTAAAGTAGAAGAGGTATACACCTTCTTACCCCATCTATCCAAAGCTCTAGCTTCCTTATCTAGAGGAACCGGATTCTTTACAACAGAAGCTCTAACACCCTTAGGCCCCTGACTAATAGTTTCTGGGTCCGCCCTAGGACTCTTATACAAATATTTATGAGCCTCAGGCACCCTGTAATACCTGTCCGGTTTAACTGGCAGGAGGCAAAGAATCTGGATTAAGGGAAGCCTCCGAGAAAACATCTTGAACAACATCCAAAACAGGAGGTATAGCCAAGGGTCTATGCTGTGGTAAAACAAGAATTCCCTAAGCCTCTTCCGTGAATCAGAGAAATCCTGTCCTTCCCACTTAAAATGCTCCCTCATGGAATGCAGAGTTTCTGAAAATGAAAAATCCTCTGGAGGAGAAGCAGAAGGAGTGGAATCCTCTGCATCAGAATCGAATAAGGGGAAAATCTTGAATATCTTCAGCAGAAGAGTCTGAGTCATCTGAGGCCTGATCCAAACTGTCCAACTCTGGCTCCACCCTGGGCCTCTTATCAGGAGGGGGCATAGAACCTCTAATTAAAGTAATCAAATCTTCTGCCATTTTAAGCATGTGCTTTTTAGGCACAGACCCTGAAGTACCTGGAGGGACACCAGAGGAAGGCAAAACAGACCTGCCCTTAGAAGAAGCCTTAGAAATAGTAGCAGAAGGCCTAACCACCTTAGGCATAGAAGGGAGAACAGTAACCTGAGAGGCCCCTTCAGCTTGACCTGACTCCTGAGAGGCCACATCCTGCAAAATCAAAGTTTCCCCCTGAGACTCAACAGAAACTTCAGCCGGATCCACCTGCTCCACAGTAGTTTCTGTAGGACCGGCGTCCGAAACGGACGAATCAACCTGTCTAGGTTTCAAGGATTTGTCTTTGCGCTTCTTAGGAGGCGTCGGCGGATCCGTCGGCATATTATAATTACACCGCTTACAAAAGACTAACCTAGCACAATCTAACCTTCTTTTTATAGTGCGCTTATTACGCCTAGCACAAAACCAACACGACTACGCGTGGTCCGTCCCAAACAAGGAATGCAAAGAGAGTGATAATCCCTATGCGGTATCTGTTTCCCACAAGAAATACAATTATTCACTTTTTCTGACATCCGGAATTAACAGAGGCAAGAAAAAACAAAAATATTCCCCAACGGGGTACTTAGCCCAACTTGGTTTCGGTCTGAAACTCAGAATTAAAATTTCAGAACCGACGGCACTTGCAACGCTGCTTCTGCATCGGACCATGCGGCAAAAAAGACTGAGGATATGACGTCGGTCATGCGCTTTTATACCCTGACGCTCTGATGTCAGATCTGAGCGCCCATGACCGACGTCAGCCTAATACTTTGGTATTCGGGCCGACCGAGGACAGCGGACTACCCATATGTAAGGACTGCAGCAATGTGAGATGAAGAACATCTACCTGCTTGAAATTACAATTGCCTGCCCTGCACTTCACATATGTCTTGTTGATGTCTTCAAGCTTAATGCCTACCACTTCATTAATATGCCCACACTGTTTGCATGATCCACATTTACTAGTCCCTTTTAATGTATTCTTAGGTTTTACAAATTTGTTTGCCCCTTCCAATAACCTTTTAATATTTGGCGCTGTTTTATATACAAAGTAGCGGTGACTACCTAGTCTTGTACCAATATTTTCCGATATTGTTATCAAATCCCAGTGTCTACATTAAAACACACACTCTATTTCTACCTTCACATGCCAAATGATTATTTTTTGTATCTATGTCTACACAGGTAAATTGAAATTTACCTAATAATGGTATATATTTACTACCCCATTGCTTTTTTATATAATCTGTTACATCTTTCAACATGACTAAAGGGTATCCCCTATTCCTAAACATATTGGAAATAAACTCTAATTCAACTTCCATTACTTCCTTTGTGGATGACATGCGGGCAGCTCTAATACATTGTCCCTTGAAGACATTTTTAAACATATAAGGTGGATGATTACTATTAAATTCTATGTAGTCATTTGAGAATGTGGTTTTCCTATATATCCTGGATGCAAAACCTCCACTGGAATGACTTATGTATGTATCTAGGTAAGAAATACCCTTTTCACTTATATTATAAGTAATTTAAAATTTTCTATTATCGATCAGGTAGATAGTTATGCACAAGGAGGGAATTGGAAAATGCTGTTAGCAATGAAAGAAAGCAAGTGGCAAATACTTACAGATGCCACTAGATATCAGGGCATTAATGAAAGTATTAGTATTAAACCTTTTTTAGTTCTTAGTTGGTTTTTATATTGCACTTCTGTATTTATAGTAGAAATTTATAGTAGATGAGTATACAATTTTAGGATATAAACTAGTAAACAGAATTTTTAAAATGGATTTTTAAAATGGATTTTTGTATTCCATTAGAGGAATTTTTAGAATGTATTATTGGAATGTATTTGTATAGTTATGTGTATATATTGTTCTATGTTAAATAGGAGGATGTTTCTTTAAGCGATTTATAATTTTTGTGTCTATATTGTATCATTCAATAAAAGCATCCCTGATCGAGCTGTGTCCTTGATTCCTGCATCAGTTTTGTTTTGTGACATTTTGTCATTCTTTCTTAAACCTGGCTCAAACCCCATATCTCAAATGCAGAAATCTTACCTCCAGGTTATTACAGCTTCTGCTCCAAGAGAACCAATAAGAGTGGTGGAAGTGTTGCTATCCTTTATACCGAACAACTCATTCTCTGTCCACCCTCAATTTCTATACCTAACTTTGAGCCTGAAGAACTCCTTACAGTTAACTGTCATCTAAATCCACATATAAAATTGGCCATATCCTCCACCTACATACTTCCCGGAAACAATATCCCCATCCTCAAAAACATTCAGTCTTGGCTTGCTCACCATATTCCATATGAAACCATTCTTCATGGAGATGTTAACATTGATTGGGCCAAACTTTCTACTTCATCTCCTAGTCATAGTCTCAAGCTTTACTGCTTCCACCATCTCATATCCTCCCCTACTCATACTAACAAAAACTCCACCTCTGGACCTACCCTGGATTGGATTCTTACCTCAGATCCCAACCTTTATCATAACCCTAGCATACTTCCTGACTCTTTAGAGACCACTCCCTTGACCTTTATCCAAAGGTTCTCCAAACATACTCCTGAAGACCACCTCTATAGAGATTATCGTAAACTCAACCAATTTAACCCAGATACTTTTAATTCCGCATTGTCTAATGTAAACTGGTCCTTCCTTTAACACCTACCTCTCAACCAGGCTGTAACATCTTTTAATAAAATATTCCTAGACATACCGGCGCCAATCAGAAAAATGAGAATAAAAGCTAACTGTCTTACAAAACATACCTGCTGCATTATGTATAAAACAGACAATTTCTGGAAAGCCTGGATCAAAAATAAGTCCCCCATTCTACTTCAAAGATATAAGGAGCTCAGAAACCTGTCCAAAAAAGTTAACAACGACAAGAAAAATTTCTTATCACCATTGCCCATAGCATCACAGATCTTTTATCTCTAACTCAGAACTCCTTTTCTTCAGGTGAAACATGGCTGTCTGACAACCAACCCATACTTAATTCTAAAAAAAAAGCTAAACTCCTTTTCTTCCTTGCTAAAATATTGTCACATCATAAACCCTCCTTTTCCATCACCTCCCTCAACAATACCATCATTAAACCTAAACCCCATACCAAACTACTAGGCATTATTATTGATAATGAATTAAAATATGACGTACATATCCAACAGTCTATAAAGAAAACACACAAGAAACTTGGTCTACTCTATCGTAATCAGAAATTCCTTATACCTTCCTCCAAAATATCCCTAGCCCAGTCTTCTCTATTACCTTGTCTTTTGTATGCAGCCCCTATTCTTAGAAATACTCAAACTACTCTACTCTCCAAACTTGAACAAACTTACAATAAAACTGCCAGATTTGCTACTAGTCTCCCTTATAATTCCCATCACTGTTTCACCCTTAAAGCACTCCAATGGCCCGAATTCTCTAACCAGCTATTACTTCAGCAACTATACATTACCCACTCCATTCTTAATGACCCCTCTTCCTGCCCCTCCATTTCTAACCTTGTATCTTATTACAACCCCCATTGTCACTTTCATACAAATCGACAAACTCCTCCTTGATATCTACAAACCTAAAAAGAACATCAGAAAATCCTTCTAAAAGAGCTCCGCAGCCCATGCCTAGAACATACTTCCCCTTAATATAAGGCAGCTCTCCCAAAAATACCAGTTTTAACATGAACTTAAACACTATCTACAAAACACTTGGTCCTGCCCATATCTAACTCCCACGTGACAACTCTATCATTTTACTCATCTTATATCACCCCCTTTCTTTCTTCCCTTCTCTCTGTCTTGTAATTCTATCTCATTTTTGGGGAGATTTTAAATTCAATACATATTCCTGGATTTAAAACATAATAAATGTATCAGCACCATGTCTCTATCAGTTCGATAATTTAAGTGCATCTTATATCATGCACCAATTCTATAATCTCATTTTTACTTTTATTTATTATTCTCTTCTACAGTATAAAATGGTGTTAACTGTTGCTAATATTCCTCATGTTATGGCTCCTGTACAACTGTTCATTTTGTCATGCTTCTAATTTTTATAAAACTGTGAACTAATTGGAGGTTTTCTCCTCAGATCTCCACTGAAAATAGGCCTTTGGCTCAGTTGGACTAACCCAGTGAACAGATGTCAAAATAAATAAATAAATAATTTCTCTGGCAAACTCAGTTACTCATCTAGACAGAGTGCATGCATCTGATATGACAGGCATTCATGAACAAATTAGAAGATTTACTTTTCATCTGTATATCACACAACAGGTTTGCAGTTCATTTACAGGGCAATGGAAAGTAATTAGTAATTCTGAAGCAGCTGATTGGTTCTTCACAAGCTACATCATTAAATAAATTAAAGGAATACAACAGGTTTCTCTAATGTATTCCTCAGATTCACAGCCCTTTTCCTCCCTATTTACATTGTCCTCTGTAAAGCAACAACAATAAAGCATTTACAATTTTTATAATTCCCCTTACTTCTGTAACAGAAGCCTACCTTCTCATACTGTGATGGTTTCACTTACAAAATGATTCTCTCACGTTTGAATAAAGCTTGCTGGAGTCGCCTAGTTACTGACATCATTGAAGCTAGGCAGTGCAGGTACTTTTTTTTTTTTTTAATCAGTTCCCTTCCCCAAAGTGACATCACCACAGCCGTCATCTGATTCTAACTAAAATAATAAGACCCACCCATTCTGTGATGTCATGGCTCCCTTGTCCTTCCCCCAGCCTGAGTACTCAAATACAAGTGCAGGAGGTAGGGTACTTATTTTTAGCATTGTGTTTCCAATACGCTGTATTTCCCTATTGGAACCTTGTGTGAGTCTCTTTCTGCATCAGCTTCCCTTGAGGATTTATACTGGTGAGTATGACATTTTTTGTAGAAATACGTTGTTTGACAAAAAAGTATCAGTATCTCTTTAATGTGACATCTTCATTTCTCCTGGCTTTTCGGTCGCTGTGCTGCAGAAGTTCACACGTGCATCCAAAAATGTTTAAACATTGCTTGTTTGGGTCCTGCTGACCAAACAACTGTTGTGGATACATGTATGCACTTGGTATTGAACTGTGGCACTTTAGTACTGTACTTTTTCATATTTATTTGCCTTTGCTGCAGCATTCCAGTTGGTGTTGGTTGCCAGTGGCAATTATTACTATAAAGTTGTTTTCTTTCCGAAGTTATTTTCTCAAACTTTCCTAAAGAGCAGTACCACTGACTACCTTAAAGATTTCCTGTTCAATATGGGTAGTGGTTGTGCCGTCTTGTAATTTGTTTAGTGAGAAGGTGTAATGAAAAAACTTGCTGCCCGTTGCCTGATGCATTAGTCCCACTTCAATCTGCAAATTGGCACTGTTTTACTCCTTTAATGCCCTGTACTTCTTTTTTTTTTTATGTAATTTCCTTTCCTATGGTGTTCCTTTGCCAGCTGTTCCATGTGGTCTTGGTTGCCAATAGCAACCGTTTTTCTTTATGGCCCTGTGATGTCTGAAGTTTTGTGTGTGCATGACTGTGCGATTACGAACTTCCAAGCCATTATTTTACACTCGCTTAGCTGTTTACTTTTTTTTTCTTATTTTATACTCGCTAAACAGCTTAGCAAGTGTAAAGTAATGGATTGTTAGATCGTAATTGCATGCTCACATTGCATGCTCACACCAACAAACACTTGATTATGTTGCTGTGCTTTTCCCATCAGTTATTTGCTACCTACACATTTTTTTTATCTAAAATATGTCTCTCTGCAGAGATAAGGGTAGTGGGTTTGATTCTTGTGTTGTTTGGGCAGTGATTGCAAGTGCGTGGGGAGAGAATGAAGTGTATGTGTATGAATGTAGGAGTGCCTGCGTGTGTGTATGACAGAGCGAACAGTAAGGGAATGCATGGAGAGTGTGTGTGAATGTAAAAGTGCCTGCGTGTGTATGAGAGAGTGATCAGTAAAGGAATGCATGGAGAGTATGTGTATGACTTTTGAAGTGCCTGCGTGTGTGTATGAGAGAGCGATCAGTAAAGTAAGAAACTCCTGTTCATAAAAAATAAAACACACCATATTAACACTTTTTATTTACATGTTGTTGTTTGTCTTTTGGCTTTTTCCCGGTAAGAGGTCACCACAGCAGAACTCTGGTCCACTAATGATTGGCAGTAGATTTTTACGAAATGCCGAGGTGCCAGCTCGACGCCCAACCTTCAACGAAGGCACGCCCATTTACACACGCATGTCTTTCGAACGCAACCCAACCGTGGGGAGGACATGCAGACTCCACACAGAAGGCACTCCCAGCCAAGCCGAGAATCAAATGGGAGAACCTCTTGCTGTGAGATAACAACGCTACCGCCGTACCACCGCGGCATACTAACACTTTTTAAATTACTAATCTTAAAACCCTTAGAAAGGCAGTTATCATTTAAAGAGTTACCCATACAAGGGATTGTAATTTACCATGCCTGGGAAATATCTTACTACTTTTGCGTTTCAGTATGGTGACACGTTGTATATTGCCTTAACTTTATTTAGATTTGGTGACCCTTCCTTCCTTGAACATATATTACCATAAAACTCGAGAAATGTATTAAATTTGCATTTCTGTTTAATGTCAAAATTATTTGCATATTTGTAAAACTTGGATTATAGAATCATTGTTTCTGTGTTTTGCCACAGGCTGCATCATCAAAGAAAATGTTAACATTCAGAATGCCTGGGATAAAATATATTATACATCTAAAAATTTCTGCAACCGATCTTACAACCCAAATTAAACTCCTGTATCTTCTAAGACCTTTGTGATTAGAAATGTATGTGTTATTCTGTTCTTAGGATTCACCTCCATTTGGTAGTAACCTGCCTTCACATCCATTTTGCTAAAAACAGTAGCACCATTCAACATAATGATAATGTCTTCCAAAGTGCTTTCCCTCAGGATGGCTTTATTTACCATACATATATCAATGCTACAGTCACAGTGCAGGTGTGTTTTGGCATAGGCATGGTATGCAATAACTAGCCATTCACTCCAACATCAAGAACTGACCAGCCATTGTCACAATAGCACAGGCATCTGGTATCCCACAGCAGTTCTATCAATTTAGTTTTGAATGCTTCCAGATTGCTTTGCTCCCTAGTTACTCCTGGGAGATTATACCAGCATGCTGAATCCAGCTTTGAGAATGCATGTTTTCCTGTGGTTGTCTTGAAACATGGTCTGATAAGTATTAAGCCATCTTCCTGACTGTCTCTCAGATAAGAGTTTGGTTAATATGTAGTTTGGATTTTAGAGGTAGACAAAGTCCCATTTTAATAATTTCTATATCTTTGAACCAAGTAGAAAGGTTGTTCTTTCATTTATTTATTTATTGACTGGGAGTGTCCGACTGGACGTAGGTCCATTTTCAGCGGAGGCCCGGGAGAAAAGCTCCACGGTAAAATAAACAGACAGTAGTTACACTGGATTACATAGCGATTAACAATTTAACATAGCAATTACTTACAACATATTTACAGATGAAGAACATAGTACATCAGTAGACAACTAAAATCCTTATCTGTGAAGTACATAACAGACATTAACAAATGTTACAATGAGAAGTTCCTGCTGTATAATAAGTACTAGGCTTATGAGCATCTGAGCTTGCTATAATCAAGGCAGTTAGTTGAGTGGAGAGAAAGGTAGTGGTTGGATGGGGTGGATGATATTAGAGTGGGAGTTGCAAGGGCATAGCCAGCATGTTTTTAGGTGCGCTTTTAGTAAAGTTTTGAAGTGGGTGCATGATGGTACGGAGGTAATTGTGGGTGGGAGTGAGTTCCATAATTTGGCTATGGCGCAAGAGAATAGTGCTTCACCAGCAGAGTTATTGGCTTTGGTGATCTGCAAGTGATTTTAGTTGCTGGATCTTAGTGGTCTGGTGGTGCGATAGGGTTGGAGTAGATTCTGGAGGGTTGGGACATTTAGTGGATGGTTTACTAGTTTGTGGGCGAGTGAGAGTTGATACCACTGAAGGAGGTGAGGGAGTTCAAGCCAGCCCAGTTCAGCAAGTGAGAGACAGTGGTGACTACGGTAGGATGCCTCTGTGGTGAATTTGGCGATTTTCTTGTAGCAGGTCTCTAGCTTGTTTAGATCACATTGCCTTAGGTTGGTATATACTGGAGAGGCATAAAGTAGGGTGGAGATAAGGTGGGAATTTGCTATTGAAATCTTTGCTGCTTTGGTGAGAAATTGCTTATTTCTGCATAACGCTCCTAGTTTTTTGTGGACTTTTTTTATGGTCATGGATATGTGAATGTCAAATTTTAGTTTATTGTCTATTTCCACTCCTAGCAATTTGGTGTGTTCAGTTGGGTATATAGTGGTGTTGTCTTTTTCTGTGATGTTAAAGTGAGAGTTGTTTTGGGTATGTTTGGTGGATTGGAAGATGAGTAGTTTAGTTTTGTTTGGGTTGAGTATTAATTGGGCATCGGATAACCATGTTTCAACAGAGGAAAAGGCTTACTGTGTGACTTTTTGCAGTTTGGGTAGGGACTGGGCTGAGCAGATGATGGTCGAGTCATCTGCGTATTGTATGAGTGTGCCATGTTTGGTGGCAGAGGCTAGATTATTGGTGTAAACAGAGAAGAGTAGGGGTCCAAGGATGGATCCTTGGGGAACCCCTATGGAGGACAGGTAGTTGGGGAGATATGTCATTCTGCTTCATTGATAGGTGGCTACTTGAAGCATTGGAGGAAATAGCAAATAGTAGCATATTTGGTTCTGCAAGTAATTCAAATCTACAGATCATTGTAAAAGTAACAGTACAAGTGTTATTTGTATTTGTGGTAGAGTGAAGAGCTAATAAAGGGAGCCCATGCTCGGTTTTTGGGATAAGTATGTTTATAGCTTTGGTTGTGCAGATGCTGGAGGCGAGAAGGTATGAGAGCTTGTAGCATAAATTTAGTTATTTAAGCTTCCGCTAATATTATCTGTATGGTTTGTTAATAAGAGAGTAGGGTCCAATGTGATCCTGGATATTTTTTGCTCTGTTACTACAGGCAGCATATTGCCTGATGTGTCAGTTATTGTCAGGTGCAGAGTTTTAGCAAGCTATTATGGGGTGCCAAAGAACATTACATTTGATTTTCTCTGACTAATAATCAGCATAGTATCATGTGTGCATTGGCAGATCCTTGCAAAACTTATTCTGAGTTTTTGCATAGGGTGTTAGTGTTTTTACTTGATTTTAACAGCAGATGATAATCAGCATTCATTCCTATATTGAGCTGTGATTTCTTGTGCTACAGATGATGACCTGTTGCTTGCTCAGAAATGGTAAGGGACACTCTCCAGTTATTTGCATGTGGATAAATGCCTGGGTGTCATCCGGTTTGAATAATATTGAAGAATACTTGCTGCTAATCAAGACTGAGACACATTTCCACCTTGTGTCCCATTCTCTTGTGCCTCATGGTCTACATGTGTGCAAGACAATTTAATCTTGCACTGGCAGAGAACATTCTGTGGCTTTAAACCAGGTCTGTGTAATGTCACAAATCCGATGTTTCTGTATTCTCTACAGAGCTTGTAGGTTGTGCAGTTTCTTCTGAATTCCTTCTGACTGTATTTTCATTGCCATTATTTTTGTCACTGTCTTGATGTGAAATATGTTTTCAAAGTGTAATTGTTTTGTTTAGCATATGGTCATCAGTGATTGTGCTACAGCACTTGAAAGCAGTGGTAGCAGCACATCGGTGAGTATATTTGCTTTTTATGCAAATGGCTGTGGGTTCTACTACCGCAACCTGTAGACGGATAGGAAATCTTAAGTTGTACTCTAATGTTGGGTGCTGTAGTCGTGACTGTCTTAGTTTCTTTGGTTTGCCATCCATTCCCTATTGCAATGTTATTTTTTTACTGTAACCTAGGCAATGCATTCGTCAAAGGCAGTAGGCACACAATCTGTAGATGAAACACTGAATTAGACATTGCAATGGATAATTCATATCTGCCTTATGCAAAATATGCAAGGCAGGAGTTAAGGGACTACAGTACAGGGTCAGACCATTGAGATGGCACCATTTTGAGCTTTTACTCCTGGATGCCGCTGGAAACGTTTAAAGTGTGCCCAGTCAAACTAACCAGGTAAACAACTGGATAACAAAATATTTACTGCAACTTGCTACAAAATAGCAAACTTCTACAGGTAGCTAGTAAAGTGAATCAAACCAAACAGCCAGAGAATCATGGAAATTTGTTTATACAGGAAAAAAATCTTGATTACATCTGGTAACAGGTCATGTTACATTTCAATATGTTCATTTTATTCAGTAGTAGTAGTATAGTAACACCAACGTTTGGAAACACAGAAATTTGGTATGCATACTTGTGCATTCTGCATGGCAAATGATGCTTAGGTGGTGTATCGCTTGCATACTTCTCTGTTGTATTTGTACCAGATACTACTAGTGTGCAGTGTGGAAATAGAAAGATTAAAACATTACCCTGGTATCAGAGGTGGCAGTGCAACATATTCATAGTGGCTTAACATGAGAGTAGCTCTAAGCAAGCACCATGTGAAACCTGAACAAGCACCTAGAATTATTCAGTGCAGCTTCCACACCTTAAGTCTGAAAATGAATTCACATACTCACATGAACAGTAGTAGCTGCATATTGATGGCTAAAGGTGTATGGGCATGCCGGGTGGTTACTACACTTCAAAACTGGTATGTAATGGTGGAGATATTTGGAAGGCATGAGCAAACACACCAGTATATTAAAGCCATAGCACCAATTGAACTGGAGGCTGGCAAACAGATTTAGTAAGGGGATTTTGTCCATGCACAAATATTTTAACAGTGATTCTTTGCAGTGACATCCATTATCTGATTCAAGGTAAATTAACCTTGATGTCCTTTATTTAAAAAAAAAAATCAATAAAAAAATTACTTTGTTATAAGTGACTTCTGGACACAAGAAAAAGGAAGGGGAAAATATAGCAATGTGGTTTGTATGTACAAAGACAAATCCAGGGACACTTCAAAAGTTTTTTTTTGCAAACTAACCAGTGGAGTAAAAACATATGAAGGCAAACACTGCATACCAACACACTTTTCACATGTAAATCTCAATTTTTAACAAGGTGGAAGCGTGAAGTGATACCTTAACATTTAAATTAATAAAGATCTAAACTAGTTAAAAGTATAAATGTTTTATTCTTTAGCTCCTTGGTGCAAGACCTTATTGGATGTGAATGCAGTCAAGTAAGGCCATGGCTATAGTGCAGCAAAAAAATGTCCCCTCTAACAAAGGAAATGCTAGAGCAAAGATTAAATTACATGAGTCAAGCACCCTGCTGAGATCTGCCAATCAATGGAATTACCAGGTCAAATTACCCTCAGGACTTTGACAGCTAGGGAAGCTGTGTTATGGGGAGGGGAGAAGTAAATGGACTGGAATTCATTGTCTCACAAATTAGTGCCATTTAAACTAAATTAGAAAAAAGGCAGCAGTAAACAGCACTTTGAGTGTGTTCTGTGGCATTTGCACTGTTTCTGTTTTAAGTAGTCATTCAGCAGCAGGGAATGTTACTTACACTGTTCTATTTTACTCAGTACTTTGTACGCATGCAGCATCTATGAAATGACAGGAACTTTAGGCAAACGGAGGCCTGCATGATGTAACATTTTTGAGCCAAACAATGATTTCTGGGATACTGAATGGCAACCTGATTTATGCAAACCAAGTCAATATGCCAGCCTCCAGGTGGTCAGAGTCTGGAATTACATATAAAAATATTTAAAATCCTGTAAATAATCCCAGAGTGCTGTTAAAGTGTAGGCAACATCATGCCATGATGTTTTAAACATGTTTTTTGAGTCTGTGGGTGCGGTACTCCTTTAAGTTGGTGAGACTCATAGTGTCTCATAAGAAAACCCCTTTTTTTCAGCAACTCTTTATAAAAATAATGTTTGTTTTGTATATCATCCAATCAGTGAAACATTTCCATTATTAAAAATGAAGTTGTACTTCTAGTACCTAAAGATCACAATGTTCTACCTCTGAAAATAAGTATTCTCAATTTTTAGCAGCAGAATAAATAAGTGATACCACAATTTAGACATTTAATATGAAAGGCATGGTTATTTGCAGAAACATCTAGTGTGGGTTTGTTTGCTGAAGGTTAACATATATATATATATATATATATATACATACACATATATATATATATATATATATATATATATATATATATATATATATATATATATATATATAAACACACGTACTTGCAAGATTAAAGAAATGTGCTTCGCTGGATTTTTTTTTCTGTGCAGTGAATAATGTAATATTTCTTGTTTAGTTTTGCCCACTGTTAAAACCTGAAACATTTTTAATATTTGCATTTGCAATACAGGCTATAAAGAGGCAGTGCCAACTGTCTAGATTAAAACAAAAGTCATCCAGAAACCTAGAGAACACTATATGTCTTGTTAATGCTGGTGTTGACTGTGCTGTGCAGAATGCAGACTTTTAACTTACCCGGAAAAATCTGTAGACAGCAGCCAGTAATCAAATATATAGACTCTACTAATCTGGCACAGTGTGAGGTATCCAACAGCTGCTATGAAGGAATACCTAAAGAGGGAACATTTAAAAGCAGTGTTATAAATAATCAATAACATCTGAAACAAACATGACAACTGCCTCATTAACTTTCTTGGTGTTTTTCTTTCTTCCCCTCTTTTTAACCTTAACTCCTGGTTTTAGTCCCTTGTGAGAATAAGAAAAGGAAATGCAGTATAAATGAAAATATCTCATACAAATCTTAAACGCAGATCAGAAAAAAAAGAACATTTTCAATAAGAATATTTCCCAATTATTTTCATGCAAAATAACTAGTATGGGGACAAATATAGTACAATAACAGAGTTACTACATTGAACATTACTGACCATGATCAGAAACCAGCAACACAAGGACTGCTGTCGATATGATGGACTGGCGAGTACGGGGCTGCTATGCTCAACCCCTCCCCATCTCCCTGAGGAGGAGCACTGCAGAATAAAAGGACTAATAATTCTCTGGCAAAGAGGCTTAGGAGTAACCCAGCAATAAGAGAGCACCAAACAGTCCCTATACCACTAAATACCTAAACTTGTTCCAAGGGAAAAGCTGCACATTTCAAGCTCCTCTGATGCACTACTACAGTAGAAATAATTATGATTTACTTGTGACCAACTGTTATATAATTAGAAGGATAACTGCTGGAAAGAACTGACAGTAATTTACATTGTTAAGCTGAGAACTTGAACATGGAGCTTTAAAACTACAAATTCATTATATTGTGTAATGACAGTCAATGGAATAGGAAACTGTCAAACAAAACCATTTAGCACAAAAAAATTAGTTCCACTGGCTTACAGGGATGAAGCCCTGACTACCAGTCAGGTAACCCAAGTTTGATTAAGATTTTAAGAACCTGTCGAGGCTGGTAGGGGGAAGGGAGGACTGATGAGTCTTTGCCTATTCACCACTCTTTAGAACATCTTCTTATAAGCAGGCATGGTATGAATGATGCGCTAATGACAGGCGAGTCTTTCTGTGCCCCTTGTGGATACTGGCACTTAAAATGGTAACCAGCCTAAGCATGCATGAGGGTTTAGGAGGTATTGCTTTCTCAGGGTTAGAGGCAGACTTCTCTTCTAGACCCCTTCGAATTGCAAGCAATTGCCAGCAATTATGATTCCAGCACTCAAGGGTTTAGGGATGGACTAATTCTAATCACCTTCTAATAATAACCTTATACTATTAACAACCCTGAACATTCCCCCCATCTACCTGTTATTAACATCACTGATCACCACATCATTCCCTCCATATTTAAATGTGAACACCTGGAACTTGACCCTGATTCTTCTCTATTTCAAATCACACAGACAAAATAACTAACACAGTCCTATCTCAGCTTAGACTTTGTTTTAGAGCCTCTCATTTGATCTCCCCATTCAGCCAGCTTTTCCCTAGCTAAAAATGTTCTTTCCCTAAATTGGAATACTGTCGTCCCTGGTTGCCTTTTGCTCAACACAAAATTTTGAAAGACTTTAGATCACAGAAAATAAAATATCCAGATTTGCCCTCTGGATCTCACAACTGTAACCTCTTACAATGTTTAAAATGGCTTCCGCTCACCTAAAGGATAAAATACAGTTGTGTACACTTACCATAAATGTAGATGTTCGAGTGTATACACTGTTGCAGTCATTACATTTGGGTAATCCTGCTGGCAGGTTGCCCTCAGTCGGCCTGAATTTCAAAGTCTTGGGTCATGCGTCGGCTGTCGTCGCCCCTTCTCTGACGTCAGATCGTCAGGGGGTATAAAAGAACCAGCCGACGCCATTTTCTTTAGTTTTTCTTGCCCCACATGTCAGGTGCCCCCTAAAAGGGTAGCCAAAATTTATATATATATAGAAAATTACATGCAGCAATATAAACTTTACCTTCATCCACAAGCAAATATACCACATAGGTTGCATAAATCAGAGAAGGAAAGATAAGTTCCATCAGAAGAAAATGGGGGGATGGCGGGTGGGTAACCTGGACTGCAACAGTGAATACACTCGAACATCTACATTTATGGTAGGTGTAGACAACTGTACTATGTTCTTCATGTTTCACTGTTGCAGTCATTACATTTGGGTAGATTCCCAAAGCTATGGTTGGGAGGCTGGAGCTAAACTGCATTAGGAGTGGTTATGAGACCCTGCAGAACTGCAGTGGCAAAGCTTGCCCTGGATTTAGAGTAGAGTGGCAGATGATACTGCTTTGTAAAGGTGTGCACTGAACTTCAAGTAGCTGCCTCTAAAATGTCTTTAGTTGGTACTCCCCTGAGAAAAGCTGCTGAAGTGGCTGCAGCTCTGGTGGAATGTGGCCTAATGCCCTTATGCACTGGCTTGCCATGGTATAAGTAGCAGAAACGAATGCAGTGGCCTATCCACTTTGAAACAGTCTGCTTTGAGATAGCCTTTCCTTGTGATCCTGCAGCATATGTCACTAGTAATTGCTCTTTCTGAAAACTTTGGTTCTGTCCAAGTAGAATCTAAACTGTATGTGTACGTCTAAAGAATGCAGAATTCTTTCCCCCTTGTTCTGTGGATTTGGATAAAAAGTTGGCAGATGAATGGTCTGGTTAAGAGCCACACTGGACACCACTTTAGGCATAAATGTTGGGTTTGTCCTCAGGGAGACCCTGTCCGGATAAAAAATGATGAAAGGTTCCACAGCCATGAGTGCCTGTAGCTCTGAAACTCGTCTTGCATAAGTTATTGCTAGGAGCAGAGCTGTTTTCCAAGATAAAAACTTTATATCAGCAGTAGCAGCTGGCTCAAAAGGAGGCAGGGTGAGTTTTTCCAAGACATAGTTGAGGTCCCATGCAGGCACTGGTGATCTCCTTGGAGGCCTTAAATCTTTGGCTCCTCTGAGGTACTGTTTTAATAAGGGATGAGAAAAGATTGGTGGCTCTGTATTGTAATGAGCTGAAATGGCAGAGGCATGAATTTTAATAGATGAGAAAGATAGGCAGGCCTTTGTCCAGCATCTCAGTTAAGTAGTGTAAAATCTGAGGAATATTTGGCACAGCTATATCTGTTCCTTGTGCCTGGTTCAGCACAGAATCACTTCCATTTTCCAGCATAAAATTTTCTAGTACTAGGCCTTCTGGCTTCCAAAATGACATCCATCACAGCTTTATGGAGAGGTGTGTTTTGTATGACTACATTATCCGCCATGCTGCCAGGTTTAAAGTCCTGAGTTGGCTGTGCAGGATCCGATTGTTTTGCTGGGACAGTAGATGCGGTACACGTGAGATAAGGTCCAAGCTAGGCATTGAGACAAGCTCCTTAATATTGGGTACCAGTGCTGGCGGGGCCAGTCTGGTGCAATCAGTATCATCTTTGGCTCTCCTGTCTGACCTTTAGGAGTACCCTGGGGAGGAGAGGCAGAGGGGGAAAGGCATCCAGCTGAAGGATAGGGCATTCACTTTCCATGCCTGTCTGTGATAAATCCTTGTGCAGAATCTCTTTATTTGGTAGTTGTGAGGGGAGGCAAATAGATCTATGTCCGTGCATCCCCATTTCCTTGTTATCATGCTGAAGACTTGTGGATCCAGCTGCCTCTCGTGGGGATCCATGAGGTTTCTGCTTAGTTCATCTGCCAGAGTATTTTTCCTTCCTGGCAGGAATTGTGCCTGCAGATGTACCTGGTAAGTCAATGCTGTGTCCCACAAAGTCATGGCTAGTCTGAAAGGGGGTAAGAATGTGTGCCCCCCTGCTTGTTTATATACCACATGACTGTGGTGTTGTCTGTCTTTATCAGTAGTTGTCCTGGATGAAGTAGGTCCTTGAAGGCTGTCAGGGTATTTTGAACAGCTAGCATCTCTTTTTGATTGATATGTAGATGCATTTGGTTTGAGGGCCATGTTCCCTGAATGCATCTTCGTGCCATGTAAGCCCCCCAAGCATAATCTGATGCATCTGTTGTTAGTGTCTGCCTGGCTGGGGATAATGTGAATGGCTGTCCCCTGTTTTGGTGACAAACCTTTGCCCACCATCGAAACTCCTGTTGCAGGCAGGGAATGAGAGTAATTATAGTTTCAAGGCTGTGGCAATGTTGAGTCCAAACACTTGTTAGGTACCACTGAAGTTTCCTCATATGCAGTCTTGCATAAGGAATGAGTAAGATGCAGGATACCATGAAGCCCAAAGCCTGCAGAATGTTTCTTACAGATAACTGGGCCTTTGTAGCTAACATTTTGAAATAGGTAGTCTGTTGCCTTTGTTTGTCTGGCATAAGATAAGCCATCTGGGAAGTTGCATTTAAGCTTGCACCCAGGAATATTATCTCTTGAGAGGGTACTAGTTTTGATTTCTTTTCGTTGACTGTGTACTCTAGGCATGTTAGAAGCTTTTTCACAAATGCCAGATGCTGTAGAAGGATGTCCTTGTTCTCTGCTTGAATGAGACAGCCATCCAAGTAAGGATATATTTGTATTCCTCTTAGTCTGCAGTAAGCAATTACTGGAGCCAGGCACTTTGTAAAGACCCTGGGTGCAGTAGATAAGCCAAAGGCAATGCAGAGAATTGGTAATGCATTGAGCCAGCCTTGAATCTGAGGTATCTTCTGCATATTTGTCTGACTGGGACAAGCAGGTATGCCTCTTTTAGGTCTAAAGTTACAAGCCAAGCGTTCTTGCCCAGCATGGGCAGAAGCTGCTGCAAAGTCAACATTTTGAATTTTGGTACATCTAGGAATGTGTTCAGAATCGATAGGTCCAGTATTGGCCTCCTGGCCTTGT
This sequence comes from Protopterus annectens, assembly GCF_019279795.1. Taxonomy (NCBI): domain Eukaryota; kingdom Metazoa; phylum Chordata; order Ceratodontiformes; family Protopteridae; genus Protopterus; species Protopterus annectens. The sequence goes on from NC_056725.1 coordinate 1,760,678,791, forward strand.
CCTTTCTGGGTACCAAGAACAGTCTTGAGTAAAATCCTTGTCCCCGCTCTTGCTCTGGCAATTGTTGAATGGCCCTCATGTCCATGAGGGATGAGACTTGTTTTTGTGCCTCTGCCCATTGATTTTTTGGCAGATCTGGCCAGCCGTTTGCCTTTGGCAGAGTATGGAAATGGAACTTGTAGCCTTGCGAGATGATATTTAGAACCCACTTGTCCTGGGTTATAATGCACCAGTTTTGAGAAAAAAGTGCAAATTTTCCCCCTAAGGGTGCTGCCAGGAAATAAGTGCTTGGTTCAGGCAGGGGGAAGTCATTGGGACTGTTTCCTGTAAGGTTGTGATTTGTCTTCTTCACTTTTGGAGGTAGAAGCACCCCACTGCTTTGACCTGTATGAACCTTGCGCCTGGGATCTGCCCCTTTGAGGTCTGTCTGACACAGGAAAGGACCAGTTCTTTGTTGGCCAGCATCTACTAAACCTAGGCAGCTGTACTTGTAAGAAATCTTTGACTGTTTGCATAGATTTAGCCTTGTCCTCCATTTTCTTTAACACCTCTTCTGCCTTAACACCAAACAAAGAATCATGCTGTAAAGGTGCATCTAATAATTTAACTTTAACATGATCAGGCAGATTTTGTTCCTTTAACCAAGCATGTCTTCTAATTACAGAACCTGTAACTGTGGCCCTGCAGGAGGCCTCTAAATAATCAAAACCACACTGCAAAGTATGCTTTCCAACATGTTCAGCTGCATGTAATATATCCTGCATTTCCTTGTTTTCTGCACATTCAGAGTTTAACAATATTTTCTGTTTAAGCAATGCCAAGAGATGTTGCTGATATTTGAGCATATGTAACTGACAGTTTAAGGCCCTTATAGCCAAGGTAGCAGATGTGTAAACCTTTTTTCCCCATCTATCCAGTGCCCCAGAATCCCTGTCAGAAGGGCTAGAGTTTTTTGCAGCGGAAGCCTTAACTCCTTTGAGACCCTGAGAAATAGTTTCTGGGTCTGCATCAGGGTTTTTAAAAAGGAATATGTGAGTCAGGAACCCTGTAATATCTGTCAGGCTTAACAGGAGCTGGAGGCAAGGAGTCAGGGGTAAGGCTAGACTCCGAAAACACATAATCTACAATGTCTAACACAGGAGGGATGGCTAGTGGCTTGTGCTGAGGTAGTAAAAAGAAATCCCTAAGCCTCTTTTTAGATTCTGAAAAATCTTGGCTCTCCCAGTGGAAATGCTCCCTCATGGTATGTAAGGTTTCCCCAAAAGAATAGTCCTCAGGAGGAGAAGCTAAAGGTATGGAGTCTTCAGCATCAAAATCCTCATGGGGGGAAAAGAATATTCCTGATCACAAGAGGAATCAGACGAAATGGAAACCTGATCTAAAGATTCAGTCAGTCTCTTGCCTAGGCCACTTATCAGGAGGGGGATGGGAACCCCTGATCAAGGTAATCAAGTCTTCGGCCATTTTGAGCATCTGTTTGTTGGGCATGGAGGCCTGTCCACGTGGCTCTTGAGTTTGCTTCATTGCCTTTGAAGGTGCTTTAGTCTTTGCCTTTGAAGTCGGTTTAATGTATAGATGTTTGGGTCTGAATACACCCTCAGAAGCCAGTGCCTGCTCAGCGGCTCTGGACACATCTGAAGGATTAGCATCCGAGGCTCCAATACCTTGAGTTTCCAGCGACATGACCGACTCCATGTGGGAGTCGGTAGCAGCCGGCGTCTCTAAAGTAGCGGTCGTCAGGGGCTGCAAAAGCACCTCACTGAGAACTGGCAAACCGGTGACTGGCTTAGGAGAAGCTTTGTTGTCAGTTTTGGGCCTCGACTGTCTTTCTTTTTCTTTGCGTTTTTTGTGAACTCCGGTAGTCGGATGGCTTTCAGACGACATTTCTGGATAATTAAATATGCGTCCAAAGTAGTTTAAAGCAAAATCATACCGACGCTTAATAGTACATTGGTTAAATCTAGCACAAAACCGACAACCCAGAAAGTTATGATCAAGGCCTAGGCAAGGAATACAGTAAGAATGAAAGTCCTTATGAGGTTTTTGCTTCCCACAAGAATTACAATTATTAACTTTTTCTGGCATCGGTTCTGGAGCAAGAAAAAAGTTTCCCCAATGGGGTACTTAGCTTTATAGAAAACTTCGGATCTGAAATTCGAACTTGAAAATCTCAGAAGTCGGCCGACCGGCACTTGCGAACTGCTTCTGCTTCGGGCACCGCGTGGCAAGAAAGATTAAAGAAAATGGCATCGGCTGCTTCTTTTATACCCCTGACGACCTGACGTCAGGGAAGGGGCGACGACAGCCGATGCAGGACTTCAGGCTGACTGAGGGCAACCTGCCAACAGGATTACCCAAATGCAATGACTGCAACAGTGAAACACGAAGAACATCTAATCTCCTAGGTACTCTTACTCATAAAATGCTATACACTAGTTACTGCATACTTTTGAGATGGAAACTACCTATCCAAGACAAGGTTTACTCCCTAAAAATATCCAAGAAAAAGCTATTACATTAAGCAGACGGCCATATAAAAACAGCTATCAGAGAACATGCCTTCTCTTGACTAGGCCCTATATTGTAGAACAGATTCTCACCTGAATTAAAGGGTCTGGAATCTCTGAATGAGTTCAAAAATGCCTTCTCCAAACAACTACATTTGAAAAATGAGTGAAAGTGCATTAGGGTCAATGGTTAACCTTATAATTTTCTACCAAATAGCATACTAACTCCAGCAAGACAGTCACTGTGAAATGTTAAATTTTAACAGCATGCTGCCTCCAGCATAGAGAATGGACTTCATGTATATACTTGTAAGTATTGTAAACAACTTTGGTTTTACTGTTAACTCTATCTGTAACACTTCTCTATACATAAAACTTTGTAACAAGCATATGTTTATTCTAAGACCTTTTAGAATTATTTGATTTTGCATTTATTATGTATTGCATGATTCTTAAATATTCACAGTTTGCTTTTATATATCTACTTTCAGGTTATGGCTATATAGGGTCTTCAGACCAGCCCACCTACCTAGTTAACTAATAATAAATAAATAAAGACATACATAAACAAGCACACATATACATACATACATAAATAAATAAAAAAATAAATGAAACAAATGTTGGCTACCTGAATTCCTTATCCTTTGCTAACAATGCTTTACATGTAAACCAGTTTAAGAGTTCTGTTAAAAGTTAATCATAAACAGACATTTCATGCATATAAAACATACCCCCCTTACTCTACTCATGACTGCGGTGGAGCCACAGCCTACACTGGCAAGCAACATGCGTTGAGAAGAGAATCTATCCTGGATGGGATGTTGTTTCTTCACAGGATACAAGCATACAGTCACAAAGCATGCACTCCTATAACAAATTCAAAGACTTGCCAACTAACCTAATACTATGAATTTGGGATGTGGGAGAATGCCAGATCATCTCATGAAAACCCATGCAGACACAGGAAGGGCATGCAGACTATCCAAAATAAGGAACCCCAGTTGTAAAACAAACAATTGCCTCTCCCTCCGTCCTGTTGCACTCATTTATATTTTCAAAAGATAAAGCCTCAAAAAATGCAAGAATATACAGCCATCAGTTTACTAGTGAAACGCTTCAATTATAGAAACTGGAAGCCTCTCTCTCTAGAAAAAAAACTGTTCTTTGAATGGCTTCAGCTGGCATATGGAACAGTTTAAGCTTATTCATGTGATGTATATTTGTAACAGTCACAATCCAGAATTCATATTCTAAAGGAACACAAAAACATAGAAACTAATAAAATGGTTCCATCTATCTTAGTCCATACTATGGAAATGTTAGGGCATGTAGATGACTTATTTTTCCAGAAGAGTTTAATCACACAACCATGCCCAACAGTTCCTTGTATGATTAGAAAGCCAGACCTCATCCACAATGACCCAGAATGAACAATTTTCCACCGACCTGTAATACTTCTAAAGAATAAATCAAACCACTATAAGACTACCAATTCTCTAATATCATAATATTTAACTCCAAAGAGGTCTCTATTCCATCCAGAAAGCAGTTTATTTTAGATGACCAATACTGAAAAAGTACAGTTTTGTACCTACCATAAATGTAGATGTGCGAGGATCCACATTGCTGCAGTCCTAACTCTCAACAAAATTGAGATCCCAAGCAGGAGGAGGAGCTCTGGTGGGGGTCTTTCTTTGCCCCTTTCTGAAATTTTGGAACACAAAACATAAAACAGCGTAAAATCACATCATATAGTGAGCTTAAATAGCTGCACATAATCTCTTATGAAGAGAGAAGGGCAAGGCGTCCAATAAATAACTCGAGTAAGATATGCCACACCACACTCAAAAAAGATAGAAATCTCATTGCTGTTTGCTGCCTCAAAAAAAAAAATCTTTCATTTTTTCTCGTGCACTTTCCTTGTACTAGGTCTCCCTGCTTTCATAATCAACATTTAGAGCTTGCTGTTGAGAAGAGACCTGAGCCTCTTCAAAAAGAATATGCCAGGCAGGCTGTTAGATGAAGAGAGAAGCTTGACATTGAGCAGGTGACCGCCTCTCTGAGACAACAGGTGTGGAATCAAGGCAATTTGCTGTCTTGTCTTTGTAGAGGAGGAATGTTGGCATGCCTTTGAAAGAAGGAAGCAAGGAAATAAAACCTGTAAACTGGTGAGTGAATGATATCCAGAACCCATCTGTCTGGATGAGTAAATCCCATTTTCTTTGAAAAGAGACAGTCTTCCTCAACAACTGACACCTTTAGGCTGAGACAGTTCACGGGTGCCCTAGGACTCTTAAGATACTTATGAGCTTCAGGCACCCTATAATACTACCCATCCGGTTTTGGGCAGGAGGGAGGCAAGAGGCAAGATTCAGGAAGCCTCTGCAAAAAAACATCCATCTTCCACCACATTCAAAACAGGTAGGCTAAAGGCCTATTGGGGGGTAAAAAAAGAAAGAATCCTAAGCCTTTCCTGGAATCAGAGAAGAAATCTTGACCTTCATTTAAAATGCCTCTCATGGAAATGCAGAGTCTCTGAAAAGAAAAATCCTCAGGAGGAAGCTGAGGAGTAGAATCATCCACATCAGAATCAGAATAAGGAGAACTTGCACTCTCAAACTCAGGTTCCACCTTAGGGGCTTATCAGGAGGGCATGAACGTAGTAATCAAATATTCAAATCCTTTTTAATTTTAAGCATTAGGCAAAAGACCCTGAAGCACTAGGAGAAACCCCCATCACCCCAAAACTTGGGGCCAGCCTCAAAGAAAAGAAGCAAAGGGGAGGGAGGAGGCTCTAACCACTAACAAGAAGAGGAACAGAACAGCCCCCTGAAGCCCCCTCAGCCTACTTCCTGAGAGGATACATCCTGTAACAGTAAAGTTCTCCCTGAGAGACCTGCAAGAAACACCTGGCAAAACCTCCGCTAACTTGTTCACAATTGTTGCCAATATCTTCTTATCTAATAATACCTGATAAGAAATGTTGTATATGTTTACAAAAACATTAGAAACAAAGTAATTCTTACTTTAGTATTAACCAGAGCCAAATGTGTACGAGCTTGAACAGTTGTCCCTTATCATATATTCCTGTAATGTGAATGTGCTAGAGCTGATTGATGAAATTCAAAAAAACAAAATTCAGACAACTGCTTATTTTTTGCATTTTAAATTACTAGAGGAGGTAACCATAAAGATAAAGGGAATTTAAACCATAGAAAAGGAATATTTGCAAAACAGGGCATGTGAACATTCTTTTTTTGACAGTGGTAAAATTCTTGATTACATCATCCTTAGAATATGCAGGACCATACAGCTCATACAGCATTCCAAGATGCAGTTTGCCAAATTTAATAAATTATAATCAGCTAACTTATGCTACAAAATGTCCCCCATTCTAAGTAATATATATCCACATGTGAGAAAAAAAAATGAAAACTCTGGGTCTACCATTCTTAAACCCCCCTTTGGCACAGGTGCTAGCAATGCCACATACAAATGTGTGGCAAGGAAGGGGCAAAGGCAGAAGCTACCCTGGGCACAAGGTGTTAGGGAACATGAACGGCAGATTTCTCTCTGTCTCTCTCTCTTTTTTTTTTTTTTTTTTTTGCTGTCCTGTAGAGAGAGAAAGGGCATGACACAAATCTGGCACTAGAGAATAAAGGAGTATCACATCACAGAAATTACATCTTTTAGCTCCTGTATTAAGTGTTGGGTTTGCCAAATCAGGTAGTGACACCAGTTGTCAGAGAAGCCAAATACAGCCACATGTGGCCACACAGTTCACACCTATGAGGATCCTCTTCAACCAAATAGTAAAAAAAATACTTAGTGGGATAAATTTTTAATTTAAAAAAACGTAATCCTCGTCTGAAAAAAAGTAACTGTACAATGTCCGTATAAAGCTGCTTCACTGTCTGGTGGCTCCAGAAAACCTATTAATTTATTGAACTACTTAAAATAAATGTACATAAAGTACAAAAATGTATTTTTGAGTAACACCGAGCAACATAAGACAAAGTCCAGATAATATTGAAAATAGTTTGAGTACAAATTATTTCATGCTGAATTATCTGTGCCTAAAGTTTTAAAAGCAGAAAACCACATTTCTTTAGTGCATCACTTTGAATATAAACCAATAAGGCTTGCAGTATATGATTTGCAGTGGACATCTCTCTTTTGGGCAAAAAAAAAAATGATTGGGAAGAGCTATGTTTGGTAATGTAGTTAAATAGTTACAAATAACTTTAGAATATATTTTGAAGTCAGTATTTAAAAAATCTATAATATGATAGCTTTCCATATCTATCTAATCTTAATCTTTTTGGACTTAAACTGAGTTGAACCATGAAAAAGAGTCCAGTGCAGAATGATTATCTCCTAATGTCTAGATTAACTGTAATATATATGTCAGTAACATATGACTGAAACTTCTACAGCATTCAATAAAGAGTGCACCAGAGCCAAGATCTTTCAAATTAGAAAGGGAAATATAATGTCATGCAATATGCCCATATTTGAAGTACAGGATGGACAACTGTACACATTTTTCCATATTTCTGTATGAAAGTTATTTGATTCTGATGAAAATTCCCTGAACTCTACTGAAAGATTTGATTTTAATATCCTGAGAAAGCCTCAGTGGAAAGATGCAATCTCCCTACCATTAACTTTTAAGCTTTATATACAATTATTCTGAAACTCATTTGACAGATATTGAGCAAAAGAAATTTCCTTCTTCCATACTCTCATCCAGAGATGTTTTTATGAGAGTAAACTGTTGCTATTTGTTGTTCATGCATATGTTGTTACACATGTCACAAAGACATGAATTTGGAGCATTTCTCCCCTTGCCTCCGCTGAAAACTGACTTTGTTCCAAGTCGGACTTTCCCAGTAAACAAATGTGAAATAAATAAATTAAAATAAATATTATTTTGTAAATTTTTAAAGGGCTGAATCATAAGTTTCTCACTCACTATCAGTAGTAAACACACATTCAACTATAGTGGATATAAAAAGTTTACAAACCCCTGTTAAAATGTCAGGTTTTTGTGATATAAAAAAAATGAGACCACAATAAATCATGTCAAAACTTTTCCTACCTTTAATGTGACCTATAACCTGTACATTTCAATTGAAAAACAAACAAACAAATCTGTTAGGGGAAAAAAATAAAAAACATACAATATGCTGGTTGCATAAGTGAGCACACCCTTAAACTAATACTTTGTTGAAGCACCTTTTGATTTATCGTCTCTCTCTCTCTCTCTCTCTCTCTACTCTTCCCTCATTAGACCAGTCATTGAGAATAATAGCCCCATTTGTTATGTACCTCACTAGACACCTGCAACAGCTGAAGAGGCCAAAAACGTACCTCACAAAGAGGATCCTAGGCCTTAAACACGTCCTACACTGACAGACTCAAAAAACTCCAGCTATTCTCTGTCTCATATCACCTACTACGAGGTGATCTCTGCTTGACTTACAAAGCCATGTCTGACCCAGCACAGTTAGAAATGCTACATCTAAAGAAATCCCAATACCTCCACAACACATGCTCCAAAGACCTCAACCTCATTATCACAATCAACAGAATATGCTGGAGGAACAGGTTCTTAACCCAGAGACTATCCATGCTATGGAACAGACTTCCCATACATGTCAAGCAGAGCACCTCACTAGCCCTCTTCAAGAGAAATCTTGATGAGTGGATGGGAAGTAGAAAGTTCACCCCAGGGATAACTGCAGTGGCTCTAATCGATAGAGGCTCTGGGAACTAACATCGGGCATCACAAAGCCAGGGCAATTCTATGTGTTAGGCTTGTAAAGGCTCCAGGGCCATTAACTTAATAAACACCTATGAACCTCCACTGCAGACTAAGACATTACATGTGACCCCAGCATATCCCATCTCCCTCCTCCTCTCTCTGAGGGATGCAGGAAGACACTACCTGAAATGGTGACAATCATGTACTTCAAGTGACTGCAGTCATACGTATACACAGCATGGCTTCTCACTCCTGATACTTATTAAATAATAACAAGTAAAGTTATAGATTTCTTTTATTTTAGAAACTGTATTAATTCACATTCTGTTATTGTGTCCATGTTTCAAGTTACCAGTACTACTATTTTAAAAGTCTCTGATTATTCCTGGATTTGTCCTTGATTCTGTTTTGTCAATGACTGGTTAAGAGCTATGGTGGTGGGGTATGCATTTCTGTAATAAAACAGTTGTACTGCCTGTGGTGGATGGTCATACATGGATTTTAAGTTTAATTATTGCCAACATATAGTTTTCTTTGTCTAGTTTGCCATATGTTCAGTACTCCCTGGGCTTGCCTAAGAAAGTAGATGGATTAATAGTTTTAAAGGATACAGAGAGGGAGGTCTGAGCATTCTTGCTGTGTTTTCCTTATCTTTGGAACTTTGGATGGCCTGAATTTAGGCCACTATAGCTCAGGAATGTGATCTTCTTTCTTTATATGTGAGTAATTTTAGTGTCCATCAATTTATTTTAATTAACTCTATGTTGATTTGTTTTATTCTTGTATGAGTTTTACTGCCAAGGAAAAATGTCATATAATGAATAATATTGTGTTATGCAGTTAATGAATATTGAGCCTCAGATAATTTATTCGTCTGTATCTATAATGTTGTATGAATTCTTTATACACACATTGTTTCAAGTTCAACTAATAGTCAAACTTGTGGGCTAAGAAAATCTATTGCTTTTTATTAGTTTAATTTTTTTTTTTTTTTTTTTTTTTTTTTACACAGGTTTGTCTGCATTCATTTAATCAAAACAGATTTGATTTATTACTGCAAATTACTGCATTGTTACGACAGTGCTCGTATTCTTCAAGGTTCTCACATTGCAGTCTACTGTATGTACCAACAGGGAAGGTGCAACAAGAGAAAAGACCGGTGATTAGTTAGCACTTTAAAGCCTCTGTTAGTAACAGTCTGTTAGCCAGGAGTGTACGACTCAGAAGTGATGGGGTAATTCCAGCTGTAGGTGATTTTTCCATTGCTTCTGGCTATGATTTAATGATGTACGCTTGCAAAAGAATGCTTCATGATGTTTTGCTGAAGGACATTTTATTGTTTCTGTACTCTGTAGATGACAACATATTATTGTTACATGCGTGAATGTGCATGTCAAATAATGGTGTATTCATGCCAGTATTGCTATGCCAGTGCAGACAATTGTTAGCCATCATTCATAAGGCAAATTTAAAAATATATTTTATTTGTACAGTTTTACAACACAGCTGCAGTGATCTCCTGTCACTTCTCTTTCTTCTTCTTCTTTCAGTCTTTCCCAGTTAGGGGTCGCCACAGTGGATCACCATCCGCTCATGATTGGCAGTGGAGTTTTACGGTGTCGAGTTGCCAACCTTTCACAGAAGGCACACACTCACACGCAGTCATGCCTAGGGGCAATTTAGTGTGTCCAGTCCACCTACAGCATGTCTTTGGGATGTGTGAGGAAACCAGAGCACCCAGAGGAAACCCACCGACCACAGGGGAGGACATGCAGACTCCAAACAGTATGCACCCCACCCAAAGATTGAACCGGAAAACCTCTTGCTGTGAGGCGGCAACAATAATCGCTGTACCACCGTGGCCGCCCAATAAGTTCAAATATCTGAATCTAAATTGTACTTTCCTCCCATATTCTTTAAATCACAGGAATCTGTGACCTAAATCATGTGGCTAGTGAGAGAGAGAGAGACTTATTTGAAGAGTGCATCCATTATGGGAATAGGGGTGCTGCTTCCTACCTATCTCATTAACTTCAAAGATGGGACTTTAATGGTTATCAGTACTATTGTACAACAAATAGATACAAATTTTCTCTTGATGTTATACAACACAGATACACAAAAAGGCAACTCTTCATAAATAATTCTCATTGTTCAGACAGCATATGGCACAGATGATACCCCACAAGCACTGCTGTAGATAGGTCACTGAATGGTACTAATATCTCCTTTGGTTTTACTGCAGTTGCACACTGAGTGAGGATCCTCCAAGAGCTAGAAGCATGTTTGAGAATAGATCACTGGATCAACAAGAGGCTGGAAGCAGCATCATGATGTCTTCTATGAAGGCCAATAAATTCTACAATTATAATAAGTCATGGGAGCAAAGTTATATATGGGTGTGTTCTGTACCAAATTCTGGTGCCATGGATAAGTGCATGTCCTGTGGAACAATGTCTACTATCAATGGGATGGAGAAAAGGCACTGAAAAGCAAACAGAAGTCAGACAAATATCAACAAAGGCTTTAGCTCCAGAAGCAAAACTTACTGATGACAAAGTTCATGCAGCCACATCCTGCAACTAGTGAAGCTTTGAAAGTAACAGCAGCTGGGGTGATGGCAGTTTATCATGATGTAATACACAATCACTCACATGTATCCATGGACTGTGGGGGCAGCTGGCACAAACACCACCCTGACTCTACTGTGGCTGTGAAACTTAGCTGTGGAAAGACAAAAGCACAGTGCACAGTAATGAATGTACTTGCATCTTATTCAAAGGAGCTCATTCTACAGGAACTTGACACTTCCTGTTTCTCTTTGACATCAGATGCATCCAATAAAGGAAACAAAAAAAATATTCCCCCGGTTATACAGTACTTCAGTCAATCCCATGATATATAACAGAAGCTTCTTGATTTCTACGAAGACCATAATGAAAGTGCTGAAGCCATCTTTACAAATATAAAAGATGTCCTCGTGGAGAAAGGGCTGCGACCACAAAATGTGTTCAGCTATGCTACAGACAATGCTTCAGTTACTTACAGGTTCATAGGTAGGTACTAGGCTATCTGCTGATGGCATTTATAAGCCTAGCCAGAGTGTGTTGGCTTTCGCCGCCCCATTGATTAATTAACTGAGCCTCTGTCAAGCACAGCCAATGAAGTGATCCCAGGGGTGTATTTTTTGTTACCCATCCACTCGTCAAGGTTTCTCTTGAAGAGTGTTAGTGAGGGCTCTGCCAAATGTAGTTTGGAATTTTGTTCCAAAGCATGGGGAGTCTCTGTGACAGGAATCTATCCCTCCAGCATGTTCTATTTATTGCTGTGGCGAGGTTTAGCTCACAGTGACTTGGATTTCTTTAGGTGGAATATGTCCATCAATTCTGAGTTGGATATGGCTTTGTAAGTCAGGCAGAGATCACTTTTGAGTAAGCGATATGCCACTGAGTACAGTCGGAGTTTTTTCAGTCGGGCTGCATAGGACATATGTTTGAGGCCAGTAATCCTCTTGGTGAGGTACGTTTGTGGTCTTTCCAGCTGTTGGAAGTGTCTTGTGAGGTACATCCCAAATGGGGCATTGTACTCTATGATGTGTCTGATGAGTGACGAGTAGAGGGGCACTATAACCTCTTTATTTCTAGATGCAAACCCTTTAGTAATTAGATGGGCCACATAGAAGGATTTCTAACTACTTTGACAATACGATTGTCAAAGGAGAGAGTACTATCTACCTGGGTCCCCAGATCTCTTATTACCTCTTCTGTATTAAGGGGGCTGCCATCTATGTGGTAATTCATGGGTGTTTTGTTTTTCCAAAACGGGATGACTATGCATTCTTTTGGCATTTAGCTTGAGGCCATGACTTTGACACCAGGTGTCCGTCTCAGTAAGGCCCTTTTGGAGGATGTCCATATCAGCCAGAGAGTCAATTATGGCTCCCAGTTTGCTGTCATCGGCAAACTTGGTTAGCCATAGTCGTCCTGTGTTTGCCTGTACTTCTGAGAAGTATATGCCGAACAGTAGGGGTCCAGGACTGAGCCTTGCAGGACACCACTTGTGATTGGTTTAGAGTCGGACCTGGAGCCCGCTATTCTTACCGTGTGAGTTCTGTCTGTAAGTCAGTTGGCAACCTATCTCGTGGCGTAATAATAATAGCCCCATTTGTTATGTACCTCACTAGACACCCGCAACAGCTGAAGAGGCCAAAAACGTACCTCACAAAGAGGATCCTAGGCCTTAAACACGTCCTACACTGACAGACTCAAAAAACTCCAGCTATTCTCTGTCTCATATCACCTACTACGAGGTGATCTCTGCTTGACTTACAAAGCCATGTCTGACCCAGCACAGTTAGAAATGCTACATCTAAAGAAATCTCAATACCTCTACAACACATGCTCCAAAGACCTCAACCTCATTATCACAATCAACAGAACATGCTGGAGGGACAGGTTCTTAACCCAGAGACTATCCATGCTATGGAATAGACTTCCCATACATGTCAAGCAGAGCACCTCACTAGCCCTCTTCAAGAGAAATCTTGATGAGTGGATGGGAAGTAGAAAGTTCACCCCAGGGATCACTGCAGTGGCTCTACTCGATAGAGGCTCTGGGAACTAACATCGGGCATCACAAAGCCAGGGCAATTCTATGGGTTAGGCTTGTAAAGGCTCCAGGGCCATTAACTTAATACACACCTATGAACCTCCACTGCAGACTAAGACATTACATGTGACCCCAGCATATCCCATCTCCCTACTCCTCTCTCTGAGGGATGCAGGAAGACACTACCTGAAATGGTGACAATCATGTACTTCAAGTGACTGCAGTCATACGTATACACAGTATGGCTTCTCACTCCTGATATTTATTAAATAATAACAAGTAAAGTTATAGATTTCTTTTAGAAACTGTATTAATTCACATTCTGTTATTGTGTCCGTGTTTCAAGTTACCAGTACTACTATTTTAAAAGTCTCTGATTATTCCTGGATTTGTCCTTGATTCTGTTTTGTCAATGACTGGTTAAGAGCTATGGTGGTGGGGTATGTATTTCTGTAATAAAACAGTTGTACTGCCTGTGGTGGATGGTCATACATGGATTTAAGTTTAATTATTGCCAACATATAGTTTTCTTTGTCTAGTCTGCCATATGTTCAGTACTCCCTGGGCTTGCCTAAGAAAAGTAGATGGATTAATAGTTTTAAAGGATACAGAGAGGGAGGTCTGAGCATTCTTGCTGTGTTTTCCTTATCTTTGGAACTTTGGATGGCCTGAATTTAGGCCACTATAGCTCAGGAATGTGATCTTATTTCTTTATATGTGAGTAATTTTAGTGTCCATCAATTTATTTTAATTAACTCTATGTTGATTTGTTTTATTCTTGTATGAGTTTTACTGCCAAGGGAAAATGTCATATAATGAATAATATTGTGTTATGCAGTTAATGAATATTGAGCCTCAGATAATTTATTCGTCTGTATCTATAATGTTGTATGAATTCTTTATACACACATTGTTTCAAGTTCAACTAATAGTCAAACTTGTGGGCTAAGAAAATCTATTGCTTTTTTTATTAGTTTAATTTTTTTTTTTTTTTTTTTTTTTTTTTTACACAGGTTTGTCTGCATTCATTTAATCAAAACAGATTTGATTTATTACTGCAAATTACTGCATTGTTACGACAGTGCTCGTATTCTTCAAGGTTCTCACATTGCAGTCTACTGTATGTACCAACAGGGAAGGGGTGCAACAAGAGAAAAGACCCGGTGATTAGTTAGCACTTTAAAGCCTCTGTTAGTAACAGTCTGTTAGCCAGGAGTGTACGACTCAGAAGTGATGGGGTAATTCCAGCTGTAGGTGATTTTTCCATTGCTTCTGGCTATGATTTAATGATGTACGCTTGCAAAAGAATGCTTCATGATGTTTTGCTGAAGGACATTTTATTGTTTCTGTACTCTGTAGATGACAACATATTATTGTTACATGCGTGAATGTGCATGTCAAATAATGGTGTATTCATGCCAGTATTGCTATGCCAGTGCAGACAATTGTTAGCCATCACTCATAAGGCAAATTTAAAAATATATTTTATTTGTACAGTTTTACAACACAGCTGCAGTGATCTCCTGTCACTTCTCTTTCTTCTTCTTCTTTCAGTCTTTCCCAGTTAGGGGTCGCCACAGTGGATCACCATCCGCTCATGATTGGCAGTGGAGTTTTACGGTGTCGAGTTGCCAACCTTTCACAGAAGGCACACACTCACACGCAGTGTGTCCAGTCCACCTACAGCATGTCTTTGGGATGTGTGAGGAAACCAGAGCACCCAGAGGAAACCCACCGACCACAGGGGAGGACATGCAGACTCCAAACAGTATGCACCCCACCCAAAGATTGAACCGGAAAACCTCTTGCTGTGAGGCGGCAACAATAATCGCTGCACCACCATGGCCGCCCAATAAGTTCAAATATCTGAATCTAAATTGTACTTTCCTCCCATATTCTTTAAATCACAGGAATCTGTGACCTAAATCATGTGGCTAGTGAGAGAGAGAGACTTATTTGAAGAGTGCATCCATTATGGGAATAGGGATGCTGCTTCCTACCTATCTCATTAACTTCAAAGATGGGACTTTAATGGTTATCAGTACTATTGTACAACAAATAGATACAAATTTTCTCTTGATGTTATACAACACAGATACACAAAAAGGCAACTCTTCATAAATAATTCTCATTGTTCAGACAGCATATGGCACAGATGATACCCCACAAGCACTGCTGTAGATAGGTCACTGAATGGTACTAATATCTCCTTTGGTTTTACTGCAGTTGCACACTGAGTGAGGATCCTCCAAGAGCTAGAAGCATGTTTGGGAATAGATCACTGGATCAACAAGAGGCTGGAAGCAGCATCATGATGTCTTCTATGAAGGCCGATAAATTCTACAATTATAATAAGTCATGGGAGCAAAGTTATATATGGGTGTGTTCTGTACCAAATTCTGGTGCCATGGATAAGTGCATGTCCTGTGGAACAATGTCTACTATCAATGGGATGGAGAAAAGGCACTGAAAAGCAAACAGAAGTCAGACAAATATCAACAAAGGCTTTAGCTCCAGAAGCAAAACTTACTGATGACAAAGTTCATGCAGCCACATCCTGCAACTAGTGAAGCTTTGAAAGTAACAGCAGCTGGGGTGATGGCAGTTTATCATGATGTAATACACAATCACTCACATGTATCCATGGACTGTGGGGGCAGCTGGCACAAACACCACCCTGACTCTACTGTGGCTGTGAAACTTAGCTGTGGAAAGACAAAAGCACAGTGCACAGTAATGAATGTACTTGCATCTTATTCAAAGGAGCTCATTCTACAGGAACTTGACACTTCCTGTTTCTCTTTGACATCAGATGCATCCAATAAAGGAAACAAAAAAAATATTCCCCCGGTTATACAGTACTTCAGTCAATCCCATGATATATAACAGAAGCTTCTTGATTTCTACGAAGACCATAATGAAAGTGCTGAAGCCATCTTTACAAATATAAAAGATGTCCTCGTGGAGAAAGGGCTGCGACCACAAAATGTGTTCAGCTATGCTACAGACAATGCTTCAGTTACTTACAGGTTCATAGGTAGGTACTAGGCTATCTGCCCGAGGGCATTTATAAGCCTAGCCAGAGTGTGTTGGCTTTCGCCGCCCCATTGATTAATTAACTGAGCCTCTGTCAAGCACAGCCAATGAAGTGATCCCAGGGGTGTATTTTTTGTTACCCATCCACTCGTCAAGGTTTCTCTTGAAGAGTGTTAGTGAGGGGCTCTGCCTAATGTAGTTTGAAATTTTGTTCCAAAGCATGGGGAGTCTCTGTGACAGGAATCTATCCCTCCAGCATGTTCTATTTATTGCTGTGGCGAGGTTTAGCTCACAGTGACTTGGATTTCTTTAGGTGGAATATGTCCATCAATTCTGAGTTGGATATGGCTTTGTAAGTCAGGCAGAGATCACTTTTGAGTAAGCGATATGCCACTGAGTACAGTCGGAGTTTTTTCAGTCGGGCTGCATAGGACATATGTTTGAGGCCAGTAATCCTCTTGGTGAGGTACGTTTGTGGTCTTTCCAGCTGTTGGAAGTGTCTTGTGAGGTACATCCCAAATGGGGCATTGTACTCTATGATGTGTCTGATGAGTGGCAGTAGAGGGGCACTATAACCTCTTTATTTCTAGATGCAAACCCTTTAGTAATTAGATGGGCCACATAGAAGGATTTCTAACTACTTTGGCAATACGATTGTCAAAGGAGAGATTACTATCTACCTGGGTCCCCAGATCTCTTATTACCTCTTCTGTATTAAGGGGGCTGCCATCTATGTGGTAATTCATGGGTGTTTTGTTTTTCCCAAACAGGATGACTATGCATTTTTTGGCATTTAGCTTGAGGCCATGACTTTGACACCAGGTGTCCGTCTCAGTAAGGCCCTTTTGGAGGATGTCCATATCAGCCAGAGAGTCAATTATGGCTCCCAGTTTGCAGTCATCGGCAAACTTGGTTAGCCATAGTCGTCCTGTGTTTGCCTGTACTTCTGAGAAGTATATGCCAAACAGTAGGGGTCCAGGACCGAGCCTTGCAGGACACCACTTGTGATTGGTTTAGAGTCGGACCTGGAGCCCGCTATTCTTACCGTGTGAGTTCTGTCTGTAAGTCAGTTGGCAACCTATCTCGTGGCGTAATAATAATAGCCCCATTTGTTATGTACCTCACTAGACACCTGCAACAGCTGAAGAGGCCAAAAACGTACCTCACAAAGAGGATCCTAGGCCTTAAACACGTCTTACACTGACAGACTCAAAAAACTCCAGCTATTCTCTGTCTCATATCACCTACTACGAGGTGATCTCTGCTTGACTTACAAAGCCATGTCTGACCCAGCACAGTTAGAAATGCTACATCTAAAGAAATCCCAATACCTCTACAACACATGCTCCAAAGACCTCAACCTCATTATCACAATCAACAGAACATGCTGGAGGGACAGGTTCTTAACCCAGAGACTATCCATGCTATGGAATAGACTTCCCATACATGTCAAGCAGAGCACCTCACTAGCCCTCTTCAAGAGAAATCTTGATGAGTGGATGGGAAGTAGAAAGTTCACCCCAGGGATCACTGCAGTGGCTCTACTCGATAGAGGCTCTGGGAACTAACATCGGGCATCACAAAGCCAGGGCAATTCTATGGGTTAGGCTTGTAAAGGCTCCAGGGCCATTAACTTAATACACACCTATGAACCTCCACTGAAGACTAAGACATTACATGTGACCCCAGCATATCCCATCTCCCTCCTCCTCTCTCTGAGGGATGCAGGAAGACACTACCTGAAATGGTGACAATCATGTACTTCAAGTGACTGCAGTCATACGTATACACAGTATGGCTTCTCACTCCTGATATTTATTAAATAATAACAAGTAAAGTTATAGATTTTATTTTAGAAACTGTATTAATTCACATTCTGTTATTGTGTCCGTGTTTCAAGTTACCAGTACTACTATTTTAAAAGTCTCTGATTATTCCTGGATTTGTCCTTGATTCTGTTTTGTCAATGACTGGTTAAGAGCTATGGTGGTGGGGTATGTATTTCTGTAATAAAACAGTTGTACTGCCTGTGGTGGATGGTCATACATGGATTTAAGTTTAATTATTGCCAACATATAGTTTTCTTTGTCTAGTCTGCCATATGTTCAGTACTCCCTGGGCTTGCCTAAGAAAGTAGATGGATTAATAGTTTTAAAGGATACAGAGAGGGAGGTCTGAGCATTCTTGCTGTGTTTTCCTTATCTTTGGAACTTTGGATGGCCTGAATTTAGGCCACTATAGCTCAGGAATGTGATCTTCTTTCTTTATATGTGAGTAATTTTAGTGTCCATCAATTTATTTTAATTAACTCTATGTTGATTTGTTTTATTCTTGTATGAGTTTTACTGCCAAGGGAAAATGTCATATAATGAATAATATTGTGTATGCAGTTAATGAATATTGAGCCTCAGATAATTTATTCGTCTGTATCTATAATTTTGTATGAATTCTTTATACACACATTGTTTCAAGTTCAACTAATAGTCAAACTTGTGGGCTAAGAAAATCTATTGCTTTTATTATTAGTTTAATTTTCTTTTTTTTTTTTTTACACAGGTTTGTCTGCATTCATTTAATCAAAACAGATTTGATTTATTACTGCAGATTACTGCATTGTTACGACAGTGCTCGTATTCTTCAAGGTTCTCACACTGCAGTCTACTGTATGTACCAACTGGGAAGGGGTGCAACAAGAGAAAAGACCCGGTGATTAGTTAGCACTTTAAAGCCTCTGTTAGTAACAGTCTGTTAGCCAGGAGTGTACAACTCAGAAGTGATGGGGTAATTCCAGCTGTAGGTGATTTTTCTATTGCTTCTGGCTATGATTTAATGATGTACGCTTGCAAAAGAATGCTTCACGATGTTTTGCTGAAGTTCATTTTATTGTTTCTATACTCTGCAGATGACAACATATTATTGTTACATGCGTGAATGTGCATGTCAAATAATGGTGTATTCATGCCTGTATTGCTATGCCAGTGCAGACAATTGTTAGCCATCATTCATAAGGCAAATTTAAAAATATATTTTATTTGTACAGTTTTACAACACAGCTGCAATGATCTCCTGTCACTTCTTTTTCTTCTTCTTCTTTCAGTCTTTCCCAGTTAGGGGTCGCCACAGTGGATCACCATCCGCTCATGATTGGCAGTGGAGTTTTACGGTGTCGAGTTGCCAACCTTTCACAGAAGGCACACACTCACACACAGTCATGCCTAGGGGCAATTTAGTGTGTCCAGTCCACCTACAGCATGTCTTTGGGATGTGTGAGGAAACCAGAGCACCCAGAGGAAATCCACCGACCACAGGGGAGGACATGCAGACTCCAAACAGTATGCACCCCACCCAAAGATCGAACCGGAGAACCTCTTGCTGTGAGGCGGCAACAATAATCGCTGCACCACCATGGCCGCCCAATAAGTTCAAATATCTGAATCTAAATTGTACTTTCCTCCCATATTCTTTAAATCACAGGAATCTGTGACCTAAATCATGTGGCTAGTGAGAGAGAGACTTATTTGAAGAGTGCATCCATCCATTATGGGAATAGGGGTGCTGCTTCCTACCTATCTCATTAACTTCAAAGATGGGACTTTAATGGTTATCAGTACTATTGTACAACGAATAGATACAAATTTTCTCTTGATGTTATACAACACAGATACACAAAAAGGCAACTCTTCATAAATAATTCTCATTGTTCAGACAGCATATGGCACAGATGATACCCCACAAGCACTGCTGTAGATAGGTCACTGAATGGTACTAATATCTCCTTTGGTTTTACTGCAGTTGCACACTGAGTGATGATCCTCCAAGAGCTAGAAGCATGTTTGGGAATAGATCACTGGATCAACAAGAGGCTGGAAGCAGCATCATGATGTCTTCTATGAAGGCCAATAAATTCTACAATTATAATAAGTCATGGGAGCAAAGTTATATATGGGTGTGTTATGTACCAAATGCTGATGCCATGGATAAGTGCATGTCCTGTGGAACAACGTCTACTATCAATGGGATGGAGAAAAGGCACTGAAAAGCAAACAGAAGTCAGACAAATATCAACAAAGGCTTCAGCTCCAGAAGCAAAACTTACTGATGACAAAGTTCATGCAGCCACATCCTGCAACTAGTGAAGCTTTGAAAGTAACAGCAGCTGGGGTGATGGCAGTTTATCATGATGTAATACACAATCACTCACATGTATCCATGGACTGTGGGGGCAGCTGGCACAAACACCACCCTGACTCTACTGTGGCTGTGAAACTTAGCTGTGGAAAGACAAAAGCACACTGCACAGTAATGAATGTACTTGCATCTTATTCAAAGGAGCTCATTCTACAGGAACTTGACACTTCCTGTTTCTCTCTGACATCAGATGCATCCAATAAAGGAAACAAAAAAAATATTCCCCCGGTTATACAGTACTTCAGTCAATCCCATGATATATAACAGAAGCTTCTTGATTTCTATGAAGACCTTAATGAAAGTGCTGAAGCCATCTTTACAAATATAAAAGATGTCCTCGTGGAGAAAGGGCTGCTACCACAAAATGTGTTCAGCTATGCTACAGACAATGCTTCAGTTACTTACAGGTTCATAGGTAGGTACTAGGCTATCTGCCCGAGGGCATTTATAAGCCTAGCCAGGGTGTGTTGGCTTTCGCCGCCCCATTGATTAATTAACTGAGCCTCTGTCAAGCACAGCCAATGAAGTGATCCCAGGGGTGTATTTTTTGTTACCCATCCACTCGTCAAGGTTTCTCTTGAAGAGTGTTAGTGAGGGGCTCTGCCAAATGTAGTTTGGAATTTTGTTCCAAAGCATGGGGAGTCTCTGTGACAGGAATCTATCCCTCCAGCATGTTCTATTTATTGCTGTGGCGAGGTTTAGCTCACTAGAGCACATGGCTCACAGTGACTTGGATTTCTTTAGGTTGAATATGTCCATCAATTCTGAGTTGGATATGGCTTTGTAGGTCAGGCAGAGATCACTTTTGAGTAAGCGATATGCCACTGAGTACAGTCGGAGTTTTTTCAGTCGGGCTGCATAGGACATATGTTTGAGGCCAGTAATCCTCTTGGTGAGGTACGTTTGTGGTCTTTCCAGCTGTTGGAAGTGTCTTGTGAGGTACATCCCAAATGGGGCATTGTACTCTATGATGTGTCTGATGAGTGACGAGTAGAGGGGCACTATAACCTCTTTATTTCTAGATGCAAACCCTTTAGTAATTAGATGGGCCACATAGAAGGATTTCTAACTACTTTGACAATACGATTGTCAAAGGAGAGATTACTATCTACCTGGGTCCCCAGATCTCTTATTACCTCTTCTGTATTAAGGGGGCTGCCATCTATGTGGTAATTCATGGGTGTTTTGTTTTTCCAAAACGGGATGACTATGCATTTTTTTGGCATTTAGCTTGAGGCCATGACTTTGACACCAGGTGTCCATCTCAGTAAGGCCCTTTTGGAGGATGTCCATATCAGCCAGAGAGTCAATTATGGCTCCCAGTTTGCAGTCATCGGCAAACTTGGTTAGCCATAGTCGTCCTGTGTTTGCCTGTACTTCTGAGAAGTATATGCCGAACAGTAGGGGTCCAGGACTGAGCCTTGCAGGACACCACTTGTGATTGGTTTAGAGTCGGACCTGGAGCCCGCTATTCTTACCGTGTGAGTTCTGTCTGTAAGTCAGTTGGCAACCTATCTCGTGGCGTAATAATAATAGCCCCATTTGTTATGTACCTCACTAGACACCTGCAACAGCTGAAGAGGCCAAAAACGTACCTCACAAAGAGGATCCTAGGCCTTAAACACGTCTTACACTGACAGACTCAAAAAACTCCAGCTATTCTCTGTCTCATATCACCTACTACGAGGTGATCTCTGCTTGACTTACAAAGCCATGTCTGACCCAGCACAGTTAGAAATGCTACATCTAAAGAAATCCCAATACCTCTACAACACATGCTCCAAAGACCTCAACCTCATTATCACAATCAACAGAACATGCTGGAGGGACAGGTTCTTAACCCAGAGACTATCCATGCTATGGAATAGACTTCCCATACATGTCAAGCAGAGCACCTCACTAGCCCTCTTCAAGAGAAATCTTGATGAGTGGATGGGAAGTAGAAAGTTCACCCCAGGGATCACTGCAGTGGCTCTACTCGATAGAGGCTCTGGGAACTAACATCGGGCATCACAAAGCCAGGGCAATTCTATGGGTTAGGCTTGTAAAGGCTCCAGGGCCATTAACTTAATACACACCTATGAACCTCCACTGCAGACTAAGACATTACATGTGACCCCAGCATATCCCATCTCCCTCCTCCTCTCTCTGAGGGATGCAGGAAGACACTACCTGAAATGGTGACAATCATGTACTTCAAGTGACTGCAGTCATACGTATACACAGCATGGCTTCTCACTCCTGATATTTATTAAATAATAACAAGTAAAGTTATAGATTTCTTTTAGAAACTGTATTAATTCACATTCTGTTATTGTGTCCGTGTTTCAAGTTACCAGTACTACTATTTTAAAAGTCTCTGATTATTCCTGGATTTGTCCTTGATTCTGTTTTGTCAATGACTGGTTAAGAGCTATGGTGGTGAGGTATGCATTTCTGTAATAAAACAGTTGTACTGCCTGTGGTGGATGGTCATACATGGATTTAAGTTTAATTATTGCCAACATATAGTTTTCTTTGTCTAGTCTGCCATATGTTCAGTACTCCCTGAGCTTGCCTAAGAAAGTAGATGGATTAATAGTTTTAAAGGATACAGAGAGGGAGGTCTGAGCATTCTTGCTGTGTTTTCCTTATCTTTGGAACTCTGGATGGCCTGAATTTAGGCCACTATAGCTCAGGAATGTGATCTTCTTTCTTTATATGTGAGTAATTTTAGTGTCCATCAATTTATTTTAATTAACTCTATGTTGATTTGTTTTATTCTTGTATGAGTTTTACTGCCAAGGGAAAATGTCATATAATGAATAATATTGTGTATGCAGTTAATGAATATTGAGCCTCAGATAATTTATTCGTCTGTATCTATAATTTTGTATGAATTCTTTATACACACATTGTTTCAAGTTCAACTAATAGTCAAACTTGTGGGCTAAGAAAATCTATTGCTTTTATTATTAGTTTAATTTTCTTTTTTTTTTTTTTTTTACACAGGTTTGTCTGCATTCATTTAATCAAAACAGATTTGATTTATTACTGCAGATTACTGCATTGTTACGACAGTGCTCGTATTCTTCAAGGTTCTCACATTGCAGTCTACTGTATGTACCAACTGGGAAGGGGTGCAACAAGAGAAAAGACCCGGTGATTAGTTAGCACTTTAAAGCCTCTGTTAGTAACAGTCTGTTAGCCAGGAGTGTATGACTCAGAAGTGATGGGGTAATTCCAGCTGTAGGTGATTTTTCTATTGCTTCTGGCTATGATTTAATGATGTACGCTTGCAAAAGAATGCTTCATGATGTTTTGCTGAAGGACATTTTATTGTTTCTGTACTCTGTAGATGACAACATATTATTGTTACATGCGTGAATGTGCATGTCAAATAATGGTGTATTCATGCCTGTATTGCTATGCCAGTGCAGACAATTGTTAGCCATCATTCATAAGGCAAATTTAAAAATATATTTTATTTGTACAGTTTTACAACACAGCTGCAATGATCTCCTGTCACTTCTTTTTCTTCTTCTTCTTTCAGTCTTTCCCAGTTAGGGGTCGCCACAGTGGATCACCATCCGCTCATGATTGGCAGTGGAGTTTTACGGTGTCGAGTTGCCAACCTTTCACAGAAGGCACACACTCACACGCAGTGTGTCCAGTCCACCTACAGCATGTCTTTGGGATGTGTGAGGAAACCAGAGCACCCAGAGGAAATCCACCGACCACAGGGGAGGACATGCAGACTCCAAACAGTATGCACCCCACCCAAAGATCGAACCGGAGAACCTCTTGCTGTGAGGCGGCAACAATAATCGCTGCACCACCATGGCCGCCCAATAAGTTCAAATATCTGAATCTATATTGTACTTTCCTCCCATATTCTTTAAATCACAGGAATCTGTGACCTAAATCATGTGGCTAGTGAGAGAGAGAGAGACTTATTTGAAGAGTGCATTCATCCATTATGGGAATAGGGGTGCTGCTTCCTACCTATCTCATTAACTTCAAAGATGGGACTTTAATGGTTATCAGTACTATTGTACAACGAATAGATACAAATTTTCTCTTGATGTTATACAACACAGATACACAAAAAGGCAACTCTTCATAAATAATTCTCATTGTTCAGACAGCATATGGCACAGATGATACCCCACAAGCACTGCTGTAGATAGGTCACTGAATGGTACTAATATCTCCTTTGGTTTTACTGCAGTTGCACACTGAGTGAGGATCCTCCAAGAGCTAGAAGCATGTTTGGGAATAGATCACTGGATCAACAAGAGGCTGGAAGCAGCATCATGATGTCTTCTATGAAGGCCAATAAATTCTACAATTATAATAAGTCATGGGAGCAAAGTTATATATGGGTGTGTTCTGTACCAAATGCTGATGCCATGGATAAGTACATGTCCTGTGGAACAATGTCTACTATCAATGGAATGGAGAAAAGGCACTGAAAAGAAAACAGAAGTCAGACAAATATCAACAAAGGCTTCAGCTCCAGAAGCAAAACTTACTGATGACAAAGTTCATGCAGCCACATCCTGCAACTAGTGAAGCTTTGAAAGTAACAGCAGCTGGGGTGATGGCAGTTTATCATGATGTAATACACAATCACTCACATGTATCCATGGACTGTGGGGGCAGCTGGCACAAACACCACCCTGGCTCTACTGTGGCTGTGAAACTTAGCTGTGGAAAGACAAAAGCACAGTGCACAGTAATGAATGTACTTGCACCTTATTCAAAGGAGCTCATTCTACAGGAACTTGACACTTCCTGTTTCTCTCTGACATCAGATGCATCCAATAAAGGAAACAAAAAAAATATTCCCCCGGTTATACAGTACTTCAGTCAATCCCATGATATATAACAGAAGCTTCTTGATTTCTATGAAGACCTTAATGAAAGTGCTGAAGCCATCTTTACAAATATAAAAGATGTCCTCGTGGAGAAAGGGCTGCTACCACAAAATGTGTTCAGCTATGCTACAGACAATGCTTCAGTTACTTACAGGTTCATAGGTAGGTACTAGGCTATCTGCCCGAGGGCATTTATAAGCCTAGCCAGAGTGTGTTGGCTTTCGCCGCCCCATTGATTAATTAACTGAGCCTCTGTCAAGCACAGCCAATGAAGTGATCCCAGGGGTGTATTTTTTGTTACCCATCCACTCGTCAAGGTTTCTCTTGAAGAGTGTTAGTGAGGGGCTCTGCCTAATGTAGTTTGGAATTTTGTTCCAAAGCATAGGGAGTCTCTGTGACAGGAATCTATCCCTCCAGCATGTTCTATTTATTGCTGTGGCGAGGTTTAGTTCACTAGAGCACATGGCTCACAGTGACTTGGATTTCTTTAGGTGGAATATGTCCATCAATTCTGAGTTGGATATGGCTTTGTAAGTCAGGCAGAGATAACTTTTGAGTAAGCGATATGCCACTGAGTACAGTCGGACTTTTTTCAGTCGGGCTGCATAGGACATATGTTTGAGGCCAGTAATCCTCCTGGTGAGGTACTTTTGTGGTCTTTCCAGCTGTTGGAAGTGTCTTGTGAGGTACATCCCAAATGGGGCATTGTACTCTATGATGTGTCTGATGAGTGACGAGTAGAGGGGCACTATAACCTCTTTATTTCTAGATGCAAACCCTTTAGTAATTAGATGGGCCACATAGAAGGATTTCTAACTACTTTGGCAATACGATTGTCAAAGGAGAGATTACTATCTACCTGGTTCCCCAGATCTCTTATTACCTCTTCTGTATTAAGGGGGCTGCCATCTATGTGGTAATTCATGGGTGTTTTGTTTTTCCCAAACGGGATGACTATGCATTTTTTGGCATTTAGCTTGAGGCCATGACTTTGACACCAGGTGTCCGTCTCAGTAAGGCCCTTTTGGAGGATGTCCATATCAGCCAGAGAGTCAATTATGGCTCCCAGTTTGCAGTCATCGGCAAACTTGGTTAGCCATAGTCGTCCTGTGTTTGCCTGTACTTCTGAGAAGTATATGCCGAACAGTAGGGGTCCAGGACCGAGCCTTGCAGGACACCACTTGTGATTGGTTTAGAGTCGGACCTGGAGCCCGCTATTCTTACCGTGTGAGTTCTGTCTGTAAGTCAGTTGGCAACCTATCTCGTGGTGTAGGGGTTTATGTTCAGGCTAGTGAGTTTTTCTGTAATACCCGAGTGGGGAATAGTGTCGAAAGCCTTAGCAAGGTCAAGGTAGGCTATGTGAACCACCTTTCCCTCGTCTATGGCCTTGGTGACTGTCTTGAAGAAGTCAACCAGGTTTAGTAGGCATAATTTGCTCTTAACAAAGCCGAACTGGGTCTTGTCAAGTGTTTGGAGGTTCCCAATGTCTTTGTTAATGAATTCCATGATGATGCGCTCCACAGCCTTGCAGACCAGGCTAGTCAGGCTTATGGGGCGATAGTTACCAGGGTCAGTTGTGTCCCCTCCTTTGTAGAGAGGAATAACCGTTGCTGTGCACCATTCTATGGGCACATAGCCTGTGGAGAGGCTGAGGTAGAACAGCGTGTTTAGGTGTGGAGTTAGTTCGTTCTGTAGTTGCCTGGGACACCATCTGGCCCCACCTGTACATCTTTGATTTCCGGGACATTACACTTTTCCGGCACTGTTGTGGGCCCTTTTGGGGGTGGGGGGGAGGGGTAAAGTTTGCACTGAACGTATCTGCCAGGATGCTGCAATATCAGTAGGTTCAGGATATTTTGTGCTATTTTGCACTACTTCAGTGCATATCTGTGAGTTGCCACTTAGATTCTTAACATAGCTAAAGAAGGCTTTGTGGTTATCTTTTGAATCCTTGGCTATTTTTCTTTCGAAGTTAGCCTTGGATGATTTTATGAGGGACCTTAGTTTCTTACTGATACTGATCAGGGATGTCTTTCCTTCTTGGGATTTGCTTTTCTTCCAAACTAGTTTCCTCCTTCTATTGTATAGCCTGTTTATGGCAGATGGCCACCAAACTGGTTTCCTTCTCTTAGAGGAGTGAGTCTTGGTTTTGCTAGGGATGGCACGATCCATGCTTCCTTGTAGGTGCTCATAGAGTGCATCTGTAAAGGTTTTTGCATCTTGGGCAGCGTTATCCTTCAGCGTGGGGGCTGTGAAACTTACCACCTCTGTCTTAAGTAAGGTGAAATTTGCTTTAGAAACTGTGGTTTCCTTAGTTGGGGGTGGTGGGGATGGTGTGGACATCCAGAGTGATTAGTTTATGGTCTGATCTAACCAGTGACGGGTTGACCTCCGGTGTGGAACACCTGTCGCACATGTTGGTGATGACCAGGTCCAATATGTTTTCACCTCTGATAGAGGAGTTTATCAGCTGATCCAGGGCATTTGAGTTGATGAATTCCAGGAAGCACTGGGCCTGGGAGGTTGTACTCGAGTAGTTTTCCCAGTGAATGGTAGGGTAATTGAAATCGCCCAATATCAGGGTGTTCAGTAGGACCTTCATGTTTTCCAGTGTCTCCAGAAAGGTGGAGTGGTGGTCCTGGGTCATGGAGGGTGATCTGTAGCAGGCCACAATTTGTAATGCAGATTTGCCTGATGTTAGTTGCACATGGATGATCTCAGAGGTATCATGCTGCGCCACTAACCTGGAGGTTTAGGTATCCTTGATGAATATGGATACATCCCCTCCTTTTGTGTTTTGGTCCGTGTTCTGTGGCTGAAACGTGTGGTATGAGTTGTAGCCCGGTAGTGCTGGGGTACTCTCTGGAGCCTTGAACCAGGTTTCAGTTACTGCACAGATGTCGATGGGAGTGCTTCGAACGCATGCATTTTGAGATTTAAACTCCTGGCATTGAGTAGCATAACCCTCAGTTTTTTTGTTAATTGTGCTGTTTATGGAGGTGGGTTTGACTTTTGAGCTTATGGAAAGTATAAGTATGTTTTTCAACATCTGAAATCTGATATACCTCATATCATTCCAGCAAACTGTTTCTACCACATACTGCATAACTCTGCAAAGCATGCCAGCAAGGTCCTTGCAAAATTTGATGTTGGGATGCTAGATTTTAAAGTCCACAGTAAGTTTTCAATATCTGCCAAAAAACTTGTACAGATGATGCACTTTTATGCTTTCCTAGACCAGGACTTCAAGGAGATTATGCAGCATATTGTCAAAAGGTGGTTGTTTCCTACTGTAGCAAGACTAGCAGAATGCTGGCCTGCTATTAAAAGTTATTTTATTAGTCAATGGCCTGATGACTGTCACCCTCTCATCTGGATGTTTATGGAGGCCAATGAGAATGGCATCACTAAAGACGTCTCAGAGGCTAAGTGCTACTTGCACTTCATGCACTACATTTTGCAGGTTTTTTACAAATCAGTTGCAAACCTTGAAAGCAATACACTTTCTGCCCCAAAGCTGTACGCAGTGATAGCGAATCTCCGATATTAACTACAGCAAAGGCTGGAAGACCGGTTCTTTGGATCTAAAGCTTCATCTGCAGTTAAGCTCTTACCTCTAGCTGTGGGACAGCAGGTCTGTAGGGACTTCAGCACCTTTTATACAAGAGTACTTTTTCCTACCTACAGAAGTGGTTTGACTTTGATATTAGTCCCTTTAAAACTATGCAGGACTTCAGCCTCCAACAGCCTGTAATCTGGTCAGAACTGTGCACAGTCGTGGATGCTTTCAAATTAGATCTGGACATTAATGAATTGCACTTGGACTACTGCAGTTTAACAGCTACATTGCTAGCCTTGATGAAAGTGTTGTCTGTAAGTGATTGCTGGCTGACCTTCTTTTAGTAAAGTTCCAAACTGCAAAACACTTCACAGACTGGTACAGCTTGTCCTTTCAATTCCCTCCAGCAATAGCTTCATAGAAAGAGGTTTCTCACTTATGGGGAATGCATGGACTGATAACAGAAACAGAATGCCTGTCTCCCTTGTCAAGGTTGAGCTGCAGATCAAACTAAATTTTAACATGAGCTGTTCACAATTTTATGCATCTGTAAAAGGTAACCGCTGATTACCAGAGGATGCCAGATCAAATTAAAAATATAAGAAAATCAATACTTCACAAAGTACAGTTGTGTACACCTACCATAAATCTAGATGTTCGAGTGTCTTCACTGTTGCAGTCATGACTGTAGGGTTCTCCCCTGCCAGCAGGCAGCCCTCGGTCGGCCAGAATCCCAAAGTCTGGGTCCGGCGTCGGCTGTTCAACTCTGCTCCCTGACGTCAGGGCGCCAGGATTATAAAGCTGACAGCCGACGCCATCTTCTCCAGTTTTTCTTGCCCCAGATGTCAGGAGTCCCAAAATGAAAATGATCCCAAAACTTTTGCAAATACACCTCAGAAGAATGGTGAAGAAAGGAACCACACAAAAGTAAAAATAAGAGGGGACAGGAGGGAGGAGCAGACTGCAACAGTGAAGACACTCGAACATCTACATTTATGGTAGGTGTACACAACTGTACTATGTTCATCGTGTTTCACTGTTGCAGTCATGACTGTAGGGTAGAATCCCAAAGCTGAAAGAAAGGGAGGTGGTCATAAAGAAGAAGGGGCGGCTAAAAGGCCCTGCAAGACTGCAGAGGCAAAGCCTGTCCTGGACTTAGAGTAGAGAGGCAAATTGTAGTGCTTAGAGAAAGTATGCACTGAACTCCAAGTTGCAGCTTCCAAAATATCCTTGGTAGGAACTCCCCTGAGGAAGGCTGCAGAAGTGGCAGCAGCTCTGGTGGAATGAGTCCGTATGCTCCCTGGGATTTGCTTTCCATGGTGTGAATAACACAATCTAATTCCATGAGCAATCCATTTAGAAATGGTTTGTTTAGAAATGGCTTTACCTTGGGAACTGGAAGCATAAGAAACAAACAATTGTTCTGATTTTCTGATGTCCTTGGTTCTGTTCAGGTAAAAACGTAGCTGTCGATGTACATCCTAGGAATGTAAGATCCTTTCCCCTTTATTTTGAGGAGTGGGGAAAAAGGTTGGCAAGTGGATAGTTTGATTTAAAGCCACTTTGGAAATCACCTTAGGCATGAAGGTCGGATTAGTCCTCAAGGATACCCTGTCTTGATGGAAAATAATATAAGGTTCTACTGCCATAAGAGCTTGTAACTCTGAAACTCTCCTGGCAGAGGTTAGTGCCAACAGGATAGCTGTCTTCCAAGATAAAAACTTGATGTCAGCAGAAGCGGCAGGCTCAAAAGGAGGCAAGGTTAATTTTTCCAAAACATAATTGAGATCCCAAGCAGGAATAGGAGGAGATCTAGGAGGTCTTAAGTTCTTAGCTCCTCTGAGGAACTGTCTCATGAGCTGGTGGGAAAAAATGGGAGGGTCTGTATTATAATGAGCAGAAATAGCAGAAGCATGGATCTTAATGGAAGAGAAAGAGAGACCCTTATGTAAGAGATCCGCCAAGTAAAGTGGAATTAAAGTAATGTTAGGAAGAAGAGGATCAGAATTCTGAGCCTGCATCCAGGAACAAAATCTTTTCCATTTTCCTGCATAAGATTTCCTAGTGCTAGGACGTATGGCTTCCAAAATGACATCCATAACCTGCTTGGGTAGAAAAGAAGAAATCAAGGGCCCTGGATTAACCAAGCCGCCAGGCTGAGAGTTCTGACATGAGAGTGTAGAACCTGACCCTGATGTTGGGACAGAAGGTTGGGAGACTGAGGTAAAATCCAAGGGGGCTTCAAGCATAGGTTTATTAGGGTTGGATACCAAAACTGTCGAGGCCAATTCGGAGCCAACAAGATAATCATCTTGGGTTTGTCTTGTTTTATCTTCAATAAAACTCGTGGAAGAAGAGGCAGAAAAGCATATCCCGAGAGGTTCCTCCAACTGAATGACAGGGCATCCACTTTCCAAGCCTCTCTGTGGAATGTCCTGGTGCAAAAATTCTGTAGCTGATGATTTAGATGGGATGCAAAGAGATCTATGTGAGGACATCCCCATACTGCTGTTACCATCCTGAATATTTTGGTGTCCAGCATCCACTCGTGTGGATCCGAAAGGTTCCTGCTCAAACTGTCTGCCAGTAAGTTTTGTTTCCCTGGTAGAAACTGAGCTTGAAGATCCAGATTGCAAGCTAGAGCTGTGTTCCATAAATCCATGGCTAGTCTGCAAAGGGGGTAGGAATGAGATCCCCCTTGCTTGTTTATGTACCACATAACTGTGGTGTTGTCTGTCCGTATTAGTAGTTGTCCTGGTTGTATGAGATTCCTGAAGGCCAATAGAGCTTTCTGAACGGCTAACATTTCCTTTAAGTTGATATGCAGGTGCTTCTGATCCGTTGTCCAAAGGCCCTGCAGACAATTGTCCTGAAAATGGGCTCCCCAAGCATAATCTGCGGCGTCTGTGGTCAGAATCTGAGAGGCAGGAGGTAGACGGAAGGGCTTCCCTTTGTTTAGAGCACATGCCCTGGACCACCAAAGAAATTCCTTTTGAAGACAAGGAAGGACAGGAATCAGTATGTCCAAACTGTGGTAAAGCTGAGACCATACACTTTTTAGGTACCATTGTATTTTCCTCATGTGTAGTCTTGCATATGGTACGAGAAGGATGCAGGAGGCCATGTAACCCAAAGCCTGCAGGAATTTCCTTGCAGATAGATGGGTTAGAGTTGCCAAGGCTTTGAAAGTTGCTGCCAGCTGTAATTGTTTTTCGGATGTCATAAATGCCATCTGGGTTGTAGTGTTTAGAAGAGCACCCAGAAAAGTTATCTGTTGTGAAGGTGTCAAATTTGACTTTTTTATGTTTACAGAGAATCCCAGGAATTTTAGGAGGTTTTGTACGAAGTCCAGATGCTGGAGTAAGACATCCTTGCTGTCTGCCTGAATTAGACAATCGTCCAGATAAGGGTAAATTTGAATTCCCTTGAGTCTGCAGTAAGCTACTACTGGAGCCAGGCATTTGGTAAAGACCCTGGGCGCAGTAGACAATCCAAAGGGCAGCGCAGAGAACTGAAAGTGCCTCGATCCGGCCTTGAACCTGAGGTATTTTCTGCGATCCTGCCTGATGGGAATGTGTAAATATGCCTCCTTTAAATCCAAAGTCACCATCCATGCATCCTTGGACAGCATTGGAAGTAGCTGCTGTAGAGTAAGCATCTTGAATTTTGGAATCTCTAGAAAGGTGTTCAAGACCGACAGATCCAGAATGGGTCTCTATGAATTTTGCTTTCTTGGGACTAGAAAGAGCCTTGAATAAAACCCTTTTCCCATCTCTGAAAGAGGTACCAGTTCTATGGCATTCATAGCCAAAAGGGCCTCCACCTGGTTTAAGGCCTCCGTCCATTTGATGTTTTGGAAGGTCTGGCCATCCGCTTGGCCTTGGCAAAGTATGAAAATGGAATTTGTAACCTCTTGAAATCACATCCAAAACCCATTTGTCCTGGGTTATTTAAGTCCAATTTTGGTAAAAAAGAGAGAGTTTTCCTCCGAGAGAGGCTTCCAGGCAAGACGTTCCTGCAGCCCAACAGACGGAGTCATTGAGTTTGTTTCCTTTGAGACTGTGGCCTGTCCTCTCCTCCCCTAGGGGTAGAAGCAGTCCATTGCCTTGGTCTGTAAGCAGCTTGTGTTTGAGGCCTCCCTCTGGAGCGTCTATATCTACCCCTTTGAGGCCTGTCTGAAGAGGGAAAGGACCAGTTTTTTGATGGCCAATTCCTGCTAAATCTAGGAGGCTGTACTTGTAAGAAATCTTTAACTGTTTGCATGGATTTCGCCTTATCCTCCATCTTTTTAATCACCTCTTCAGCTTTAGATCCAAACAAAACATTATGCTGAACAGGAGCATCCGATAATTTAGCCTTTACTTGTTCAGGTAAATTTTGTTCCTTTAGCCATGCATGTCTTCTAATGACTGTGCCAGAGGCCGCAGCCCTTCAAAAAGCTTCCAAGGCATCAAATCCACAGTGTAAAACATGCTTCCCAACTTGTTCAGTGGTACTCAATAAATCATGTAATTCTTTATCCTCTGCACAGGCTGAAATGGAAGTAAATTTCTGTTTTAAGACAGACAAGAGAAATTGCTGATATTTAATCATATGAAACTGACAGTTTAAAGCCCTAATGGACAAAGTAGCAGAAGTGTACACCTTTTTGCCCCATCTTTCCAAGGCCCGAGAATCCTTTTCAGTAGGAATAGGATTTTTGGCAGAAGCGGCCTTAACACCCTTAGGACCCTGAGAAATGGTTTCAGGGTCAGCAGTAGGATTCTTGAATAAAAACTGATGGGAATCAGGAACCCTGTAGTACCTATCAGGCTTAACAGGAGCAGGAGGAAAAGAATCAGGGGTTAAATTTGCCTCCGAAAAGGCATCATCCACAATATCCAAAACAGGAGGAATAGCCAGGGGCCTATGTTGGGGAAGAAGAAGAAAATCCCTCAGTCTTTTCTTGGATTCTGAATACTCCTGTCCCTCCCAATGAAAATGTTCCCTCATTTCATGCAGAGTTTCCCCAAAAGAAAAATCCTCAGGAGGAGAAGCTGAAGGAATGGATTCTTCCGCATCAGAATCCTCATAAGGAGGAAAAGAATATTCCTGATCAGAAGAAGTAACTGAGGAAACAGAAGCCTGATCAGAGGAATCATAATAAACATCCTGCCTTGGCCTTTTGTCTGGAGGGGGATGAGAACCCCTAATCATTGTAAGTAAATCCTCCGCCATCTTGAGTAACTGTTTCTGTGACATAGGAGCTGGTTCAGAAGAGGCCTATGTTGAAGTCTTTGTTTTAGAAGGAGTCTTTGCCTTTGTCTTTGGCTTTGCCTTTACTTGAAGCTGAGTAGGCCTGAAAACCCCTTCGGAAGCCGGTACCTGCACAGCGGCTCCGGACCCATCCGAAGGAGCGTTGTCCGAAGGTCCTGCAACAGAAATATTTAAAGGCCTGGTTGGCTCCTCATGAGAGTCCGTTTCGGCCGTCGGTTCTGAAATGGCCGACGACAGGGGCTGCAAAAGCACCTCACTGACGACGGCCGAACCTGAAGCTGGCTCCACATGTGCGCTATCATTAGATTTGGACCTCGGAGGCCTGTCTTTATCCTTGCGATGCTTGTGAACTCCGGTAGATGGAAGTGTATCCGACGACATTTTGTAGTTAAATCGTCTACCAAAGTAATGAAAAGCAAAATCATACCTTCGCTTAATTGTACGTTGATTGAATCTAGCACAAAACCGACAACTAGCTACGACGTGGTCAGGGCCCAAGCAAGGAATACAGTAAGAATGAAAATCCTTATGAGGTATTTGCTTCCCACAAGAAATACGATTATTAACTTTTTCTGACATCGGAGTGGAGCAAGAAAAAAGTTTCCCCAACGGGGTACTTAGCTTTGAGTGGAGAAGAAGTCTTCGGACCGAAGTACGTAGAAATATTCGTCAGGAGTCAACCGACCGTAACTTGCGAACTGCTATCACCGCATGGCAAGAAAGACTGGAGAAGATGGCATCGGCTGTCAGCTTTATACTCCTGGCGCTCTGACATCAGGGAGCAGAGTTGAACAGCCGACGCCGGACCCAGACTTTGGGATTCTGGCCGACCGAGGGCTGCCTGCCGGCAGGGGAGAACCCTACAGTCATGACTGCAACAGTGAAACACGATGAACATCACACGGGGCAAAGCAAAAGTACCAAAATAAACAAAAAATAAAAAAAGATGCACCACACTGGTAGACATGAAAAACGCTGCTTTATTCAGACACAATGGTAGACTAATCGCTTTCTTAAACTTTTTAAAATTTTGACAAACTGTGGAATGGTTGTATAAAGCAGTTTCATCACAGAAAGTGGGAAACACTGTGATGGTGTTGAATTATAACTACGACAGTCACCCATTGGTTAACATTCGTAAATCGGTATGGGATAAGAGTTTTGATTTGTCACTAAAAAACAGGTTAGGAGACAAGCCTATGGTTGTCTATGGAAAAGGAAAACAATTTAAGGATATTTTAGAACAGAAAGGTAGGATGACTAAGGACAGTTACAGATCTAGAATGTATAAATGTGGGGGTTGCAACTATTGTCACTACATTAATGATGGTCCATACGTTGCGGTGGAGGGCTATGAACGAACATTGGAATGCCCAAGACGAGGCACTTGTAACTACTACATATGTGGTTTACACTGCAACTTGCAGCACATGCTCGGCTTTCTACATAGGAAAAACTATACGTAGGTTAAAGGATAGAATAGCTGAGAATTTGAGGGACATCAAAAACAAGTAGTGCTTTATACAACCATTCCACAGTTTGCCAAAATTTTAAGAAGTTTTTGTTTTTTTTATTATTGATAGGGTTATAATGAATGAAAGAGGGGGTGATTTGAAAAATGACCTAGAGTTGCGTGAGACAAAATGGCAGCTTAGATTGAATGCCAGGAATTAACCTGGCATTAACGATCATATTTCAATTGCCCCTCTTAAAACAAAAATATATGGCAATTAAATAGAGGGACAATATTGTGCATATATATTAATGTTTCATTTTTATCAGACATTGTTGGCTTCAACACAGGATTTTTAATAAACATTTTTACGTATTTGAATTTAACATATTTTAAAAGACATTATGTATTAAACACTGTTAACTATTTACTAATTAAGCTCGGAGCAGTAATGAGAAATCATAATGTCATGGGTAAAAATGTATTTAAGAGGAAGTGAGGTATAAAAATGGTGACTCTGATGAAGTCTGTGAATTAAAGGTGAAAGCGCTTAGTCTACAATTGTGTCTGAATAAAGCAGCATTTTTCGTGTCTACCAGTGTGGTGCATCTTTTTTTATTTTTTGTTTGTTTATTTTGGTACAAATTAAAAATATAGCTTCAAACAGAAGCAGTTATCATTCTAAGTGTCTCTGAAAATATCAGTACTGTATACAAAGCTGTGTCATAAGGCCTTGGTTGTTATTTTCAGTACTCTATAACATTTGTAACATCACGTTACCTTGATTTTAAAATGTTTTTCTTGCTCAGTTAACTCATAGATTAATAAGTGCTTACTTACTCCAAGGGCACTTAGTCTAATGACCATTCCCCCCTTGCCAGTACTCCAGTACCCTCACTAAGGCAACACCTTTTTCCTCCAGGAGGGCCACACCAGTCTATACTGGAGTAAATTTGTAGACATCCATCTAGTCATATAGTTTTTTAAAGGAAGACAGTGAGATGCACTGCTTGACATGCAAGGGAAGATTATTCTAGAGGTTTGAGAAGCACTGTATTGCAAACCTGATCATTTATCATGTTCTGTTAATCTCTTGGGGAAGATTTAGGTCCCAAGTTCTAGTATTAGTGTACATATTGAAGTTGTAGAGAAAAAAGAGGTCTGAGACAAATGGATTTCAATGGAAGTGTAAACAACAATGATGATAACAATACAGCACACCATTCCTCTGATGTGATGCACATGGGTTTCCTTCAGCTGACTGATATAACTTTACTCATTTCACAGCTGGAAAGTCATTATCTGCTCATTCCTACCTTAGGTGCTCTATGTAGGAGAGATTATGTGGGTACAACGCCATAGAGCTAACAAAACTGCTTTCTGCATTCTCTTAGCTTTACTACAGAGGTGTTGACCAAACCTCAGCCAATCATAGCAGCTTTAATTCCTCTTCCTTTGTGGAAGTGCTACTGTTTGAATTTGATATAGAACAATAGGCTTTCCAAGAAGAGTTATTTAACATGCTGGAAGATGTAGTATCTAGGACAAAGTGTGTTAATATTAAACCAATTCAGTATGCAGTGGATATAAAAAGTTTACACACCCCTGCTAAAATGCCAGGTTTTTGTGATATAAAAAAATGAGACCACAATAAATCATTTCAAAACTTTTCCCACCTTTTTTTTCAAAAATGTTTTTTTATTGTTTAATAAGAACAATAACAACAGAAACATACTTAGGGTCTATATTACATTATCAACGTTTCAAAACTTCGAATCTGATATGGTCGACACCATATAATCGTAGTCTTGAAACATCGAAAATGTAATAAAACACAACAACGTACAAAAATAAACCATTTAAATGCTCTAAGCAGGGAGGCAAGCCCCTCTTCACCCCCCGCTACTTAAATATACCAACTTCAAGATCGCACTACAGTTCAGAAAAGGGGAATCTTCCCTTTCCACATTGTACGGAGATCTCCGTGAAAAGATTAGAAGTTTCAAGACTTCGATCATATGGTGTCGACCATATCAGATTCAAAGTTTTGAAACTTCGAGCTGATGTCTCCCCTGGACTTAATGAAAAACTTAATGAAAAAATTCCCCTTAAACCTGTTCTTAAAAGTAGAACCTGTTAGGAAAAGGAAATAGTTTTTTAGTATTTTAATTTTTTATATCTATAAATTATTGTATTTACTCATAAATTTTTGTGGTTTGCTTTAATTCATGTGATATCATTTATTTATCATCCAATCAATGAGTTTTGTATACTATTTAAATGGGGTAATTTTTTATTGTTTTAAATGTCTGATGAAGCCTGTTGGTGAAAGCGCTAACAAATAAAACTTGGATTGTATACTGAAGTCCACGCCTGTGATATATTTTAAACAACTCAATTGACTGTTCTAACTCCAGTTGTTTGATTTTGGAGCATTTTGAATATTAACTTAAAAAGAAAGAAATTTGGCGCCGTGGATAACTACTGCGGATTGGTGTTTACGTTTGTTACATTTTATCTATTGGTTTCTGCAGTGGGTTTCACTGACTGGTGGTATTGTTTGCTTGTTTTAAAATTCATTCTTTTATATCCAAACCACCAAACAGACATGGCAGCCACGGCAGGAGCTGCTCCTGATATTGAGTTACCATATAATGTACAAAATACAGCTGCTGAGAACCGGTATATGCAGCAATTTCAGAACTGTGTTTCCGGAAGTGAGAATGCCTTGATGTCGTTTGAACCAAGGGTTGTTGAAGGTGAATGCGACGCAGGGTCTGATACTTTCCTGGAGTTATCTGACTAACTCAATAAACTTGAACTTGACTTTCTGAAATTGAAACGTTTGCAGTTGCAACGCCAACATTTTGAGGTATGTTTGTCGAAAAGAATTGTTCCGAGAGGTTTCCGTATCCTGAAAATGCCTACTACAGGAAATTTATATCCAGAATTGTTGCTTAAATGGCAGAAACGTAATCTAGATTTAAGTTTCAACTATATGCAGTTATTGAATGAGTTTTTTGCAGAAGAGGAAGAGACTCTAAGACAGTCTGTCATTAAAAAACAAGGACATATTTTGTCAAGATTTTCAAAGACTATGGTCGAGTCCGGGATGAACCGACTACTTGATAATGTACATGTTTATGAGAAGAAGTTGTTAGAACAAAAGAGAAATAAAATCTCAAGGGATGTTAGAGATTTTTCTCATGGTAATGTCTTCACTTGGCCTAGGGGCAATAGTAATGTCACTAATTTGAATGCAAATGGTA
Source organism: Protopterus annectens (assembly GCF_019279795.1). Taxonomy (NCBI): domain Eukaryota; kingdom Metazoa; phylum Chordata; order Ceratodontiformes; family Protopteridae; genus Protopterus; species Protopterus annectens. Next base: position 1,760,717,296 of record NC_056725.1, read on the forward strand.
TTTCTACTAATACTAGACAGCATAATCATGTTTCGAATAACAATAGGGATAAGAATATAACCACCATTGCTGATAAGCAGACAAATTTAGAAGTGAATGGCATAGTGTTACATGCTGCAACAGAAGGCTCTAGGCCTTTGGATAATATTTCTAGCGCTGATGTTAATTCAACTGGATCAAATATTTTACATATATCTCCCGTAGAACAAGTAGTAAGAAGTAGAGTGCCAACTACCTCAGAAACTTTTATAGCTCCAAGAGATGTGAATAATCCCATTTCTGCCCCTTTCCCCATAGAACATTCCTCCATGACCAGGAGGCATCATTCGTACAGCAGGGGCAGACAGAAACGGAGGAGCTCAGGGGGAGACCATTCCGGCCCGACTTTAAAAAAGATGTGGGAGCGAATAGAGAATCGTTAGTACATAACCTCTCTAACAAAGTTATAAATAAATATGAAGAGGAATTATTAAATAAAGGGCTCACGTTCATACCATCTGTAAATAGTAATTTGACGGATACAGTTCTGGATGTTAAGATGTTTGTGCGCAACATCCAACTGAAATTAGACTTTGGTAATACCATTGATACAGGGGGTTGCTGTATTTTTAAACCCAAGAGTATATATGTTCCCACGTTGCATCCACTTGTTGATACATTCTCTAGGTTAGTGGAGAATGAATTACATAATCTATATAAAAATAATAGCGTATGTAAAAAGAAAGGCAATTTGACTTATTTACAAAGGAAAGCTATAAGAGATTTAATTAACAATACATCAGTAGTAGTAAGACCAGCCGATAAAGGTGGCCCAATAGTTATAATGGACACTATGGATTATATTTTAGGATGAAGTTGATGTTAGGTGATGAAAAATTCTATACACAAATTAATGTTGATGAAGTGACTACTAGAGTTATAGGTATACATCAAATGCTTGATGAATTATTAAATAATTATGATATTGAGTTAAATTTATTTAAATTTTTAAAAGTTGATAATCCATTGTTGCCAATTATACAAGGCTTACCAAAAGTTCATAAGTGCCCTGTTGACCCTCCACTACGACCTATTGTTTCAAGTGCTGGATGGGTCACTGAACCTTTTTCGCTATTCTTAGAACATTACTTAAGACCTGTGGTAGACGTTAATGAATATATACTAAGAGATACCAAGCAGTTTTTATTAGATCTCTATAGTTACACCCGAAATTTGAATGATGATGAAAGCTATTTATTGGCTACACTTGATGTAAGGAGTCTATTTACTGTTATACCCAACAATGTAGGGGTTACTAATGTTCAGTCCTACTTACTTGAACATTCTAATTTGGGACATAGACCAATTGACCTTTTGGGTCTCTTTTTAGAGACAGTATTACATAATAATGTCTATTTTTAATGGTGAGATCTTTCTACAAAATGATGGCATAGCTATGGGCACTTCTTGTGCCAATAGCTACGCCAACATTGTAATGGCCAGGTGGGAAGAGGACAAACTTTTCAAGTTGAATTCATTTGAACAATCAGTGGGCTTCTATAGACGATTTGTCGATGACCTCTTCCTTATTTGGAAGGGAGATGAGTCTAGTTTATTAGAATTTGTAGCATCAGTTAATTCATCACCATCTTATTTAGATTTTACAGTTAACTTCTCTAGTTCTAAAATTTCTTTTTTAGACGTACAAATAGAAAGGTTGGGCAATGGCATGCTTAATACTTCAGTTCATCGTAAAGCATGTTTTAGAAATACGCTACTGCATCGTGAGAGCATGCACCCTAAATATATATTTGACAATGTAATTAAAGGGCAATGTATGAGAGCTTCGCGCTTGAATCCTAGCCAGATAGGCTATGAACATGAACTTTTTAACCTTAGGCATAGGCTGATGGTACGACGATATAAACCTAGGGAAGTAGATAGAATTATTGAAGAGGTTATACCAACAAGAGATACCACAACAAGACCTTATTTTTCTGATATAGATATTAATATAAATGAAGAACATGGAAATATTAAAGATAAAAATAATTTTTAAAGACTATCTTTGTTCTTTACCTCAGATGTTTCTCATATTAGACAGATTATAGAAAAACATTGGGCGACCCTATTATTAGATGAGCGGTTGGCAGACATTGTAGGACCCCGACCCAGTTTGTCTTTCAAAAATAAGAAAAACTTGAAAGGCTTGCTTTGCCATCGACCTTTAGATAGGACTGACAGAAACAAATTGGAGTTGATGTCAACACTAAACCTTGTGACCATTTTGGACAATGTGATATGATTGACATTAGTGATATTTTTGTACATCCTCGCACAGGGGAAGTATTTAATTTTCACACCAATACCACTTGCCAGAGTAAGAATTTAGTATATTTAGCTAAGTGTGTATCCTGTGATGCATTTTACATTGGTAAAACAAATAGGAAATTACGTGAACGCATCAGGGATCACATATACAATATAAGAAATGGCTCTATCTTTAACGCTTTATCTAAACACTGCTTATATGAGGGAGTCTCGCATACTTTTGTATTTTTAGTGATACAACACATTGGGGAAGGTCCATGAGGTGGAGATATAACCAACCACACTGAGGAATGTGAGGTGAGATGGATGATTAAACTTCGAGCTGATGTCTCCCCTGGACTTAATGAAAAAATTCCCCTTAAACCTGTTCTTAAAAGTAGAAGGTTATCTGTTAGGAAAAGGAAATAGTTTTTTAGTATTTTAATTTTTTATATCTATAAATTATTGTATTTACTCATAAATTTTTGTGGTTTGCTTTAATTCATAAGATGTCATTTATTTATCATCCAATCAATGTGTTTTGTATACTATTTAAATGGGGTAATTTTTTATTGTTTTAAATGTCTGATGAAGCCTGTTGGTGAAAGCGCTAACAAATAAAACTTGGATTGTATACTGAAGTCCACGCCTGTGATATATTTTAAACAACTCAATTGACTGTTCTAACTCCAGTTGTTTGATTTTGGAGCGTTTTGAATATTAACTTAAACAGAAAGAAATTTGGCGCCGTGGATAACTACTGCGGATTGGTGTTTACGTTTGTTACAGGATTTTTAATAAACATTTTTACGTATTTGAATTTAACATATTTTAAAAGACATTATGTATTAAACACTGTTAACTATTTACTAATTAAGCTCGGAGCAGTAATGAGAAATCATGATGTCATGGGTAAAAATGTATTTAAGAGGAAGTGAGGTATAAAAATGGTGACTCTGATGAAGTCTGTGAATTAAAGGTGAAAGCGCTTAGTCTACAATTGTGTCTGAATAAAGCAGCATTTTTCGTGTCTACCAGTGTGGTGCATCTTTTTTTATTTTTTGTTTGTTTATTTTGGTACAAATTAAAAATACAGCTTCAAACAGAAGCAGTTATCATTCTAAGTGTCTCTGAAAATATCAGTACTGTATACAAAGCTGTGTCATAAGGCCTTGGTTGTTATTTTCAGTACTCTATAACATTTGTAACATCACGTTACCTTGATTTTAAAATGTTTTTCTTGCTCAGTTAACTCATAGATTAATAAGTGCTTACTTACTCCAAGGGCACTTAGTCTAATGACCATTCCCCCCTTGCCAGTACTCCAGTACCCTCACTAAGGCAACACCTTTTTCCTCCAGGAAGGCCACACCAGTCTATACTGGAGTAAATTTGTAGACATCCATCTAGTCATATAGTTTATGTTTAAAGGAAGACAGTGAGATGCACTGCTTGACATGCAAGGGAAGATTATTCTAGAGGCTTGAGAAGCACTGAATTGCAAACCTGATCATTTATCATGTTCTGTTAATCTCTTGGGGAAGATTTAGGTCCCAAGTTCTAGTATTAGTGTACATATTGAAGTTGTAGAGAAAAAAGAGGTCTGAGACAAATGGATTTCAATGGAAGTGTAAACAACAATGATGATAACAATACAGCACACCATTCCTCTGATGTGATACACATGGGTTTCCTTCAGCTGACTGATATAACTTTACTCATTTCACAGCTGGAAAGTCATTATCTGCTCATTCCTACCTTAGGTGCTCTATGTAGGAGAGATTATGTGGGTACAATGCCATAGAGCTAACAAAACTGATTTCTGCATTCCCTTAGCTTTACTACAGAGGTGTTGACCAAACCTCAGCCAATCATAGCAGTGTTAATTCCTCTTCCTTTGTGGAAGTGCTACTATTTGAATTTGATATAGAACAATAGGCTTTCCAAGAAGAGTCATTTAACATGCTGGAAGATGTAGTATCTAGGACAAAGTGTGTTAATATTAAACCAATTCAGTATACAGTGGACATAAAAAGTTTACACACCCCTGATAAAATGCCAGGTTTTTGTGATATATAAAAATGAGACCACAATAAATCATTTCAAAACTTTTCCCACCTTTTTTTTCAAAAATGTTTTTTTTATTTTTTAATAAGAACAATAACAACAGAAACATACTTAGGGTCTATATTACATTATCAAAGTTTCAAAACTTCAAATTTGATATGGTCGACACCATATAATAGTAGTCTTGAAACATCGAAAATGTAATAAAGCACAACAACGTACAAAAATAAACCATGTAAATGCTCTAAGCAGGGAGGCAAGCCCCCCCTTCACCCCCCGCTACTTAAATATACCAACTTCAAGATCGCACTACAGTTCAGAAAAGGGAAATCTTTCCTTTCCACATTGTACGGAGATCTCCGTGAAAAGATTAGAAGTTTCAAGACTTCGATCATATGGTGTCGACCATATCAGATTCAAAGTTTTGAAACTTAGATCTTCTGATATAGACCCATATATTTACAATCGTAACTGAAAAAGAAAACTACATACAAAGTCCATAACAAAATTAAACATTTGTATACAATCAGGAAATCAAATACAATTTTTGCAGTAATACTTGCAGTTTTTCCCAAGCAATTAATTTGTGTGTTAAGTTTTTTGTTTTGAGATTTATTCTAGAAATTTCTTAATCACATAATGCTGTAGCTAAATGAATAAATTTATTTTTAAAGGAGAGGGGAGAATTAGTTTTCCAATGTTTTGTTACAACCTTCCTTACGACTGCAGGAATTGACCACAGTTTATGTACTTGAGTTTTGGGTATAATTTCTGGTATTGGTACATTAAATAGGATAAGAGATTCAGAAATTACACAATTCTCATTCCATAAGGCACTGCAGAAAATCTCTAAATTCACTCAGAAATTGAGATGGCATTGTGCATACAACAATCGTATGATACCAGTCAGCTTCTACTGCTTTGCGTCACCAGCATTTCATATCATTCTTTTTATTCATTTGTGGAATCTTTGTTGTGTAAAGTAACATCTATGAAGACATTTCCAATTGTATACCTTCTAGTATGGGGAGATTGTTGTTTTCTCTATTGATCTTAGGAGTTTTTTTATTGTTAACAGTAAATTCTTATTTATTTTAGAAGAGTAATCCCAGTGCAATGCATTTATAAAGCTGAAATCCGATCTAATGGTTTTATAAATTAAGGATATAAATGAGGTGCCTTTCAGAGAACCACTAATAATATTAAACATTAGTTCTCTTATTCTAGGTGTATTATTTCCATGTGTTTGTAATGAGAACATTGTTTTGTAATAAATGAATTCTCTACATGTTTGTACATCTGTCCAGTTGTTATTGTGTAGGCTATATCTAGCAATTAAGTAATTAGCTGGATAAATGTTATTTTTGGATAAAAATTGGTTCCAATATAAAAAAATTATTTTCTTTTAATTCAAGAATTTAATCCATATCAAAGGTGATTAAGTAATTTTTAGTGTGGGCAAGTGGGAAGACAAATATTAATAAGTTTTTAATTAAATGGATTCAGTAAATTTTTTAAAGTTTATTAGTATTAGGTTAATGAAGGGGCAGGATTTTAATTTTTATTTATCTTATATATATATATATATATATATATTATATATATATATATATATATATATATATATATATATATATATATATATATATATATATATATATATTGTTAATGACAATATAAAGATATTACCATGTATTTTAGTGAGAGGTTCAATTAGTGTTTTGTTGTTAGTTCATAAAATGTTTTCATATATTCATTTCCAGCACGAGCAGTACGAGTTATATGAGGGATTTATCCATAAAAAACTGTGTTGAGAACAGCGGCATTTATGTAAAAGTAAACATTAGAGAAACTAATGCCTCCTTCTTCACAACATGTGGTGTCTCTTTGTAAAGATATACGAGGTTTTAGGGGGTGCCAGAGAAACTTTAATAAAATATTATTAATCTTTTTGAAACTTTCTTAGGTGGAGGAATGATCAGGGACTGGCTAATGTCAAGAATTTTTGGTAGTAGTATCATTTTGATTAACATTAGTTTGCCCTTCAAAGGTAAAATAAAGTTTGTTCCGGTTATCCATGAGATTTGTATTTGAATTTGTTAAATTGGTATAATTTATAGAGATTGTTTCTTTGATATTCGAGTTAGAGCAAATACCTAGATATTTAATTTGTGTCATATCCCAGTTAAAGTGTTTGTAATTTCTCATTTTAGTAGTCACACTTTTACTTGAGAATTTGAGTTTTGTTATGGTTGAATTTTAGTTCTGATAAATTTTCAAATGTGTCTAGAGCATTAAATAGGTGGTCTAAGGATATTTCAATGCCCCTGCTACTTAATAATAGGTCGTCGGCAAACAACTGAATCTTTGGGAAAATTTCTCTATTGAGGTTATAACCTTTAATATGTGCATTATTTCTGATATAATTGGGCAATGGTTCTACAGCAAGAGCAAAAATTAAGGGGTAAAGGAGACAGCCTTGTTTTATGCCTTTTGTGAGTTTAAAAGAAGAAAATAGGAAGGAACCTATCTTACGAAAGAGACAGAGTTTTCATAAAGCTTTTCAATTAGTTTTAGAAAGTCTGAAGAAAAAGTTATATTGTTGTAATACTTTAAATAAATAAGACCAACTAAGTGAATATGCTTTATCTATATCAAAATGCATTATAATTGATTCATTTTTATTCGCTATGTCTATTAAGGAGAGAAGTCTTATTATTTTGTCTTGGACTTACCAATGTTTTACAAAACCTGTCTGATCTTCTTCTATTAGGTTAGGTAAAATGGAGTTAATTCTATTTGCTGTTATTCTCATAAAAATTTTGTAATCTATGTTTAAAAGTGGGATGGGCATATAAGAGGAACAAAAGGTAGATTCTTTGCTAGGTTTAAGTATAGGTGAGATAAGAGAGTATTTCCATGATGGCGGAATATTGAACCCATTTTTAATTTCACAAAATGTGTTTAGTAAGATTTTTAGTATATTATCTAGAAAGATTGTATATACTTTGGGAATCAGGCCATCTAACCCTGGTGCTTTATTGGATTTTATTTTATCTATTTGATCTTTTAATTCTTTAAATGTAAAAGGTCCATCAATTTTGGCAATATTTTCAGTTAAGAATTTATCTATATTTCTATTATCATTAGTTAAATTAGGGGTATTTATATTCTCACAGTGTTTCCTGAAACAATATAATATGCTCTTTATGTCTGATACTTCTGTTTTTTTCTCTTAATTTCTATATATATATATATATATATATATATATATATATATATATATATGATTTCTTTAATGTCACTTTTTTCATTTAAACATTTAGATCTTATTGGAATTTTGTGTAAGCTTTTAGGATTAGAGTATGAATATAGTTTATTTTTTCTATGTTTATAGATATTTTTGCTGTAAAATGTTTTGATATTCTTTGTTTAGTTTGTTTATATTGTCCAGGACTATCTTATCATTAGGTGTGAGATTTAGTTTTAGATTGTCTATTTCATTTTGAATATCATTTAGTCTTTTATCCCATTCTTTCCTTTTTTGTAGATACCAGTTTTTGATATTTCCATATAGCTCAACCTTTAGGGTATCCCATAGAATTGTGTCTGACACCTCTTCATTATTAATTATTTCCAGAAATTCATTTACTTCAGTTAGTATCCAGTCTTGGAAGCCTTTTATTTTTCTAATATAAGCTAGTATTCTTTGCCGGTAATTTAGAACTTCTGCATGGAAAGTTATATTAAAAGTAATGGCGTTGTGGTCTGATAAAGGTCAGGATATTAACAGTACATTTTCTATTTTTGATTGTAAAGAGCTAGATACTAACACTTTGTCAGTGTTGGTTTGTGTCCCAAATCTATATGAATAGTGGGAAAATTTTAGGGAGGAGGGCAGTTTTATATCATAAACATCTTTTAAATTTCTCATATTAATGTAATTATGTGAGTGTCTTGCTATAGGGGAGATTTTAAAGGGTTTAGTATTCGTTGTTTCACTGGAAGAGAGAATACAATTAAAGCCTCTTGCTAATATCATTTCTCCTCTAGAATGTAGGGTTATAGTGTCTAAGTACTTCTTTACCATTTTTGCACCAATTCCAGGAATCCAATAGGAGTTTATAGGCGTGTAATATTTTCTCTCAAGTTTAATTACACTACAGATAACATTCCATCTTTGTCTATGTATGAGTCTATGAGTTCAGGTATACTCGGTTTTTTTTTTTTTAACACACTCCTTCTTGTGTGCTTAAATTGGAAGCTAGCCAGTATTTTATAATTTTTTAGTAAGAACTTATTTAAATCCTGTGATATTAGGCGTGTCTCCTGGAGGAATACTATATCTGCTTTATGCAAGGAGAGATATTAACACTTGCTCTCTTAATAGATTATTTAGCCTGTTTATATTTATTGATAAACATTTATATGTTAACATTATTCAATATGTTGGATAGTATAAAAGCATTTATAATGATTTCCTGAATAAATTATAAGTTGAAGGAAAGTTTGTTATGAACAGAGTTTCTATAACTAATGTTTAATATTATATACGTTAACAACTTTCTTCGTGGAACCTAATGTTCCTGGTTTGATATGCATTGCATATAAGCCACAGATCAACCAACTTATAGCAAATAAGGGTGTATCTCTGCTACTGCATATTTAGCTGTTATTTGGAGAAGGGACAGAGGGGATAATGTAAAGTTTAAGGAATCAAACATGTCACTTAAAACATGTAACTATAAAGCATAATACCCTGGGATTACAATATAAAATAATTATTAAAGTAATCACAACAATCTCTTAAACTGTAAATACTTAAATACAATCTGATTATGAATTAAAGCATGCGTTTCATTACAAAACTAGCAGATTATTTAAAAAGTTAAATACAATTTAATAAACCACATTCTTAATGTGCTTTTCAAAGTTCAGTGAGGTGTAATATCAACTGAAATCAGAAGAAGTCAAGATGAGTCAGATATACTACTCAATAATTATAAAGTACATCTACTATTTACGATAACGTTATCCATTCTTGCTTAAGAGTAATGCCTGTTGTAGATAAATACTTTTCGGTGACATTTTGGATAATATATGTTTCTTTTACCATTGTAAATTTTTGTATAATATAACACAGTTCTATGTAGTGATACATACATATATATGGGATCCGTACGGATCACCGAATGGCAACATAACAGAAACAGATTCGGCCGGGCATACTTGCGCAAAGGTGCTTTTCACCGAAAGGCACTTTCGCATAAGTATGCCTGTTGCAGAGATCGCACTAGTGGGGATAAGGGAAAATTCCCTTGTTCCCACTGTAGTGCGACCTCAGAGTGAGAATATTTAAGTAGGGGGGGTGTGGGGGGCTTGCCCCACTGCAAAACCGTTAAAGTAATTTATTATTTTTTTTTTTAACACACTTTAACTAAAGTGCTTTTTCAGTGAAAGCGCTTTCGTTAAAGTGTGTACGGTGATTGTGGATTCGGACTATTGAACTTTCGTTCAATAGTCCTAGATACATACATATATATATATATATATATATATATATATATATATATATATATATATATATATATATATATATATATATGGGACCGGACACTTGCGAATTTAACTTTCACCGAAAGTCAAATTCACGCTCACACATACCCAAAATTTTTGTTCATCGAAGCAGCACTTTTGGGTATGTGTGAGTGGTGTGCTGGTCGCACTGCGGTGCGAGTAAGGTAATATTCCTTAACTCCACTGTAGTGCAACCTTGGAGTGAGAATATTTAAGTAGGGGGGTATGGGGGGGCAAAAGAATTTACTTAGTGGGTTTTTTTTTTTTTCACTGTTTAACGGAAGCGCTTTTTCGATTAAAGCGCTTTCGTTAAACTGTGATTGGTATATATGGATTCGTACACTTGCTTTTTTGAGCAAGTGTCCTAGATCCAGAAACATATATATATATATATATATATATATATATATATATATATATATATATATATATTTTCCCCTCCATCAGCCCTATCTTGTCTTCACTCTTCCAGTAACTGCTACATTTGTTAAAATACACAGTTGAGAGTATTAAATTTTCAGAGCACTTAAAATGTTAGTCTGTATCATCTCTACATCAAAAAACAAATGCCCATTATTTATGTCATAAACTAGTACACATTATACTAACAATATATTGAAGTATCTTGTTAAATACTGTCAAAGCAATAATTATGGTATTTCAGTTTTTATTTATAATTTGCTTCTTGTTAATAAAAATAACTAAGTATATATTCTTAAATACATATGACCGTAACTCAGTGTGCTGTTTTTCATTAAACATTTTAAAATGATGTATCCCAACTAATATTTATGAAAAGAATTTCTCAAAATGTACCATATAGGGTATTTTAGTTCAATAGTTAGCATATGAGAATGAGAAAGTCATTGGGCCGGATTCAGGAAGGCTTACACGGAGTTCAAGAGTAGTGTAAGCCTCCCGATTCAGGAACAGCCCAAATCTCCGTGTAAGAGACAGCTAACACGTCTCTTACACGGACTGGGCGTGGAAATGCTCAATACCTCATTTGCAGCTGAAAGATATGCAAATGAGGTATCTGAGCGATCCACGAAGCAGAAACCAGTCCGTGTAACGGACGTGTTAGCTGCAGAAATGTACTCAGCTGACAACTGAGTACATTTCTGCAAAATTAAAAACGGAGCTATGTCAGCTCCAAATAAAGGGTGCATTTGTGTCATTAAGCATGCCAATGGCCAAATATGTGGCCATTGGCATGAAAAAGTGTTGCAAAAATATGTAATATAACTTTTTTTTTTTCACGGGATTTTGAGGTTTAACTGCAGCACACACCCGCGCAAACGGGGTGCGCTACCTAAAACTGAAAACCGAAGCTTATAAGCCCACAATTGTGGGATTTATGTATTACATGTAATGTCAATGGAGGGACTTGCAGACCAAAAACAATATGGCCTCCGTTTAGTGGTTGTCAAGGGGGGGAAGCTCCGTGTAAGACATGTAACTAGTCATTACTAGGCAATCCTATGTAAATGAGGGTTACAATACTGAATCACACTGCCACATAGGTAATGAGCACTTTCTGAGTAGTGTAAGAGTTAGAGAAGGGGGAGGAACAGAGTAAGAGGTAGGTGACATCACGGGGGGGAAGGATAGATTCAAATGTACCAGATTGGAGGGCAATGTAAGGTGAAAGATGACAGACAGACTTCAGGGAGGGAGGTGTGTCCCAACAGAACACTAGGAAAGTCAAGAAACTGAAGGCTTACGCTATCCCTACACTCAAAGTTTCTTGATATACGTGCATGCGGCGTGCTGCGTGTAAGGCAGGCTCAACATATGGGGCGTGTTGCAAACCGTTTACAACGGTTTGCGGCGTCTGCGTGTTTAAGGCAGTGTGCGTGCGTTTTAACATGAATCAGCCTAGTTCATACCGTGTAAGGATGTGTGCGCGCATGTAACACCGTGTAGGGATGTGTGCAGCGTTTAAGTGACTGTGAGCGTGTTTAAGCTGGTGTGCACATTGCTCCCCTCAGCAAACAGAGAGGAAACAGGAAACAACTAAATTACACGGAAACTGCCAGAGGATACTGCTGCAGTTAATTGTTTGAAACAATTGGAAGCAGGCAATTATGCAGGCAGACTAGAAGCCCAACCCAGCACTTAAAACACTCCAAAGAGCAGTGCAGGGTGTTTCTCACAAGAGATACTGCAAGAAAGTAAGCTATCAAAATTGAAAACTGAAAAAGCTGAACTCAGAGCAGAAATGCTAGGGGCTGCCATAGCTGTTATAATCAGGCAAAGGCGAATTGCTGAGGGTGGTGTCAATGCAGATGCTGACAGACAACCCAGAGTGAGGAGAAGGAGAAGAGTATACAGGCCCAGGGTCACCTACCATGGGTTACATGAGCTGGAGATAGTAGAGCGCTACAGAGTGGACAGAGACCTTCTGCAGCAGATTGTTGAGCTGTGCAGGCCACATCTCACACACAGAACCAACAGAGGGAACCCATCCCAGTGGAAACCAAGGTATGTGTTGGCCTAAGAATACTAGCAACAGGTACCTTCCAGAGACCAACTGGTGATATGATGGGGATATCACAGGCATCAGCCTCCAGGGTACTGCACCAGTTCCTGGATGCCATGTCAGCACATGTCGGTGATCATATATATGTCCCTAATGACCGTGAGGTTGTGGCCAGCAATATCGTCTCTTCCAGCAAATAGCGGGATACCCTGAGGTGCTGGGTGCAATAGACTGCACGCGCGTGCATCAAAGCACCAGCTGGTGAGCGGGTAGAGTCTACATTAACCGCAAGGGATACCCCTCCATCAACTGCCAGGTCGTGTGTGATGCCCAGGGCATAATAATGAATGTGTGTGCTGGCTGCCCTGGGAGCTACCACGATTCCCACATCTGGCATCTGGCGCAGCTGTACCAATCATTTGCCAGTGGGGACTTCCCACACGGCCACCTAGTGGGGATGCAGGTTATGCACTTGAGCCGTGGCTGATGACACCCATCAGAAATGCACACACACCTGAACAGGAACGCCATAATGAGGCACACGCACAAACACGTAATGTCATAGAGCGTGTGTTTGGGCTGCTCAAGTCACGGTTCCGGTGTCTGGACACATCTGGTGGAGCCTTGCAGTACACACCAACTACATGTACCCAAATGGTCATGATATGTGCTATGCTACACAATATGATCCTGCGGAAACAGCTGCAGCAGGACCAGCACAGGGCTGGGCCTAACATCCCCCCACCATTGCCAAGGCCACCACAGGCAGAGGGTGACTCGGAGGAGGAACAACCTGACCTTGTCCCAGTAGGCAGAAGGAGGCGTGCCCAGTATGCCCTGGAGTACATACACTTGGTCAGTAGGAACACTGGGACTGATACCCGCTCTGACTCACTCATATAGTAACAGGGATGCCTAACATGACACAACCTGCTTCCAAACATGTACAGGGAGTGTAGTATGTGCATCCGACAGAGGCAGCCCTGCAGCACCACCTGAGGCATGAATGCCATGTGTTAAGTAATGTAATACCATGTACCATATGCACACCTGAGGACCCGACTAACATCCACCCACACCAATCATAAACCACAAAAAACACAAACCTCCCTCATAGGTACCACAAGCGATAGTAACCTAGATGTAATGCTACCCAATGCCAGAAGTATAAATGCGTGCAGTGTAAACGCACACAGTATAGAGAATGTAGATATCAGTGCTGTAATAGAAAACAGGGTCAAAGCCCACAGCAGCACCCTGACACTACCAGGTCACACCTCTGTCCTAATAGCAGGAACTGCCCCAGGCCTACTCTGGCAATGTGAGTGTCAAACGAAATATTACTGTCAACCTGGGTGCCCAGGACCCTGATAACCTCTTCTGTGCTTAGAGGATTGCCACCTAGATGGGAACTAGGGGTAACCCTGTTGTTCCCGAAGGATATGACTATGCATTGTTTAGCGTTTAACGTAAGGCCATGGCTCTGGCACCAGTTATCTGTGTCTATGAGACCCTTCTGAAGGATGTCTGTGTCAGATGGGTTTCCAACTATGCTTCCCAGTTTGCAGTCATCTTCAAACTTTGTCAGCCATAATCCTCCTGTGTTTGCTCGTACATCTGAAAAGTAGATGCTGAACAAATGTGGGCCCAGGACTGAGCCCTGTGGGACACCACTTGTGACAGCTCTGGAGTGTGACATGGCACCAGCAACTTTGACCCTGTGTGTTCCGTCACTTAGCCAGTTTGCAACCCATGCTGTGATGTATGGGTTCACAATTAAGCTGGTGATGTTTTCAATGATACCTGAGTGGGGTATTGTGTCGAAAGCCTTTGCCAGGTCAAGGTAGGCTGTGTGGACTGCCTTGCCCATGTCAATGGCCTGGGTGACTGTCTTGAAAAAGTCAACCAAGTTTAAAAGGCATGATCTGCCCTTGACAAAGCCAAACTGGATTGGATCCAATGTCTGCAAGTCCCCTATGTCTTCATTTATAATTCCCATTATGATCCTCTCCATAGCTTAGCAGAACAGGCTTGTCAAGCTGATGGGATGGTAGTTTCTGGGGTTGGTGGAGGCACCTCCTTTGTGAAGTGGGTCCACCATTGCCGTATGCCACTCCTTGGGCACATATCCTGAGGTGAGGCTAAGATTAAACAGCTGCCCTAACTGCGGGTGTAATTACTCATTGAGTTCATGGAGCACACAACTGGGGACACCATCTGGTCCCATGGATAAAGTGTTTTCCGCCTTGGATAGAGCAGTTCCCACCCCAGCATTGGAGATGTTTGGGGGGCTACAATCCTCTGGTGTAGATACCCCTCCAGTTGGGGGGAGGGGGTGGAGAAATCTGCACTGAACCTGTCAGCCAGTATGTTGGCAATGTCTGTAGGTTCAGTGATATTTACATCATTCCGAACTAATTCTGAGCATATCTGGGAGTTCCCTCCCAGGTTTCAAACATAGGTAAAAAGGCCTCATGATTGTCCCTTGAGTCCTGAGTGGGTTTACTCTCAAAACTCGCCTCGGATGATTGTATGGGGGAACCCAGTGTTGTACTCACAATGAGCAGGGTTGTCCTCCCTTCTACGGATTTCGCTCTATCTCGTAGTAGCTCCTTCCTTGTGTTGTAGAGCTTGTTTATGGCTAGGGTCCACCAGACTGGATGCTTGCCTGTGGTACAAAGAGTCTTTGTTTTGTTTGGGATTGCCTGATCCATGCAGTCCTGGAGGTGCTGGTAGAAGGCATGTGTAAGTGATACAGTGGCTTGGGTAATGGTGTCCGCTGGCTTGGGGGCCTTGAAAGAGACCACACCAGTCCTTAGAAATGTGAAGTCGGCATTTGAGAAGGTCGTCACTGTTTGTTTTTCTATCTGGGGTGTGGGTGGGATGTGGACTCCCACTGAGATTAGTCCATGATCTGATCTCACCAATGATGGGTATACTTCTGGTGTTGAACAGTGTGACCCCATGTTCGTGATGATGAGTTCTAGTATGTTGCCTCCACTTGTGGGGATTGGGACCAGTTGTTCCATGGCATTTGAGTGTATGAACTCTTGGAACCTTTGTGTTAGAGTGTTGTGGCTTGATTAGTGATCCCAGTCTATATGTGGATAGTTGGAATCACCCAGTAGGATGGTGTTTGGAGATACATTTATCCCCTTCAGTGTTTGCAGGACAGCTGTGTGAGGTACCTGAGTTTGAGAGGGTGGCATGTAACATGCTACAAACTGCAGAGCAGTCTTGCCTACGGTCACTGGCACCTGGATGGTCTCCGATGCATCGTGTGTTGCCACCAACCATGAGGTGAGGGTGTCCTTGATGAATATGGACACCCACCCTCCTTTCTTGGTGTTGTCCGGATTCTGGTGCGGAACGCATGATATGAGGTAACACCCGATAGTGCCGTGGTGCTGTCAGAAGCTGTGAACCAGGTTTCAGGCACAGCACAGACATCAATGTGCTACATACTGAGAAGGGCATAGAGTGTGTGCAGCTTGAGGTTGAGACCTCTGGCATTGAGCAGCATTACCCTTAGTGTCCTTCCTTTACTGTGTTCTAGGGTGGTAGGTGTAGAATCTGAATCTTGCATAAAAAAGGCACAATGGGGGTGGCAAGAGCATCAGCCGAAATCCGGAAGCCCAGGGGTGACAGGTGCAAGCCGTCCCTTGCAAATCAGCGTGGCCTGTCCAGCATGTCATCCCAGGCAGACAGACATTGGACCTCCTTTGAATGACACCATAGTTTAAGCAAATTATTACAGCTGATCATCTTGTCTCTGTTTATGTGGCATCATACTTGGTGAAGGTAGGATACTGCTCAAGGTCAGGGTCATACCTGCCTGGCCTACATAATCAGAGGGATCCTCTATGTCTCTTTCCATGTAGTCCAGGGAGGTACATCTCAGGTCGTTCACACCAGCATGGATAATGACTGGGTCAGACTTGTACTTGCAGTTGAGTGACCTGAGTGCTTGCATTATGTGGTGGATTCCAGTGCCCGATAGGCAGCTTACTGTGACCTCCTCCGTACTCGATCTGGGGCGCGGGGCGTCAGTGTGTCTGACTATGGAGTCACCTATGACAAGTGTGTCTGGCAGTGTGTTCGGCCTTAAGGGCTGTGACTGTTTGGCACACCGACTCTGTGGTCAATGTGTTGCATGTGCTGTGCCCTGTGGAGGCAGTTGTGTGAGTGTCTGCTGTGGTAGCCACTGCCGTTTTGGTAGAATTCTGATGAGAGCCTCCGAGTATGTCTCTGTGTGTCTATGTGTATGATCTTACGTTGTGATAGTGCCATGTGAGACTGGATTTGTGATGTGTGTGGTTACCTTCACCTTCTCCCTGGTCTTGCTAGTCCTATGTTGAGAGAGCTCAGCCTCCACTTTGGCTATATAGTTGCATCTCTCACATGTATGTGTGTTTTATGGGAGAAGGAGAGGGTTGTCAGTGTACATGAGGCAAGTGTAACATTGCCTCAATATTCCCAGGTTCACCAGCTGAGCAGGAGAGGACACTAGCAACTGATCCCTAGACATGCTAGAAGGAATAGACAAAACAATGTTGGAATACAGGGAGATATCAAGCCCCCCCAAACCACATCATAGTGCTTGACTGACAATACCTACACATACACCAGTGTTTCATAGTGTCATAGTTTACTACTAGGCTATCTGCCCTAGTGCATGTGTAAGCCTAGCCATAGTGATGTGGCTATTGCCACCCCTTATAGTGGTAATAAGTGTACAGAATAGATTCGAATATTGTGCCTCTGACTTAGTAGTGACACATTATGACTCCTTACGTAATTGAATAACATGACTGTGCCTCTGTCTAGTCTGTGCCTCTGTCTCATATGCAGTTGTCCAGATGTCTCCTGAAGAGAGTCAGTGAGGGACTCTGTCAAACATGAACTGGGATACTCTGCTAGAGTGTGAGATGCCTCTGAGTTATGACTCTGTCCCTCCAGCATGTCCTATACATGTATGTGCTGAGGTTCAAATCCTCAGCTCTCATGGCTCTGGTGGATTTGGATTGCTTGCAGTGGAGCATGTCCACCAAATCCTGATTGGACATGGTCCTGTATGTCAGGCATAGGTCACCTGTAAGTATGCGGTATGACACTGAATAAAGCTGGATTTCCTCTATTCTGGAAGCATATGACATGTGTTGAAGAACCCTGATCTTCATGGTAGGTACTTTGGGGTCTCTCCAGCTGTTGCAAGTGCTGGGTGAGGTACATACCATATGGGGCTTTGTATTCAATCATGGGCCTGATAAGGGAGAAGGATAGTGGAACAATGACCTCCTATGATCTTGATGGAAAACCCTCCATGATAAGGTGGGCAAGATAGAAAGTCTTCCTAACCACTTTGGTAACAGGGGTGTCAAAAGAGATGTCACTATCTACATGTGTCCCCAGGTGTCTGATTTGTTTTCTGTGCTCAGTGGGTTGCTGTCTATGTATTGATCTGTGGGTACTTTGTTCCTCCCAAAGGGGATGAATACACATCAGTTGCATTCAGTTTCAGGCCATGCGTCTGGCACCAGCTATCCGCCTTTGTGACGGCATTCTGTAGGATGTGTGTGCTGGCTGATGTATGCACTATGGTGCCTAGGTTGCAGTCATCTGCAAACTTTGTCAGCCACAACCCCCCTATGTTTGCTTTCACATCTGAAAGGTAAATACCAATTAAGAGGGGTCCCAGGACACATCCTTGTGGGACACCACCTGTGACTGGCTTCGAATCTGACAAGGCACCTGCAATGTTGACTTTATGGGTTCTGTTTCTTAGCCATTTTGCAACCTATCCTGTGACATATGCTGTTATATGTCAGCTGTTGAGCTTGGCTATGATGCCTGAGTGGGGTATTGTGTCACAGGCCTTAGCCAAGTGCAGGTAGGCTGTGTGGACTGTGTAGCCCTCATCGATGGCCCTACTGACAGTTTCATAGTAGTCAACTAGGTGCAAAAGGCAGGATCTGCCCTGTACAAAGCTGAACTGGGTGGGAACAAGGGTCCGTAGGTCAGCAATGTGTCTGTGTAAGAGCTCCATAATGACTCTTCCCATAGCTTTGCAGACAAGGCTGGTTAAGCTTGTGTGGTGGTAGTTGCCATGGTCTGTGGAGGCATCTCCTTTGTGGAGTGGGACCACTGTTGCTGTATGCCAGTGTTCAGGTACATATCCTGTAGCAAGACTAAGGTTAAATAGCAGTTGTATATACGGGTCCAGCTCCTTCTGGAGTTCACATAGCATGCAACCGGGGATACCAGCAGGTCCCATTGATGCTGTGTACTTGTCTTTGCTGAGTGCGGCTCTCACATGGACATCCAAGATGACAGTGAGGTTACATACAGCAGTGATAACTATCTTCTTTTGGGGGTGAGGGAGGGGGTAAATCACACTGAAGCTGTCCACCGGAATGTTGCCAATATCTGTCAGGTCACTGGAATATATGTTGTTGTGTACCAACTCTGAGCATATCTGAGGGTTCCCAACCAGGTGTCTGACATAACTGAAGAAAGCAGTGTGGTTACCTTCATTGTCTTTGGTGATTTATGTCCCCAAGTTGACCTTGCATGTCTTTATGAGATAATGTAGCTTTCTACTAGTGCTGATCACAGCTGTCTTCCCTTTTGGAGATGTAGCTCTGTCTTGCATTAGTAACCCTCATCTGTCATACAGTTTGTTTATGGCTGGGGTCCACCAGACAGGCCACTTCCCCTTTGTGGAGAGGGTCCTGTTTTTATTTGTGATTGCATGGTCCATGCTTTCTGACATGTAGCTAAGGGAGGTCATTGTGGTTCTGCAGTTATCTTTCATCAGCATTAGAAATGACCACAACAGCCCTGTGGGGTTTACCTCATGCAGACACATCCAGCACCTGTAAAGTCCACAACAGTACCTCACCAGGAGTATGAAAGAGCTGGAACACATGTAATGTGTCGCCTGATTAAACAGAGTGCAGCTCCACACACTGCCATGCTGTCCACCCAGATGCAAGCTGTGCCTGATGTAGAAAGCCATGTCCAAGCTGGAATCAATGCACATGCTGCACCTTGTACAATCTGAATGGCAGGGAGCTATGCACATGAGGGACCTGAACCCCAGCACTGACATACATAGGACAGGCTGTACTGCATTATCCATAACACAGAAGCCACCCCCACGCATGAGTACACTACCAGTACAGGTTGTATGTAGAGACACTTGTTGATTCCCTCAACAGGAATCCTAATGAGTGGATGGGAGATGGGAGGTTTACCCTGGGTATCAATGTTATGTCACAGGTAGACAGAGGCACAGTATACTAAACAAGACATATGTCATGGCAAACTACACTTACAATGTGTTGACGGACAAACACACTCTCCGACTAGCATTAGAAATGGCCTAGGGCACACCGGTAGTGTTTGCCAATGTACACCCATGTTGTGGAATACACTACTGATGTTGGATGAGGCTGTTGTAAGTAGTTCACATCTGAACATAATGCAACATGGTCAGATAGGTTCATAAGTACATAGGTTTATACTAGGCTATCTTCCCTAAGGCAGGTATAAGCCTAGCACAGAGTTTGTTGGTGTACACCACCCTTATACGGAAACAGTACTGTGCCCATTATTTTGTCATGCCTCTCTCCAGCAGTGACACAGTGACGATCCCCAGGTTAAACGTATGACCTTCCATCCACAGGTCAAGATACCTCTTGAACACAGCCAGCAAGGTGCTCTGCCTCACATGGACCGGGATTGTATTCCACAGCATAGGAGTCTCCGGTGATAACTCCATCCCTCAAACATGTCCAACGTACATCCCTGCTAAGGTGTAAGTCACTTGCACTAGTGGTTAAGGTGGATCTGCCGATTCTGAGGTGGAGCATGTCCATTAATCCCTGTTTGGACATGGCCTTGCATGTCAGGCACATGTCACCTCTAAGCAGACGGTATGTGAGTGAATAGAGTGGGAGTGTCTTCAATCTGGCAGCATATGACAGCTGTTGGGGTTCCTTGATCCTTTAGGTGGGGACATTCAGGGTGTCTCCAATTGCTGCAGATGCTGGGTGAGATACATCTAGAATAGGGCATTCTACTTGATCACCGGTCTGATAAGTGAAGAGTACAGGGGAACAATGACCCACTAGATCTGGATGTGAATCCCATCCTGATCAGGTGGGCAATGTAGAAGGTCTGTCTAGCCACTTTAGCAACGTGAGTGTCAGAAGAACGGCGACTGTCAACCTGGGTCCCCAGGTCCATGATAACCTCCTCTGTGCTTAGAGGATTGCCACCTATATGGTAGCTTGGGGTTACCTTGCCTTTCCTGAAGGGTATGTCTACACATGTTGTGCACTTTGACTTCAGGCCATGGCTCTGGCACCAGCTATCAGTTACCGTGAGTCCCTTCTGAAGGATATCCGTGTCTGATGCACTGTCCACTATGGCCCAGTGTGCAGTCATCTGCAAACATTGTCAGCCAAAGTCCTCCCATGTTGGCCTGTACTTCTGGGAAGTACATGACAAACAATAGGGGCCAAGGACTGAGCCCTGTGTGACACCACCTGTGACCAGCCTGGAGTCTAACATAGTGCCAGCAACTCTAACCCTGTGGGTCCGTCCTTAAGCCAGTTTGCAACCCATCTTGTGACATATGGGTTTACATTTCAGTTGTTAGGGTTTTCCACAATACCTGAGTGGGGTATTGTGTTGAAAGTGTTTGCAAGGCCAAGGTAGGCTGTATGGACTGCCTTTCCCCAACAATGGCCTAAGTGACCGTTTTGAAGATGTCAACCCAGTACAAAAGGCATGATCTGCCCTTGACCAAGCCAAAATGGGATGGGTACAATGTCTGCATGTCCCCTATATCTTTGTTTATGAGCTCAATTATGATCCTCTCCATAGCTTTGCAGACTAGACTTGTTAAGCTTATGGGGCAGTAATTACCATGGTCTGTAGAGGCACCGCCTTTGTGCAGATGTGCACAACTGGACCCTAACCAGGCTGTTGTGCACACTATGGAAATGTAAAGCAGTGATAGGACTAAAGCCCAGGATACTGACCACCACGGTGAAAGTACTGAACCACTACACTATACAGTACTACAGTGTTAGGTCAGTATGAACGGATGTTGACAATTGTGTGCAAAGAATCCCATGCAAAACCTGCAGGCACAGTATACTCCCTGTTGTGTTCACACAAAAGCATTTGGACAGTAACTACACAACATGGCACAGAACACACAACCATAAACTGGAGGTATTTGTTGAAGGTCACACTCATCCACAAATGTGATGGGCTGCAGAGTTCAACATATGGAAAGCCCACACTGGGCATGCTCACACACTTAGATAAATGAGACATCTTTCACACAACATGCCATGGGAAGGCTGAACTGGGCATGCTCACACACTTGGTCCAAATGTTACTCCTAGCAACTGTGAAAACACACCAGAGGATGCTCATTCCCCTTTCTAGACACTGATCATGTAAGCACCCTATAAGTATATCAGGAGAAAAGGAATCTCTCGGTAATCCGAATAGCGCGCTTTGCTAATGCGTCCGTCTCAAGTGTCATAACATAGTTAGGTAGGGGTTTGAATCCAGCAAGTAGCAAGTGTGTGTGAAGGGGACTAAGTGTGTGTGCAAGTGTATGAAAAAACATCCCTTTTGGCAACTGGGAAAACACACCACAGGATGCTCATTCCACTTTCTAAACTCTGATGATGTCAGCACCCTATAAGTATATCATGTGAAAGGAAATCTCCCAGTAATGCGAATAGCGCGCTGTGCTAATGCGTCCGTCTCTAGTGTCATAACATAGTTAGGTAGGGGTTTGAATCCAGCAAGTGGCAAGTGTGTGTGAAGGGGGTGTGTGTAAGTGTGTATGAAAAGGACATCCCTTTTGGTAACTGGGAAAACACACCACAGGATGCTCATTCCACTTTCTAAACTCTGATGATGTCAGCACCCTATAAGTATATCAGGGGAAAGGAAATCTCCCAGTAATGCGAATAGCGCGCTGTGCTAATGCGTCCATCTCTAGTGTCATAACATAGTTAGGTAGGGGTTTGAATCCAGCAAGTGGCAAGTGTGTGTGAAGGGGGATAAGTGTGTGTGTAAGTGTGTATGAAAGGAACATCCCTTTTGGCAACTGGGAAAACACACCACAGGATGCTCATTCCACTTTCTAAACTCTGATGATGTCAGCACCCTATAAGTATATCATGTGAAAGGAAATCTCCCAGTAATGCGAATAGCGCTGTGCTAATGCGTCCGTCTCTAGTGTCATAACATAGTTAGGTAGGGGTTTGAATCCAGCAAGTGGCAAGTGTGTGTGAAGGGGGTAAGTGTGTGTGAAAAAGGACATCCCTTTTGGCAACTGGGAAAACACACCACAGGATGCTCATTCCACTTTCTAAACTCTGATGATGTCAGCACCCTATAAGTATATCATGTGAAAGGAAATCTCCCAGTAATGCGAATAGCGCTGTGCTAATGCGTCCGTCTCTAGTGTCATAACATAGTTAGGTAGGGGTTTGAATCCAGCAAGTGTGTGTGTGTGTAAGTGTGTATGAAAAGGACATCCCTTTTGGCAACTGGGAAAACACACCACAGGATGCTCATTCCACTTTCTAAACTCTGATGATGTCAGCACCCTATAAGTATATCAGGGGAAAGGAAATTTCCCAGTAATGCAAATAGCGGGCTGTGCTAATGCGTCCGTCTCTAGTGTCATAACATAGTTAGATAGGGGTTTGGATCCAGCAAGTAGCAAGTGTGTGTGCAGGGGGGGGGTAAGTATGTATGACTGAAATCCCCCTTTTGGCAACTGGGAAAACACACTACAGGATGCACATACCCCTTTCTAAACGATATCACAATTATGTATGGCTTTTGAGTACAGACATGCCACATGTGTTTTGCCCACACAGAATGCCCATGTGTGCGGGTTGTCCCTCACAATAATGCATGACATTGATGAAACCAGTTATGGCAATGCACACATGATGTATGTGTGTGCCAAATACACATATGTACCTGTGACCTTCAATAGTTACCATGTGTGATGCCTGACACATGTGAATACATGGTATTTGCACAGGGTAACATTATGACTGTGGTCTTCTGTGCAGGTGCTGCATGTGGGATGTGTATATACAGTGTGAGATGTAGATGCTATCAGCCTAGTAGTGAGGGATACACACCTGGTCTGGGGCATATAGTCTACATGTTGCTGATGTACAGGTGCTGCATGTTTTCACCTGTTGTGGGAGTGGTAAGACGTTACTCCACAGCAATGCAGTGACAGCATGCTAAGAACCGTTCAGCCAGGGTGTCGTAGCTACACTAATTCATTAGCATTCAGTAATATGTCAGAATCCCTGGTGAGGGTCTGATGCCAACCAAGGTCAGGGGTCTACCAGCCTGTGTCACTTGCTCAGTGATCCCTTCCATGTTCCCTATCATGTATCCCAGTGAGGGACATCCCACATCAGCTGTGGTGGCATGGACAATGACTGAGTCATATGTGTCCATGCATCTGACTGACCTGTATGTTTGTGTTATGTGGTGGACCACAGTGCTCCATGAGCATATCACTGTGACCTACACATTGTCCAGCCTGGTGAGCATGTTCTCACTGTACTGGACAATAAGGGTACCTAACACAACTGCGGCAGTAGTGTTGTATAGCTGTACAGACTGTGCTTGTTTGACACACAGGATTTGTGTGCTATGTGTTATGAGTGCTGTGTGCAGGCCTAATGTATGCCTGTGTGCCAGCTGCAGAGATGTCTGCCAGTCATGCAGGATGCTATCCTTAGGCTCCACAACTGACCTGGTGTGTTTCCATGCTTGTATTGCTGTCCGTGTAGGTCCACATCAGATTGGTATTGCTGTCACTGTAGTATTTCATGCCACCAGACAGGTTATGCCAGTACTGGGTTCAGAGTGCTTAGTCCACAGTTCCGCCATGTGTTTCCATCTCATACATGTGTTGTACATCCATGGGCAGGGGATAGGGTTGACTGTGTACATGTGGCAGCTGTGACAGTACTACATGACACACATATCCCACAACTGTACCATAGAGGTGACTGACAACTGACCATTGCACATGCTACCATAGTATTGAGATTGCATTGGTGATTAACAGCACATAGGGCCAATGGTGAACAAGATACATAGGTCCATAGGTTCATACAGGGATGTCTGCCCAGGGCATGTATCCCCCTATGCAGAATGTGTGTGGCTTTCAACATGCATTGTAAATCTGTCTTGCTATGCCCTTTTCCAAGGTTAGTATACTGTGCCTCTGTCTCACAGTGACACATAAGTGATACCCAGGGTAACCCTACGAAGTCACATCCAGTCATTAATATCACTCTTGAAGACAGTCACTGAGTCAGTCTGCCTAACCTCTATTGGGATAATATTCAAGAATGAAGGGAGCCTCCAGAGTTGTGAATGTGCCCCTCCAGCATGTCCTATGCATATCACTCCTGAGGTTCAAGTCGTTCCAGCATGTATGCTGATGGGATCTGGATATTCTGAGGTGCAGCATGGCCATTAAGTGAGGGTTTGACATGGCTTTATATGTCAGGCACAGATTGCCTATGAAGAGGCAGTATGCCACCAAGTAGGGTTTGCAGTCCCCTGCGACTTGCTCAGCCACAGTACTTCCATGTTGGCCTGTACCTATGGTAAATATATGATGAACATGACAGCTCCCAGGGCTGAGCCTTGTGGGACACCACTTGTACCAGGTTGGAGGCTGACATGGCTCCAGCAAGTCTAGCCATGTGTGTTCTGCCCTTGAGCCAGTGTGCAATAACCATAGTGACATAGGGGTTAATATGTACACTGGTGAGCTTCCTATAATGCACAAGTGGGGTATTGTATCAAAGGCTTATGCAAGGTCCAGGTAGGCTGTGTAGACCTCCTTCCCCTTGACAGTGGCCTTGGTGACTGTTACAAAGAAATCAAACAGGTTTGAGAGGCAGGATCTGCCATTAACAAAGCCAAACTGTGTATGGTGACATGTCTGTAGGTACACAATATCTAGATATGTGAGGTTCATGTTGATCCTTGCCATAGCTTTGCAGACAAAGCTAGTCAGACATATGGGGCGAATAGTGTCCAGGATCCGTGAAGGCACCACCTGAATGTAGAGGGACCACTGTTGCTGCAAGCCACTCTCTGGCCACATATCGTGTAGTAAGTCCGGGATTGAACAGTGGTGTTATGTCTGGGTGTAGCTCTTCTTGTGGTTCATGTAGGACACAGCCTGGGACACTGTCTGGTCCCATTGATGCAGTGTTTATTGCTTTGGGAAGGGCATCTCTTACCTGAGCATCTGTGATGTCAGGGGCGGGCACTCTGCCAAGACATATTTGCCCTTTGCGTGTGGTGGGGGGGAGAAGGCAGCAGTGAACCTGTCCACTAGGATGATGGCAATGTCTGTGTGTTTTGTATTTGTGTGACATCTTGGATTACCTCTGAGCATATCTGGGTAGTACCACCCGGTTCCTAACATAACTACAGACAGCCTTGTGATTATCCTCAGTGGCTTGTGGAATCTTCTCTCAAAGATGGCCTTAGACAATTGTATGGGTGCCTGTAGTTGTCTTCCAATAACCATCTGTGGTGCCTTCACATTTTGGGAGGTTGTTGTAACGTGGTGGCGTCATCCTTCTATTGTATAGTGTGTTTATGGCTGGTGTCCGCACCCAGGACATCTGCCTTTGGAGAATTGGGTCATGCTTTCATATGTGGTGTCATGATCCATGCATTCCTGAATGTGTCCATAGAATGCCTTTATACAGGTATCTGCAGTCTGGTCCATATTTCCAACAGGCCTGGGGCCTTTGAAGGTTTCCACATCATTTATGAGGGGTGTGAACTTGCTTGACATGAGCTGTTGACAGACGTGCGGCCCCCCAGACAGAGCAAGGTGAGGGTCACATTTAGCTACCTGTCGGGTGATAGAATGTGCCACATAACACAGGCACACAGGTCACTCCACAGCAGGTACAACTATGAGGCAGTCATTGTCCATGCTGGTGCAAACAACCTGAGACGTACCTCCCTGGACCACATGGAAAGAGACACAGAGGAGCTCTTACAGCACCCTCTCAAACTCAGGACTCCCACACAGCCTTCATGCTGACACAGGAGAGTATAGATTTCTCTGCAAACACCATCATACTGGGTGACATCAGATACCCAAACATAGACTGCGAACATTACACAAGCCACAATACCCAAGCTCTAGGGTTCACATAGATCAGACATTCTTCAGCTATGGAACAGGTAACCAACCTTCCCACAAGAGGGGCAGATATACTAGACCTGATCATCACAAACATGAGTACCAAATGCTCACCACTGGGAGTATATCCCTCATTGTTGCAATCAAACCATATACAAATCACACTGGAGTACTGGATCCACCACATATGCAAACCTCGAACACATCGATGTGTGTGTGGGAAATGCCCCTATTAGCAGCTGTGACAGTACAGTACAGGATGCAGATCCCCTTTTGAAACACTGATGATGTCAGGACTCTATAACTATATTACCTGTATTAAAGTCCTCCAGTAATTTGCATGGCGCTCTGCTAATGCATCTTTCTCCCGTGTCATAACATAGTTAGGTAGGGGTTTGAATCCTGCAAAGGGAATGTATGTGTGTTAGTATGAGTGGGGTTTATGTGTGTGCACTATGCTGGGAGGGATAAGTGCCGTTTGCCAACTGGGAGAACACACTACAGAGTGCACATCCCTCATCCTACACACAGATGATGTCAGCACCCTCTAAGTACAGCATTAGAAAGGATTTCCACAACTACTGCATATAGCACACTCTGCTAATGTGTCTGTTTCTACTGACATAACACAGTTAGGTATGGGTTTGAATCTTGCAAATGGAAAGTATGTGTTTTACTGTGGGTGGGGTTAGTGTGTGTGCACAATGGTGGGGGTGGGATGTGGCTTTTGCCACATGGGGCTATGCACTGCAGGGTGCTCATTACCCTTAACAAGCAGTGATGTTGACAGCACCCTATACAAACAAAACTACAAAAGAGAAGGTGGTGGTACCAATAACACATGTAAGGTAACACTTTTTCAAGTAATGTCCACAAAACAAAGTAGGATAATCAAACAATTCTTTTATTCTATACAAACAACATGACAACAGACAACTGCCAGTACTCAGTATAGTGTTACATGCTACTGTAACACGCACATGTACCAGAATATACCTAGATAGTGTTTTGAAGCCTGTATGTGGCAAGTGTGTGGATGTGGGAAGTGTCTGTGTGTGCATTTCCGTATGGGAAACATGTTTGATGTGGCAATCAGGGCACCACAGTACCTGATGCACATTACATCTTTGAACTGATGAGGTTGCCTGCACCCTGTGAGTACAGGTAGAGAAGAGGAAGTGAGTAGTAAACAACATAGTGCACTTCTCAAATGTGTACCTGTCATGTATCGACAGCTACTCATGTAGGGTAATAAATTATGGGAATGGCAGGTGAGCGTGTGCATGTGTGTGGGTAGCAGGGTGTGTATAAATGCATGTGTGACAGAACAGATACATATAGCTGAATCTACATAACAGCACATGATGCATTCCCATGGTCAATGTTAGCATGTGATGGTGTGCAGCTGGTACACTTTGGTAAGTAGTATGGGTGCAGATAACAATTGAGGACATTCATACAGTTACTGCAGCAGGACTGCTGGGATATACACACAATCATACTGGAACACTGAACAGTTACAAACATGTTACTACTTATACACATCTATGTAGTCACCCTGTGCATCAGCAACGTGTATACCTTTTCCTGCACCAATGTTGTAGTATGCAGGAGGTGGCACAGTGTCATCATATGCACAGGGTGTGGGTTAGGTATGCCCAAGCCAGCCACTGGTGACACCAATTGACATGTGTGTGTATGTGTGTTTGTGAGGGGCAGCAGTACAGGGTGGACCAGTGTTGGTGCAGTGTGTGTGTGTATGTGTTTGCCCTAGGTGTTAGGTTTCTGCATGTGTGTAAGCACGCACACAGTCACACATAATGGCTGCCATGTACAGGGTTTTGTGGACAGCCACAGACTGCACCTGTCAGGTCATCCAGATCAGTGTCTGTGGGCACGGACACGGTACCTGTGCCTGGCAGGGTGCTACGGGCAGTATCCGGTACTAACCCAGACTGGGTACTGTCGTCAGAAGCAGGGGTGTGCTGACTGGACACAGTTCCCTGTTGGGACTGTCCAGAGCCACGCACGTGGTCTCCTGGGGCGTCTGATGACAGCACAGACCCAGCATTGCTGGGGCTGGTGCTGGCACTTGAGGTGCGTGAGTGGGCCTGTTGTCGCCCACGCCACTGCCAGCTGGTGCTGTTGCTGGCATACGGCCACGCCGACGCCGCAAACGCACACCATCACCCTGGCCCATGGACATCTGGTTGTGGAGCAGCTGTTCTATGCCCCACAACGTCTGTCAATGACATCTGTGAGGTTACGGATAGCATTCGCAACGTCACGCATGCCATCTGTCATGGCTGTGCGACATGCTCTCAGCTCCCTCAGACCCTGTCTGGTGTACCTTTCCATACGTGCCTGTGCCTGCATGACAGTTCTGAACATAGTGGAGGTTGACATACCTCCTTGGGCACGTCGGCCAGAGGCAGTACGGCCACGGATGCCCCCACGAGAACCCATGGGCGACTGTCTGTGTGGTACCATTGGAGGACCCTGCTCATGGCTGCCTTGTGGGGATGCATGTACCACAGGTACCACATTACCCTGATCTATGCCCACTGCAGACTGTCCATCACCTAGGGACAATGGGGACAAAGGATGTAACGGCAGGATGACTGTGCGCATTGACGGGGTTGACAGCTGTGTACTGTCAATTGGCTGACCAATGGTGGACCCAGACACACCTTCCTGCACCATTACAGACATTTCATCATCATCAGTACCTGGGGCACAAGATTCAGGTTCCCTGCTGCAGGTCACCAGAGCAGCACCAGAACCTACGGGAGGAAAACAGGGAACACAGATTACAGTCCCAACACATATTTGACAGAGATGCACTTCAATACTAATGCACACATTCAGAAATGGACACATGCACTCATGGACACTAACACACATGCACACATGGGCACAGGCACACTCGCACACATGCACACCCCACAGTAAACACACACATCAGTACCGTGTTACACTACTCTTAATTTAGTACAACTGGTATTACAGTTATTATTAACACACTCACCAGCATGTCTACTACAGCGTTACACTACTCTTACTAGTATTATAAATTGTTTTTCAGGTAATGTTAAAAACACTCACCAGCATGTATGGCCTGCCTTGTTGCTAGATGGGAGGGACCTGGAAGTGTGAAGAGAGTAATGTCAGTGGGCACAAGTGTGCCATCTGTTTTGCACATGATACAGTACAGTAGTACACTAGTTCCCTTATACACATCAGCTGCTCATAATGTCTGTATCACACATGCACAATTACATATCATGATGACATATACATACCACATGCACACCTTATGCGTGCATGAAGTAACAGTGTACAGAACGGTCATATGTACATACCAGGAGTTAACTCTAATCTCACCCTTACCTCTCTTCAGACGACAACTCAAACTGTACTTCCAGAACCACTGGCTTTGTTCTTGTTGGACTCCAGGCTAATGTCCCTCGCCCACCCTCTCTTTACCTTTAACCCCTCATTGTGCATAGAAACTAGCTTCTACCCTGTTTCTTTCACCTTGATGTCCTTCTATGCTCTGACCTACTTCTCCCATCCCTCCCACCTCCTCTTGACTGTCTTCCTTCTTTTCCTCACTTCCCTTCTTGACCCCTGCCTCTTCCCTATTATTTTATCTTTCATACTCCTTCTACTTCTCTACCCTTCTGAGTCCTAAGTATTATCTATATGGCTCTTGCCTTATTGCATAACCGTTATGCTTTAGGTAGAATTGCTTTGAAACCGACAGTACATTGTGTATGACTCTAAACTGTTTGAGTTCCTTAAATGTATGTTGATTTAATTAACAGGCTGGTGTATATTTCTATTCTGTTGGCTGTCTGTATTAACAACTTGTCTGTCTGCCTTTATTATGTTATGTGTGGAGCTTTTCTCCCCAGGCCTCTACTGAAAGTGGACATATATCCAGCTAGACTATCTTGGTCAACAAATGTAACAGTAATAACAATAAATAAATATGGCATCTTACCTGCACGCTCGGTGTCTTGCTGCTGTGTGGATCCAACCTCCATCATGATGCATGACTGTTGTTGTTGTTGTTCTGGGGCTGGATCCACAACACTTAGCAGTAGCCCCTCCTGTCTGGTGAGGGGGGGATGTGTGGCCACCCCCCCACCTGTGGCAACCTGTTGCCTGCGGATATCTGCAGCACGCTGGCGGACATTTCTAATCAAATCACTGCAGTGATGTCTCACCTGCTCATATGTCCTATTATGCATGCCAACATCATTTATCCTGCTAAGTAGGTTTTGCCACAGTGCAGACCTCTCCTGCTGATTCTGGGTGGTGCGTGAGAACAGGATGGCATAGTCACGCACCAGGCTCTGGTGAATCACGTCATCTTCTGCAGCAGAATATGCTGGGTTCCTTTGGAGCCATGTTGATCTGGAAAGGTACACAAACAGGTTATCAGCATAGTATCTCAGCAATACATGGTACACATTCTATACAGGGAGTATTAAATTGTACTTATTACTGCTTGGTTGTAACTTGATTACAGTGTAGCTATCATTCTAAGTCATTTTGACTAAGCACTTGGCCTTCAGGCCAGTTGTTTTACATTAGGGAGGTTTGTGGCAAGCGCTGTGGTGGCAGGACACATATCTTTCATCCATTGAAGTTGGGAACTGCTGATTGAGGGCCCAGTGTACAAGTGTATTAGTTCTGGTATAGGCAGTTGGCCTTCAGGCCAGTTATTTAACATTAACAAGGTTTGTGGTCTGCACTCGTGTGTGACAATAGGCTGTACTCTGCCATTCATAGCTGGGGACATCTGGTTTCAGGTTTATAGTGCCTGCATATCTGAGCTGTAACTTACTGACATTGCTACACCTTGTTTGCTG
The DNA here is from genome assembly GCF_019279795.1 of Protopterus annectens. NCBI lineage: Eukaryota > Metazoa > Chordata > Ceratodontiformes > Protopteridae > Protopterus > Protopterus annectens. The sequence continues at coordinate 1,760,748,851 of NC_056725.1, forward strand.
TAGCAAACACTACATCCAGGCCTCCTGGATCTACCTTTGTTTATATGCTTGTTATTTGTTAGCTTGTTATTTCACTGGTATGCTACTTCCACATAATACACAGCTTCTCAACACGCCTGTGACTCACTACTGATATCTGCATTGCTTACTGTACGTACTTCCATGTTACACATGACAGCAAGTGACTGCTTGTCATTGTTGCATTTACTTAATTGTGACACATTGCACTTAGGTTACCTGGCACTTGCTCACTGACGCTTTTATATCAGTCAGCAGTTGTAGGTAATATCAGTACACCCTCACTCCCCACTGGACCTTGTTTTCAATTATTACGAATTCACAATAGTATTCTAGCATGTCCAGAGGTCAGTTGTCAGTTCCCTCCCAGTCCAGCTGGTGAGTGTGGTACTCCAGAGACAATGTTAGAACAGCTGCATGTACACAGACAACCCCTCCTCCTAACAACAAATTCAAACTCATGTGAGTGATGCAACCATATACCAAACTGGAGGCTAGGCTCTGTCTACTCAATACCGCCATAACCAGTCAGGTGGCGAGGAAACCACACTCACTACACTTCCAGTCTCACATAGACCTACCACAACAGCAGAACTAACACATGATCACACATGAACATACTTGTAGGCTCGGACTACAGGTCTGCCTACGCAGCAGAGACCTCCTAAGTAGACACTCAGGCAACCACTACCACGGAAACGTACACGTGCAACACATATCACACAAAGCCAATGTGCTGAACACTCACAGCCATTAACAGTACACAACACACCTCATACACCTGTACTAGGTGCCTCTATCATCAGGCACACTAACATCACATTCACCAGGCTTAGCGAGGTGAGGGTAACGGTGTGCAGCCTGTCGGGCACTATGACCTGCCACATAACACAAACACTCAGGTAACCCCAAGGCAAGTACAGGTATGACTCAGTCAATGTCCATGCTGGTGTGAATGACCTGACACATACCTCCCTGGACTACATGACATGAGACAGTACAGAGCTCTCTGAGCACGTAGCCCAAGACAGTTTGACCCTGACCTTGAGTAGCACCCTACCCTCACCAAGAACAATGCCACAATATCAAGGCACGATGATCCCTTCCATCAATTGACTGACATACTGGTGTCATTCACAGGTGTGCCAATGCCTGCCATCTTGGGGTGGTATGCTTTGCTAGGGCCAGCTTGCACCTGTCACCCCTGTCCTATTGGAATTTGGCGGAGCCTCTTGCTACACCCATAGTGCCTGTATTGGGCAAGGCTCATAAGGCAAACCCACATCCATTTGTATCACAAAGGATGGGGAAGTAAGAGTGATGCTACTCAACACACGAAGTCTAGACCTCAGGATGCACGACTCAAAACCCTACTTAGCATTCTGGACATCGATATCTGTGCAGTAACATGAACCTGTTTCAGGTTTCACAGGAGCACACCAGTACTACCAAGTTATAGCTGTTACCATTCTTGTCGGCCCCGACACTTGAACAAGGGAGGGGGAGTATCAGTATTCAATGCAGATTCCCACGCCTCCACATTGGTGGCAATGTACAACATAGGTGTTAGGCCATTGAGTACAGAAGACGTAGTTGGGGACCTGGGGAAGAAACATGGTAGCGGTCTGTCATTTGTCTACCACATGGCCAACGTGGATTGAAAGACATGTTATATAGCCCAGCTAATCATGAGGGATTCACATGTATGGCAGGGGAGGTCATTGTGCCTCTTTACTCATCCATCATCAGGCCTATAATTGCGTACAATGCACCTTTTGGGATGTACCTACCCAGACACCTACAGCAACTGGTACAGGACAACAGTACCTCATCAAGGGGATGCAATGGCTCACACAGATGTCATATGCTGCCCAGGTAAAGTAAATCCAGCTGGACTCAGTGGCATACTGCCTGTTCAGAGGCAATCTGTGCGTGCCATATACAGCCATGTCCTACCCAGCAGTAATGAACATGCTGCACCTCAGGCAATCAGAGTCCCATACAGCCACATGCTCAGGAGAGCTGGACCTCAGCACTGACATACATGGACATGCTGGAGGGGCATATTCCTAACCGAGAGGCTCCCTTCACTCTGTAATGAGCTCACACTACAGGTTAGGCAGAGTCCCTCATTGACTCTCTTCCATAGGAATCTGGATGAGTGGATGGAGATCATAGTTGTACCCCAGGTATCACTTCTATGTCACTGTTAGACAGAGGCACAGTATACTAACGTCGGACAAGGGCATAGCAGCATAACTTGTAACTGGGTGGCAAAGACAAACACATTCTACTAGGCTTACCAATGCCCTAGGGCAAATCGCCTAGTATGAACCTATGAACATGTGTGTACTGCTATAGTACTTCTGCCATATGTTGCATGTGTGTGTGTTGTGGGGATGCACAGGTAATGGCCGGATATTTCTGCACAGGCGACACGTCTGACACATTCTGGGTGTTCATCCCTACATACTGGATGTGTGTTGCCATCCAACCCTGTGATGTGGACACACATTACTCAGCCTGGATATACATATCCGAACAACACCACAAGCACAGTACACTACCTTGCTATGTATGCATGTAATTACACAGTTATTCACTAGTTATGACAGTGATGCTATCCATGCAGCCCATTGGGCCAGTGGAAGCCACAACACACACCGCCAGCACCTTTGCATATGCTTACCACAGACATCCCACATACTGCATGTACTGTGCACACACATATCTAACCCAGAACAACTGCACACCACTTATTAATCCTGTCCAGTGGACTACAGATACAGGCATATTGTATAACAATAGTAGGAGGCTACTGCAGCACAGGGCAGATTCACATGACGGCAAGGCATCTGTGGTCAGCAGTGTTAAGATGCTTCACATTCACCAAATGCACATATATTGGCAACATTGTTGCAGACAGTTTAGGTGCAGGTACCCCACCCCCATTCTCCTACACATGTGGTATTAGTTATCCCAGATGACTGTAACCTCCCTATCCTCTCACATGTCCAGGTGAGAGCCACCCTCATCATTGCAGAACACATAGCATCACTGTTACGAAATGGTATCCCTGGATGTGTGCTACATTCACCCCTGGAGGACATAGCACCACATGACAGACTGATATTAATCCCTGGCCATACTACGGGATATGTACCTGAACAGTGCCATACATACACAGTGGTCCCACACCAATGAGGAGTAACCTCTACTGACCCTGGTAACTACTGCATCATATGCACAACTGGCCTTGTGTTCTCAGCTATAGAAGTTTTAAGTATGGGCAACATGTACAGCAATATTACATATGTATATATTTCAGGACTATGTACACACAACCTATCTCATGGACATACCTATAGATAGTGAACTATGATACATTTGGAGGTGTCACAGTAAACACAGTATTAACCTGCTACTTTGCATTACCTTTGTTTGTGGCAGCTGTTGCTGTATCAGTGATGCTGCTTGCTGCTTGCAGTTTTCTGCTGCTGCTGGTTTTGCTGCTGTCAGTCTGTTTATTGTCGTATTTCGGTTTCTCTCTCTCTCTCTTTCTCAGGTTTGTGCAATGATTGTATTGCATATGTGGAGTGTGGGTACTGAATGCTTTTGTAGGTATCTGCATAGGCCCATGTGATGGCCTCTGCACCAATTGTAAGGCAGCATTGGCTAATTGCATACAGCCAGTTGTGTACTGATTGCATGTCTCACTGTGATTTCAGGACAGTGCTATAAAAAGGTATGTGAGATAGGCGTTGCCCTTTCAGATTGTAAGGGCGTGGACCATGCTGGTATGCTGTTGGAAAATGTTCTGTGAGTGTGAAGGTTAGTACATCTCTCATGCTTCATGCTGTGTTGTGAATTCAGGTTGCTGCATTTCTCCCACCTGTTCCCTGTAGTGAGTGTGTATGCATACTGACACCCACAACTATATTTATTATGTATTGCTATATATACATATGTGTACATATACATACTGTCATATATGTACATTAGCTGACAATATTGGGTACAAGCTAACAATTTTCAGGGCTGTTTCTGTTAACACACACTAGTATGGGAATCCAGTAATTGGGACAGTGAAGGTCTGTCTGACATGCTTAGGGTAGTACACATACTATATTGCCTTTATCTTCATTCATACTATTACATGTTCCACTTATTTAGCACTATATTCCTGTATGAGAGTCATGTCTTGCTGGTAGGTCGTACAGACTAGTGTTACAATGGTCTTGTGGTAGGGCCTACTAGTATGCTTGTATTTTGCTTTCAAATTGAGTACAGGGTCTATCAATCAAAGTGCTGGAGGCACCTTCCAGCAGTTAAGGGGTTAGTAGGTCTCACAGGAGTCAGGCTGTGTTGCAGATTCTGGATGCTGCATTTATCTTCACTGTCTCCTGTAGTGAGTGTGTATGGATACTGACACCTACGACTATATTTCATATGTATTACTATATATTTATATATATGTAAGTGTACATTTACATACCTTCTTATGTGTACATTACCTTACATTATTATGTACAAGCGAACAATTAGTAGGGCTGTTTCTGTTAACACTGAACTAGTGTGGGAATCCAGTACTTTGGCCATTAAAACTCTACCTGAAATGCATTGGGTAGTACACCTCCTATATTGCCTTTATATTGATTCCTACTATTACATGTTATATTTATTTTAGCACGATGATCTCATGTGGTAGTCATGGCTTAGTGGTAGGTCATACAGACTAATGTTACCAAGGTCCTGGGTTTGAGACTGGCAGTGGGAATTTATTTTTCTTTCCAAACCTTCCAGATGAGTACAGGACCTGTCAATCAAAGTGCTAAAGCCACCTTTAAGCAGTTAAAAGGGTTAGTGGGTCTCAGAGGGGTCAGGCTGTGTTGCAGATTCTGGCTGCTGCGTTTATCTTCACTGTCTCCTGTAGTGAGTGTGTATGGATACTGACACCTACAACTATATTTCTATGTATTACTATATATTTATATATATGTATGTGTACATTCACATATCTTCTTATGTGTACATTACCTTACATTAGTATGTACAAGCGAACAATTAGTAGGGCTGTTTCTGTTAACACTGAACTAGTGTGGGAATCCAGTAATTCGGACATTAGAACTCTACCTGAGATGTATTGGGTAGTACACCTCCTATATTGCCTTTATATTGATTCCTACTATTACATGTTATATTTATTTTAGCACTATGTTCTTGTATGGCAGTCATGGCTTAGTGGTAGGTCATACAGACTAATGTTACCAAGGTCCTGGGTTCGAGACTGGCAGTAGGAATTTATTTTTCTTTCCAGACTTTCAAAATGAGTACAGGACCTGTCAATCAAAGTGCCATAAAGGCACTTTTAAGCACTTAAAACCAGGTCTGCGCTCGTTTGCGCGGAGCTCACGCATGCGCACTGACGGTGAGCTCCGCTAACACAAGCGCACACCCGCGCTAATTTCTTTGAAAGAAAAGAAAAAGGGTGACAGGAAAGTGGTGAAAAAGGGGTCACAAAGAGGGTAAGACAGTAGGGAAACAAGCGTGGGATTTGCAGGAGGGATGTAGGTAAGGCCCATAGATGCCCATGTCTTTAGCAGCAACAGCTGTGCATTTCCATGTATTTTGGTGAGACATTTGAAACCTTCCACCCCTGAGAGAGGTGTCAGGACAACATTAATGTTTGTTGTAGAGCCAATTGTAATTAACAGTTTCAATGTCAAGCGGACATGTGTGCGACATGGACAGCTATGTATGGGGCGTAATTTTTTTGTGGGTACAGAGTGCCCTTTTTTTTTTTTTTCAGGGGAGAGTGGTATGTCAGGTGAAGGAAGTCGGTATAGCTGGGGAGGTAGGTTGGGTAGGTTAACAGACAAGACAGACAAGACGCATACAGGGGCGGTGTATGACACACGTGGGGGGGGGTTACACAATTGACGGGGACGGAGGTTGGGATATCCAAGACGCATGAGCCCACAGATGGCAACAGTGGAACTGATATCCCCACCCATAGGCAGTTGCCACTGTTCCTTCACAGCCCAGGACGGGCTGTGCTGGGGGCTGTGTAGGCGGGGCAACGGCCGGGGCCGTTAGCTGTGCCACACGAGCCTCGAGCTGGCGTAGGGGCCCAAGAACGGAGTCTTGGATCTCCCTTCGCACCACAGACCGGACACCTTGGAGGGTGAGTGGACGAACTCCTCCGGCCACGCTTGCAGAGGGGGGACGGGCCCCATCCCCTGCAGCGCTTCCACCCGAAGGTGGCACAGGGCCACCGGAGGAGGGTCCGGCCTGGGCACTAGTGCCAGGTGCAGTCGCCAGCTGAGGTGGGAGAGGTGGGTCCGCTGGGACCTGCCTTCCCAAGCGTTCTAGGTTTGTGAGTAGTTATGTTAGTTTGGGTTAGTGGCATATTATTCCATTCAGATTAGTTGTAACAGCATGCATTGGTATTCCCATTAAACAAACACCCAGATATTAACACCATTGAACAACGGCATATCAATATCACATGCATTATTTGAACGGAAATACACAATCAAACAACATGCAGGGTTGATTAATGGCAACAGGCCATCAGATTTGCAGGTATGAACAGGGCACATGCACGAACAGACATGCATATATGTTTGAACGGACAAATGTCCATGGTTAATGAAATGTTCACATACCAATATTTATTGGGTGTTGTTATATGGAATTATAGGGTTGGGTGGAGATAGAAAGTGATGACACATTCATAAGTTACACATTGATATACATTTGTAATAGGTACACAATTAAGTTGAGGCTGATGTTTCAAAATGATTTTTATTTGACTGTCATGCTACACCTGTTACAAATACATCACTATCCTACTTATTTTTAATTTGCTCAGATACATCATCCTGTTACACTTTGATGACAGGACAGGGGACAACTATGGCTGTTTAGTCTGTCAGATAATCATTCATTCTATCTGCAGATTGTTTACTGTTATCACCATATACAGATTTTGGCCTTGACATTCCAGATTCAGACACACTGAAATCAGTTTGGGATGTTAATTTGTACTTCACACATGCATTTAGTTCTGTGGAAACACACTGGGGCTAATATATTCAGGGGTTATTACTACTTTATTTATTCATACATGACCCTTTCTGTCACTCTCACACATCCTGCAACTTCACAGTTCAGGTTGGTACTTCTAGGCTTTGTTCACATATTAGACCTGTGGTGATTCAAACACTTTCCAACAGCCTCACTTCTGTCATGATTCAGCATTTCAACAGGGGATAAATCACACATGTGACTACCTCAGATTCTGAAGCTGTACTCTGGAGACTACTGCAGGTTATACTACATTTAATTAATGGTGGGACATCTGTATTACAGCACTATTTATTTCTATAAATTATTTTTCCAGTCACACTTGCATACTGATGAACTTGTTGCAGCCATACCTGCAAACTTTCAATTCTTGCTTGCACATTAGATTACTTTTAATCAATACACTGCAGTGTTCTGATACATGCTACACTATAATATTTATTTACAAGTACTAGATGGGGTTACTAACCTGCATGGTGGCGCAGCCGCCAGTCTACGGTCATGCTCTCACGGTTCGCAGAGCGGACACCTGCAGCTGTAATACAAAGGAAGTAATATTGGACTACACATCTCCATGGTATCAGCTAGTTGAAATCCTTACATACATGAGTAAAATGTAACTTACTCAGTAGTGGGGCGTTGGGCATATCCCGGCCTCCTGGATCCATTGGGTCAACTGGTCTTGCTTGCGCCTTCAGGTCCGCATGGTGGTGACGGACCTGCTCACCAGTGCGTGGAATGCCAGTAGCACTGGTCAGATCACGAGCCAACCAGTCCCATGCCTCCGCCCTGCACGCTCCCCATGAGACCTGGCCCTGCATGAGTTGGGCCTCGTGATGATGGACAAGGAGCCAGACCATGTATCTGGACTCCTCAACGCCCCAACGCTGTGCTCGAAAGCAACGTCCCTCACCTACTCCACTCATTCTGACTGCAGGTCTGTTCTACAATCGGTTATGGTGTGTATTCCGCCTATGGGGCTTATATATGCTGCTTTTCCCGCACATTTCTCTGATTGGCCATTTTGGAATTGTATCTACTTCACTGAAAATGCTTTATCATGCTCCATTCTGTATTTTATCCCATATATATGCTATTTCTGCATTTCTAGGTATTGCTGTCATGGCTTAGTGGTTTAGTACCTTGACTCTAGTGCATGGTATCCTGGGTTCAAATCTAACCACTGATTTTTAATTTTCATGACAGAAATGAGTTGAGGACCTGTCAATCAAACATGCCATAAGCACTTTTAAGCACTTAAAAGCAGGTCTGCGCTTGTTTGCGCGGAGGTAACGCATGCGCACTGGCAGTTAGCTTGTGGGAGCGGCGCGCAAACGGTGTGCGCTGGGATAAACCTTAATTGGCTAGTGACACACATGTTGAGCTAAGCACAGCTAGTTGCAAACAGTTTCAGCCTGTTAAACCGGTGCTTAGCAACGGGCATACCGATTGCAGCTTTTTAAACACTACGCAGCTACGGGCACTGTGTCTCACAGCAGCTTAGCTATCGGTACATTTCTAATTATTTTTATTATTGTGTTACTTCAATATGTATGCTCCATTTCATTCCATTTTACAAAAGGGTATACTTTTACATTTGGACAATACTGTCAGGGGCTTTTTTAGTGCTTATTTACAAAAAAAAGGTTGTTGTGTGGGCTCGAACCCTGCCTGCCTACTCTTAAGTCGGCAACTCTACCGCTAAGCTATTTCTTCTTGGCTTACTTTGCATATGTAGTTCTCATATCCTTTTCCACCATTGCTAACTGCAGTTGCGCTAGTAGCACACCCGCGCACACAGTAGCACACATTTACGGGGGTTAAAAAAAATAAAACAGTTTTTATTTTCATTTTATAGCCTCTGTTCACTTTGTACACTGATGGTCTGTGGGGGAATGTGTTGTGTAGTGTGTTTGTTTACATTTCCATGGCTTCTCTCGTGGCTGTTTACTTTCAGCCATTATACACTTACGGGGGCGTGTCCGCATGCAGGGCTTAGCCTACGGACACGCCCCCTACTCTCTTACACGGACCGTGTAAGAGTTACAGTGTGATTCAGCATGCCTCATGCACCTCATGCATATGCATGACATGCTGACATCACACCGTTTAACTGCAGCCTCCGTGTAAGAGTTATAACTCTTACACGGAGGCTTCCTGAATCTGGCCCATTATCTTCAACAAATGGGAGGTGTAATATGTTCTAATGTGTATATGACATAGTGGTGTATGGTGATGGTTTGGTATTCTATTCAAAACAGATGTTTATATGCATTTAATAATGTAAAGCATCAAAATGTGAGGTTACATTTAGGTACATAGTCTTACAACTCAAGTGTTTTGACAAGATTAGCAGTTTCTCTCCTGCTCCTTTCACAAAGTGGAAATCACATACAAGTTAACACAGTCACAGCTCTACTGCCATTGAGTCATACATATTCTGTGATGCATCTGTCTCTCTTTATAAATACACAAAGCTAGAATACATCTTGGCACAAAAGTATTATCAACTGCTTACAACACTCACTTGGTGCAAACTACCTTTAATTATTTCTTTTTTAGTAAGTTTCGTCCCCACATAGAGTGTCATTACATTCTCATCTAGGTGCCAGTCACTTATCAATTACACACAGAACAACTCTTCTATTGACTTGATTTATATTTACCTTTCTGAATACTAATAATAATGATAATAAAATTCCTGCTAATAAGCAGAAAAAAAGCATTTTTATAAATAGTACGCATCATGCTCTTAGGTCTAAAACTTCAAACTCAGCCACATCCAACTTTATCCTTTGCTGTTACTGTAATACCATTTCAAAATGGGACCTGCTGTTTGGAACTCATTTCCTCATATAATTTTAAATCTCTACAAAATATAACACATTGCAGACCTCATTACTGGAGTGCGTTTCAAATGACAAAATGTATAAACACTTTAATGACCTAAGATGAATACTGCTATTAAACTGAACTTCATACATACATAAAATTATCTCGGGTTTGTCAAAGAACAATAATTTTTACTTTTCATTCTCTCTCAAATATGTTTTTTTTTTTAAAAAGGCATCTGCTGTATATATATATATATATATATATATATATATATATATATATATATATATATATATATACATATATATATATATATATATATACATACATATACATATACATACACCTCTCTGGTGGTCCTATACAAATAGCTAAAGTTAGAGGATATAAGCAGCAGTGGTGTGAGTACACAGTCAGCTATAATATCATGTGTAAAGAATAAAACTTTGTATGAGATTTCTTTAAGTAGTCTACTTGTTGAAATTCAGAATTCAGCTATTAAAAATGCTAGAAAAAAAGACCTTGTTTTGCTTTTCCCACTGTTCTATTTCCACAGCGTTTCAGTTGGTCTGATGATGTCAGAAGTAAGAAGAGAGTTCAAAGGTCAATTACAACTTCCTGTAAGTCGTCACAGCCATTTTCATGCGAGGGTGGAGCTTTATATTGGCATTATGAACTCAAGCCAGCTTTTGAAAGTTCCCAAGTGAAAATTAAGGTATGAAGGCAGGAGTACTTGTTGAAATGTGTAGTTTTATGTTTTAAACTCTCACGGAAGTGGTGTAGTATCCACATTTGTTGTAAACATGTGACTTCCATAACAAATAATAAAATATGCTGCAGTGAAGGCTCCAAGTAGCCAAAGGTGACTTTACCAAACAGCTCCTTATTTAACTGAAACCACATAAAGCACCCAATATATCAATCAATATCAAATATGTAATACAAGTTATGTCTCACAAGACAATCAAAATAAGAGCAGAAAAAAGATTATAGAGTTTCTCCTGCATCTAATATAAACAAAGTTGGGCTACAGTTTCATTATCAAGACACCACATTTAGAGGTTAGATAACATTCTTATGTCAATAACATTTATTTTAATGCTGCTTCCTTTCTTTTGTTTTTCATTTATTATTTAAAGTAAATGGCTAAATGAGTCTGGCTAATGTAATTGTTAATATATAATGAGTGTGGGTTAGCAAAATACATTTTAGTGCTTGTGTTGTTTGTCAGATTAGATTTCTATATATATATATATATATATATATATATATATATCTGTTGTAGAATTATATTATAGGTTATTAATGCTAAATAAAACATAAGTAATAGATTTTTACCTTGTTTTCTCTTTGCAGATGTTTCTATGAGATCTAAAACAACTGTCTGTTAAAATTAAAGGGGAATCAGAAAAAGTATTTTTTTTTTTTGTTTCTTTGTCCCTAGATTTCTTTTTTGTTTTCACAGCCCAGTCAGATTTTGTTGCTTGTCTTTTCAATGTAGAAGTAGCATCCATTTGTTCTTCTGTACTTATCAGGTATTTGTTCTTTATAAAAGTATTTGCTTCTTCAAGAGTTTTGAAGATTCTTTTTCCCCTCCGGCAGGCAGAATCTTATTTTGGCAGGGTATATCAGTTGTGCCTTGATACCAGCTTGTTTTAATGCTTTAATAAGGGGAATGAAAGTTTTTCTTTTTGAAAGGACAGCCAGAGAATAGTTATTATCAAATCTGATTACCTGGCCATTTATTTTTAAGGGAGAGGGAGCCCAAGCAGATTTCAAGATGAGATCCTTGTCCTGGCTGGATATAAATTTTACTGGCTGGATATAAATTTTACAATGATTGATCTTGGGTAAATATTCTTGCTGTTAGATGGGACTTTAGGCAGCGACCTGTGTGCTTTCTCAATGCCAAAAGAGAGAGCCTCTGGTAAGTTTAAAGTTTTGGGAAGCCATGCTGTTAAAAAGTTCACTATATTACCTCCTTCCATTCCCATGCTGTTAAAAAGTTCACTATATTATCTCCTTCCATTCCTTCTGGTATGCCATAAATCCTAATATTGTTCCTTCTGGACTGATTTTCTACGTCATCCACTTTGTTAATAAGTTTGTTGTTCTGTTGTAGAAGGAGTTCATTGTTTTTCTCCCCCTCTATTAGTCTACAGTCAATATCTGAAACTGATTCTTCTAGTGCTGATATCTGGATTTTTTGCTGTTTTAAGATATCACTCAATATTTCAATTTGTTTATTTGAGTCTTCCTTAAGCCTGTCAACTTTTATATCCAGTTTGTCCATTTTTGTTAAGTTCTGGATGTTTGTAATGACTGACTGCACCTCCCTCTTCATGGAGTTCTCCTGCTGTGCGGATTTGTGAAGACTCATCTTTTCCAAGTTGTAATTCTCCCTTTCTTCTTCTTATTGATTTTGACAGGAAAATATAAAGTTTATGAGTTGAAAAATACACCAAAAGAAAGCTTACGAGTTCTAGATTGCAGATCAATTGCTTTGAAGTTATTTTTGGTGATTTTTGAAAATAATTCCTGTCAGAATAGTTATAGTACTGCAGAGCAGAGAATTTGTGCTGATTTTAGGCTCCCATCCAAGCCACGCCCCCACATTTCCCACCTTTAATGTGACCTATAACCTGTACAATTCAACTGAAAAACAAGCAAATCTGTCAGGGGAAAAATATAAAAAATAAAAAAACGTACAATAAGCTGGTTGCATAAGTGTGCACACACTTAAACTAATACTTTGTTGAAGCACCTTTTGATTTAATTACAGCATTCAGTCTTCTTGGGTATGAGTCTATCAGCATAGCACATCTTGACTTGGCAATATTTGCCCATTCTTCCTTGCAAAAGCACTCCAAATTTGTCAGATTGTGAGGGCATCTCTTGTGTAGAGCCCTCTTCAGTTCACCTCACAGATATTCTATTGGATTTAGGTCTGAGCTCTGGCTGGGCCATTCCACACCATAACATATTTTCCCACATGCTTTTGGGAGACTTGATGCATTGTTTTGTAAACTTTAGCTGGGCCTGGGTGTTTTTCCGTGTAAGAAAAAGCTTCCGTCTTGCAAACCTACCCCATAGCCCAGATATGTTGAGAATACGGGAGATTGTTGTCACACGTAGTACACAACCAGTACATGCCAGAAATTCCTGCAACTCCTTCAGTGTTGCTGTAGGTCTCTTGGCATCCTCCCTGACCAGTATTAATTTTGTCTTTTCATCAATTTTGGTGGGACGTCCAGTTCTCTGCAACGTCACTGTTGTCCCATATTTTCTCCACTTTTTGATGACTGTCTTCACTGTGTTCCATGGTATATCTAATGCTGTAGAAATTTGTTTGTACCCTTCTCCTGACTGATGCCTTTCAACAATGAGATCTCTTTGATGCTTTGTAAGCTCTCTGTGAACCATGGCTTTTGCTGTAGCAGGCAACTGAGTAAATAACAAGAAAATCCTACTAGGACAGCTGAACTTTATTCGGGGTAAATAGTCTCTTTAATTGATGGCAAGTGTGTACCTAAGAAGACTAAATGCTGTAATTAAATCAAAAGGTGCTTCAACAAAGTATTAGTTTAAGAGTGTGCACACTTATGCAACCAGCTTATTGTACATTTTTTATATTTTTTTCCCCGAACAGATTTGTTTTTCAACTGAATTGTACAGGTTACGGGTCACATTAAAGGTGGGAAAAGTTTTGAAATTATTTATTGTGGTCTCATCTTTTATATCACAAAAACCTGGCATTTTAACAGGGGTGTGTAAACTTTTTACATCCACTGTATGTCTGTCTATCTGTAACAGGACCATAGCATCAGTGTTGCTGCATAAGTGAGGACATGAGTACATGCACCCTTAGCGTTTTTCTTTCTAAAAAAGACATCCTATTTCATCACATATCAGATTTACCTAAAAGGTAATTTAATGATTAGCTGATCATAATGGTGGAATAATGATACATACAACTTATAATGAAATATATGGATAAACTTACTACTTCATTCTGTGATAGCATTATAACTGATATAATATCAGAATATCACTAAAGAAAAGTTCTTTTCCAAAGAACAAGTTACTTCCATTTAAAACTGCTTTCTGTCATACATAAACAGTATGAGTGCTATTTCTTTTTTCTAAGAATCACAGTGAATTCACTGCATAATGTGTTAAGGTGAGAACAGAAATCAACCCCCTCGCCAAAAAAAAAAAAAAAAAAAAAAAAAAAGGATATACATGTGATTCCCACCTGTGCCACTAATATGTCACGACTCTTCTCTGGGCTAGTGATAAAGGAGTCTTAATTATAATTGACACCTGTGCAGAGCGTTCACTTTCAGAGAAATAGATACACACAGTATTTTAGATGCAGCTCTCTGCACCAAGTACAATTTCCCTTAAGAGCACAACAGGGATTACAGTCAGCCCGGAGTCTGAATTTCTTTATATCTGCCTCCCTCCATGGCCCAATAAGACTCCCCACTGGTACAGCTGTAGTGTTAGCTGGGTGTCCAAGCCAAGTCCTGCAGCACCCTCTCTGCGACCAGTGCTTTGTGTTCCCTGCTCCATCCAGCTGACAAATACACACTGTGAGATCTGATTTTTCAGACACACCCACACACACACAACTGGGAAAGGTTAGCACAGATTTACCTAATGTGCCCGCTTTTGCTCAGAAAACAAGGTAGTTATTGCTGCTACAAGACACGCCACAATCAGCTACTCTAATACTAATACAAATGGTAGTAGTTGACCAAGACAGCTTGCCTTCAGGAGTGGCCCCCACAGTGTCAACAAATAAATATAAGAACCCTCAAAGGTTAAATACTTTCTAAAAAGGACCAACCACAATAAAAATGTTAAATATTTAATAATAAATAATAAGAGAACATGAAAATGATGAATATACATTTACAGTAAACCACAGAGTTCAAATTACTGGAAATATTGAAAATAACATTGATGGACAGACTCAGACAAGTAAACAAAAACAATATCTAAACTAAGCTTCACTATATTCCTGACTGAATCTAGGAGAATTACTATTCCCTACTTACTTAATACAGCATGGCAGATGATGTAGTGAATGGTCCTTCTTTTTGTCAGGCCCAAGAGAGAATACTCAATGCTGAGAGAGCGCTTTTTGTAATATCTAGAAAAAAGAAGTTAAGTACTCACCATAACATTCCATGTTTGTTGTCCATCTTGCCTTCCTTCTTACTGATTGGGTTCGGAACAGAGCGGCCTCTTACTAAAGCTTGAAGTCTTCCACTGGCTCATAACTGTATCCCTATCCCATCATGCTCTAGTCCAACTCTCCAGATCTTATTTGCTGAAAACTAAAGAAACCTATAGTACTATGCAACTATCATATGAAGACAGTAAAGACAATGAAGGTCACAGACACTCCTGCCAAGAAAGACCCTCTCTGTCCTCTTTTGCTGTCCAGGAGCCATCGGTAGGGGTAAGGAGGGTGGGATGTAAGAAGAAAGTCGAGATGAACAACAAACATGGAACGTTACGGTGAGTACATAACTTCTTTATGTTATGTTGCCCTGTCTCACCTTCCTTCTTACTGGTTGGGACTGCGTCCCTAGCACCATATATCTTGGGTGGCTCAGGGGAGTATATTCTTCAAGACAGTGGATCCAAAGGAAGCCCTGTCCCTGCAGGCCAATTCAACATTGTAGTGAGTGATAAAGGTATGAGGCGTTGCCCAAGTAGCTACAGCACAAATGCTATCAAGTGGCAGCTGAGCTCAAAAAGCAAAAAAGGTAGCAATGGTTCTTGTAGAATGGCCTTTGATTCTAAAGGGGAGAGCTTTGTCATTAGAAGTATACATATATATATATATATATATATATATATATATATATATATATATATATATTTTTTTATATATATATATATACACACATATATATATATATATATATATATATATATACATACATATATATATTATATATGTTATACAGTCCAAGAGACATTTCGAGAGAGTGACCTTAGAAATTAGAAATGGGGGCACCTTTCTTTGCCTCTGAGAACAACACAAATAACTGGTCTGATTTTCTGAAATCTTTTGTCCTGTGTAAGTAAAAGTGTAACTGTCTATGTACATCCAGTTGGTGGAGCTTATATTCTTCCTGGTTGCCATGATTTGGAAAAAACACTGGTAAGTCAATGGACTGATTCAAGTTTGGCTCTGAACATAACTTTGGTAGAAATGATGGGTTTGTTCTAAGGGAGACTCTGTCTTTATGAAAAGTCGTATATGGTGGCTTGATGCACAATGCTTGCAGTTCTGAGACTCTTCTGGCAGAAGTGAAAGCAATCAAGAAAACCATTTTCAGCTTAAAAATTTTAGATCACAAGATGAGGCTGAGAGGATCAAATTGGACAGAACAAAATTTAAGTCCCATGGAGGTAGAGGCGCTCTTATGGGAGGCCTCAATAAAAAAGTAATCTTCAGAAAGGCTTTACAAAGTTTGTGAGACATCAAATTAGGGACAAGATTGCTCATATGGAAATTAGAAATGGCTGCCAGTTGAAATCAGATGGTAGCTGCAGCTGCGCTTTCATTAAATAATTCGGCCAGAAATTCAAGAATCGCAGTTATGGGAGCAGAAAAGGGGTCAATATGTTTTGACTATGCCCAGGAGGAAAATATTTTCCATTTGCTGATATACAAACTTCTGGTTGAGGCTTTATGAGAAGATATTAAAATATTTTTGACTGAATGAGGGAGGTTAAGAAGCCTGGCTATACTTGGAATTGGAGCAGCCAAGCTGTCAGTTTGAGGGTTTGAACGCAAGGGTGGAGCACTCCCAACAAATGAGTCAGGAGGTCTGGAACTGGGTCCAGGATACACAGCTCCTCCTGAAGATGAGGCCAAAAGAAGGGGAACCAGATTTGACGAGGCCAATATGGTGCAATGAGTATCAGCTTGCTTCCCAATGAGCTAGCTTTCTGAAGAACCTTGGGTATGAAAGGAAATGGAGGGAAATCATAAAGGAGACCCGAGGGCCAATTGTATACAAGCACGTCCCTTGGTGACTCCCCCAGAGGGGGGATCATGGCAAAATAGCTGCTGCACTTGGCATTGGTGGACATGGCAAAAAGATTGCAGCAAGGGAGTCCCCATTTGCGGAAGATCTTTTCTCCTACTTCTTGTTTTAGGGACCACTCGTGAGGCATGAGAATTGCCCTGCTGAGTTTGTCTGCTATCACGTTGGATTTCCCCGGGATGTGCATTGCTATGAGAAAGCGCTGGGAGGAGATCGCCCCCTGCCACACACTGAGTGCCTCTTAACATAGGGGGTAAGACCTGGTTCCTCCTTGTTTATGTACCAAACAACTGACATGTCTGTCTGAATCACAATTGTTCCTAGTGAAAGAGAGTGTTGCAGTGCTTGCAATGTCAAAAGCACTGCTCTCATCTCTAGGACATTCATATGCAAATGGGCCTCGTCATCCTGCCAAGTACCTTGAACTGTCCTGCCCACATAATGCCGCCCCCCACACCCTATCTGGGAGGTGTCCTTGGCTACTGTTTCCACCAGGTGTGATGGAAGAAAGGGTTGACCTGATGTCACATGAGTGGAGTGGAGTCACCAGCGAAGGTCCTTCTTGCATGACTCCATTAACAGAATTTGGTGAGACATAGGTAGTTCCTGTTAAGGACCATTGAGTGGAAAGTAGCCATTGTAGAATTCTCATGTACATGTGTGCTACAGGAACTAAAGTTATAGCTGCTGCTACGGCTCCCAAGACTTTTAGAACAGTTCTCACCTTTACTCTTTTCTTAGAGATCAAGTTGAAGACTTGTTGCCTCAGAACCGAAACTCATTCTGTGTGTAATTTTGATCTCCTGTTCACAGTGTCCATGTCTGCTCCTATAAATATGATACATTATGATGGCAACAAGGCAGATTTTTCATAGTTTACTGTGATGCCTAGGCGAGAGCAAAGGGATCATTTCTGGCCTCTAATAGTAGATGCTTGGTGGTGGCAATCAGGAGCCAGTCATCTAGATAAGGAAACACCTGGAATTCAAGACATCTCAGGTGAGCCGTGATTACTGCCATACATTTGAACACTGTTGGGGCCGTAGTGAGACCAAAGGGCAGAGCTCTAAACTGATAATGACTGGCTCCCAGCTGGAAGCACAAATGGCTCCTGAACGGCCTGTCCATCTTTATGTGGTAGCATGCATCCTGGAGGAATACAGAGAACATCCAATTGTCTTTTCCCAAGAAGAGAAGAATTGACTGCAGTGTGACCCATCCGGAACTTGGTCTTTTTTACCAATTTGTTCAATTTGCTGAGATCCAAAAGTGATCGCCAGTCCCCTGTTCTTTTCCACACTAAAAAGAATCTTGAGTAAGTTCCAGACCGTATCTGGTCTGGGGGGACCTCTTGAATGACCCTTTTGTCTAGCAACTTTTGAATTTCTAGGGTTGCTTGACTCCTTTGACTGGGTAGAACATCCGCAGTTTTCTTTATGTTTGGGACAGGAAGAGAAAAGAGTATGGAGTAGCCTCTGGATATGATTCTTTGTACTCAATTGTCTCTTATTTCTAGCCAGGCTTCTGGGAACAAAGATAAGCATCCCCTAACTGCATCCAAAGTTGGACAGATGGGCCTCCTTTCAGGAGCGCTGAAAGGGCCTGCCTCGGAACAAATCCCAGTCTCCCTGATTTTGCGGGGCCCCCCCCGCCACGTGGGCGACGTCTTCCATTAGAGTTTCCCCCCCCTGCCCCTGGGGGAAGATTCACCATGTGTCCAGGAAAGGTCTCTGGGATTTCTAGAATCACATCTTTCCCACCTTCTGGCCTTTAGAGTAAGGTCTTGAAGGTATGGAAAAATGGACTCCAATGGCAGAGAGAGTCTCTCCTTCTTGCTCACACCTAGATAGCATCTCCTTAATTTTTGGTTCAAACAAGGACAAGCCATCAAACGGGACATTAACAAATGACAACTTGAAGGGATCTGCAAAGTTGTATAAGTGCATGTAGGAATGTCTCCGTAAGGAAATTCCTGAACTCGCTGACCTACTCGCTCCATCCACTGCATATGAAATGAGTCTCATGGAGGAGTTAACAAAAGAATTTAAGGTGGAGAGCTGGGAGGATACCTTGTCAGAGACCCCCACAGCTACTGTACCTTGAAGAGCATCTCCTACCTCATTCAAGAGATCCCTTTGTAGCCTTGTAAAATGCATCAGATAATTCAGCAATCTAAGAGTAAACGTTGCTGAAGAAAACATGCACTTCCCATATCTATCCATCGTACAAGACTCTTTATTAAGAGGATGGACAGATGAGGATGTTTCAGACAGCTCCTTCTTGGTGGCTGCTGCCACCACCATAGCATCTATAGGAACACCTTTAGTTAAAAACTCCTTGTATCCAGGGGCTGTGATAAATTTATTTGGCCTCCTAGGAACAGGCTCCACTGCATCTGGAGACTTTCAGGCCTTTCAACTAACTAGTTTTATGTGCTTGTCGAAAGGCGGAGACACCCAAGTGGCTGAAGGGTGCAACCCAAAGACCTTCAGGTAAACAGACTCCTCATCAGAAGGGTCGATGGGCTTCCAGCCGCATCTCTGTTTAAGGATTTCTAGGATGTCTACGAAGGAGACATCCTTAGATGGTGATCATGGGGATCCTTCCAACTCATCGAGCTCTGTGTTCGAGGTGACAGACTCCTCTGGGGAGTCCAGTTGCTTCCTCTTGCAGACTCTCTTCTGAGGGACCTCCTCAGAAGTGTATTCTGAAGAGGTTTCGGAAGAGGGGGTTTCACCTGATGGGGTACCCTGAGGCCTTGGGTCTCCCCTGGTCTTCGGATGGTGAGGTGCAGAGACAAACGTCGGCGATTTTGAGGGAGGAATTGTCAGATCCTCTTAGTGGAGCTGCCTGTAGAGACAGCACGCTCCTCATCATCTCAAAAGTCTCCCTCCCCAGATCAGACGGTCCCTCCAGCTCCAAAAAGCCAGAAGAAATCACCAGCACCAAGGGAGTTGGGCTCCCAAGCCATTGTAGGGGGTGAACTCACCCGTATCAAAGCCCTGAGAGGCAAGTTCGAATCCCACAGATGTCGGATCCGTCCGACTCCCCACCCCAGACCCAACCGGAGAGTGTTGGCTCCTAGACTCCTCAGACGGCCCAGAGGATGTCGGAGCAGAAGTCAGTGCCAAAGACACCTGAGTGTTCTTGAAATCAATGGTTCCACAACAGATGGCTCCAAGCATTCTATCTCTGAGGCCCCAGGTCGGCTTAGAGGAGGAATTAAAGTCGTTGGGGTAGTCTTGGCTGGCTCTGAATCCCTAAGGGTTGGAGCTGAAAGAAGTTTGGCTAGTGCCGGTGTCTTAAGAAGCCTAAGCACCACCCTTATCCACATCATCATCATCATCCAAAGGACTCCTAGAGGAGAGGGTGGGAGGATAGTACAGTTGTGTACACTTACCATAAATGTAGATGTTTGAGTGTATTCACTGTTGCAGTCATCACACTTGCATTGTCTGCCTGCAGGTAGCCCTTAATCGGCCTGAATACCAGAGACTTAGTATATCCGAGTTGGTGCTGTCGCTTCAGGACTGATGTCAGGTCATCAGGGGTATTAAAACAGGCAGAAGACACCATTACATCAGTTTTTCTTGCCCCAAATGTCAGGAGCCCCCAAATAAGGACCTAAGTTATGTTGGAAAAAATACCACCAGTAAAAAGTAAATACCAATAGCCCTGTAAGGGTTGAGTATGAGAATTGGAGAAGGAGAGAGAGAGAGGGAGAGACAGAGACAAGGGGGCTGGAGGGTGGGAAACCAGGACTGCAACAGTGAATACACTCGAACATCTACATTTATGGCAAGTGTACACAACTGTACTATGTTCTTAAAGTTTCACTGTTGCAGTCATCACACTTGGGTTGATTCCCAAAGGTGAAGAATGGGTTGAGGCAGTCAAGAAGTATTGGGGCTGGCTAGTATGCCCTGCAGGACTGCTGTTGCAAAACCCGCCCTGGATTTGGAAAAGATAGGCAGGTGGTAATGCTTAGTGAAGGTGTAAACAGAACTCCAAGTAGCAGCTTCCAGAATGTCCCTGGTAGGGACTCCCCTGAGGTTGAAGTTGCCCTAGTGGAATGCGTTCTGACCCTCGGAGGGGGTAGTTTCCCATGGTGTTTGTAACAGAAATGGATACAGTGTGCTATCCATTTGGAGATGGTTTGTTTGGATATGGCCTTGCCCTCTGCCCCTGGTGCAAAGCTGACTAGTAACTGGTCATATTTTCTGAAGGGCTTAGTCCTATCTAGGTAGAATCTGAGCTGTCTGTGCATGTCTAAAGAGTGCATGATCCTTTCCCTCTTATTCTGAGGATTAGGGAAAAAGGTGGGCAACTGGATAGATCGGTTGAGAGCCACACTGGGCACCACTTTAGGCATAAAAGTAGGGTTAGTCCTGAGGGAGACCCGGTCAGCATGAAAAATAATTAAGGGTTCCACAGCCATGAGTGCTTGTAGCTCAGACACTCTTCCAGCTGAAGTGATGGCCAGAAGCAAGGCTGTTTTCCAAGAAAGTAATTTTAACTCTGCTGATGCTGCAGGCTCAAAGTGGGGGGGCATGAGCTTTTCTAGCACAAAGTTAAGGTCCCAAGCAGGGGTGGGAGTCTTCTTGGTGGCCTTAAGTTGTTAGCCCCTCCCAGGAACTGTTTGAGGAGATGGTAAGAGAACAGAGGTGGCTCAGTGCTATAATGAGCAGAGATGGCAGAGGCATGGATCTTAATGGAAGAGAAGGATAGGCCTCTATGGAGTAGATCTGCTAGGTAATCCAGAACGAGAGGTAAGGAGGGCTGTGCTGTGTCCGCTCCTTTAGAGTGAATCCAGGAACAATACCTTTTCCATTTATCAGCATAGGATTTCCTTGTACTGGGTCTTCTGGCTTCACGAATGACATCCAGCACCTGCTTGCTTAGGCTGGCCACTGGAGGAGAACTCAAGGAATAAGCCAGGCTGCAAGGTTCAGGTTTTGCAGGTGTGGATGCAAGATCTGTCCCTCCTACTGAGTGAGGAGGGTTGGAATCTGGGGTAGGTGCCATGGTGGCACCGGTGACAGTGCAGTAGTGGGTACCAGTGTTGGCGAGGCCAGTCTGGGGCAATCAGGGTTGTCCTTGGTCTTTCCTGTCTTATCTTGAGTAGTACTCTTACAAGAAGAGGCAGAGGGGGAAATGCATAGATTGAGAAGTTTACCCACTGGAAGGGCAGTGCATCCACTTCCCAGGCCTTGCTGTGAGGTGCCCTGGTGCAGAATTTGCTGAGCTGGTGATTGTAGGGGGAGGCAAATAGGTCCACCATCGGGGTACCCCATTTCTGGGTTATAAGTCTGAAGGTGTTGAGGTCTAATTGTCACTCATGTGGGTCAAGTAGATTTCTGCTTAAGTCATCTGCCAGAGTCTTTGGTTTGCCTGGCAGGAATTGAGCTTGCAGGTGAATATGCATAGCCAATGCTGTGTTCCACAGGTTCATGGCTAGCCTGCATAGTGGGTATGAGTGGGTTCCCCCCTGCTTGTTGATGTACCACATCACTGTGGTTTTGTCGGTTTTTAATAGAAGGGGCCCTGGTGAGAGTAGGGATCTGAAAGCTGTCATAGCACGCTAAACAGCTAGCATCTCTTTTTGGTTGATGTGCAGATGAATTTGATTAAGGCTCCATTGGCCCTGAATGCACCTGCCATCCAGATGTGCCCCCCAGGCATAGTCTGATGCATCTGTGGTTGGGGTCTGGGTGGCATGGGGTTGTGTAAAGGAAAGTCCCTTGTTGTGGTTGCATGCTGCTGTCCACCAAAGAAACTCTGTCCTGAGACAAGGTATGATGGGTATGATAGTTTCCAGGTCCTGTGAATGTTGGCACCAAAGACTTTTTAAGTACCACTGAAGCTTCCTCATATGCAGTCTGGCATATGGAATTAGTAAAATGCAGGAGGCCATGAACCCTAGAGCCTGCAGGATTTTCCTTACGGATAACTGGGTTCTGGTGGCCATTTGAGTGAAGTAGCCTGTCAGATAGGCTTGTTTTTCTGGAATAAGGAATGCCATCTGGGTTGCTGTGCCCAAGCTTGCTTCCAGGAATACAACATTTTGGCTGGGGACTAGTTTTGATTTTCTTTTATTGATAGTGTACCCCAGGGAGGTTAGAAGGTCCTTTACAAATGTCAGTTGCTGCAACAGCTTTTCCTGACTGTCTGCCTGAATCAGGCAATCATCCAAGTAAGGGTATATTTGAATTTTCCTCCGTCTGCAATAGGCAATGGCTGGAGCCAGGCATTTTATGTAGACTCTGGGAGCAGTGGATAAGCCAAAGGGAAGTGCAGAGAACTGATAATGTGTACATCCTGCCCTGAAACGTAAATATTTCATGTCTGAGTCCCTGATAGGGATGTGCAGACAGGCTTCCTTTAGGTCTAGGGTGGCTAAACATGCATCTTTGGACAGCATAGGGAGAAGCTGCTGTAGGGTGAACATTTTGAATTTTGGTACCACCAGGAAGGTGTTTAGAATGTATAGATCTAACATTGGGCACCAGGTGCTCTCTTTTCTGGGAACCAGGAAAAGTCTGGAATAAAAACCTTGGACTATCTGTTCTGTAGAAACAGGCTGAATTGCCCTTATGGAGAGCAGGGATTGAACTTGGTTTTGTGCATCTGCCCATTGGTTTGGAGGAAGGTCTAGGAACTGTTTTGGGGTTGGCATGTGGAAATAAAATTTGTACCCCTGGGATACTATGCTGAGGACCCATCGGTCGTTGGTGATGGAGGTCCAAATTTTTGCATGGTGGGCAAGTTTTCCTCCTAGAGGCACGAGCAATGGGGCAGAGGTGAGAAGTGAAGTTGAGAAGTCATTGTGAATTCTTTCCCTAAGGGGGTGGCTTAACACTCCCTGTTTTAGAAGTGGAGGTACTCCATTGCTTAGATCTCTGAATACCCTGAGACTGTAATCGGGGGGGGGGGGGTCTGTTTCCCCTGGGTCTAGTTTGAGATGGCCTTGAGGGGGCTGGAAAGGAATAATGTTTCAAGGGGCAATGCCTACTGAATCTTGGAGGCTGCACTTGCAAAAATCTTTGACTATCTGCATAGACTTAGCCTTTTCTTCTATTTTTTTTAAAACCTCTTCTGCTTTGGTGCCAAACAGATTGTCCTTGCTCAAAGGAGCGTCCAGTAATTTTAATTTGACATGGTCTGGCAAGGTCTGCTCCTTAAGCCAAGCATGCCTTCTCAGTACAGAACCAGTGACTGCTGCCCTGCAAGATGCTTCTAGGGCGTCAAACTCACACTGCTTGCTGACTTGGCTTGCAGAAAGCATAAGCTCCTGTAATTCTTTATTTTCTGCACAGTCAGGAAAGGTAGATAATTTTTGCTTAATAAGTTCCATAGTATGTTGCTGGTATTTCAGCATGTGGAACTGGCAATTCAATGCTCTAATGGTGAGAATTGCAGAGGTGTATACTTTTTTACCCACTCTGTCTAAAGCTCGGGAATCCCTGTCCGAAGGGGTGGGATTCTTAGCTGTAGTTGCTTTAATTCCTTTAGGCCCTTGGGAGATGACCACTGGGTCAGCAGTAGGATTTTTGAAAAGAAATTTGTGAGAGTCAGGGACTCTATAGTACCTGTCTTTTCTAGGAGCAGGGGGTAAAGTATCAGGAGTTAGACTGGATTCCATAAAGACATCATACACAACATCCAGAACAGGAATGATAGCTAAGGGTCTGTGCTGTGGTATATCTAAACATTCTCTGAGTCTCTTTTTGGACTGAGGATAATCCTGGCATTCCCAGTGGAAATGCTCTCTCAAAGTATGTAGGGTTTCACCAAAAGAAAAATCCTCTGGAGGGGAGGCAGAAGGAATGGATTACTCTGCATCTGAGTACTCATAGGCAGATAAAGGCATGTCTTCATATTCAGAAACCTCAGAGTTGTCGGACTTTTGGTCCGTTAACGCTGCTGGGGATATGTCTCTTTTTCCTCTTAGCAGGGGAAGGCTGGCTTCCCCTAATCAGCATGATCAGGTCTTCTGCCATTTTAAGCATTTTAGATTGTGGCAAGGAAGCAGGCGCTTGAGTTTGGGTCATTTTTTTTTAGGCGTAGCTTGTACTCTTGGCCTTAGAAACTCTGTAGTTTTAGAAGGAACTGAAGATGCAAAAAAAGTCGTCGGTTTGTGTCGAATATTGGTAATGCGAAGAACTTCCTTGGAAGCCGGTGCCTGCACAGCTGCTCTGGACATTTCACTTGAGAAAGCTCGGAATATTCCGAGCGAAAGCGCTTGTGTTTTACGTTGTGCTCTTCTTGTTTGGAATAAAAAGAAATCGATCTATTTTTCACCAAGTTGTTTGTTCCACTGCTGAGCTGCCTGGAAACGTTTCATTATTTGGTTCTGGTTGCTGCTTTATTCTTGTTGCTCTGGACCCATCCAAAGTAGAGACATCCGCAGGTTCTGTAGTCAAGGAAGAGTCTTGTGGCATACTGGACTCTGAATGGGTCACGGTAGGGGACTGTGAATCCATCGAAGCAGGCATCAGGGGCTGCAAAAGCACCTGAGTACCGGTGACTAGCTTAACGGAGCGCCGGCGGCAGTTTTGGACCTGTGCAGTCTGTCTCTGTCTTTATCCTTACATTTTTTCAGAAGATCGGAAGATGGATGGCTTACTGAAGCCATTTCAGAATACGGAGATTGAGAATGAAAGTATTTAGCTACACTAAGGGCCCAATGACGAATATTTCGGGCACTGAACAAAGCACAAAACCGACAGTGAGGTACGTCGTGGTCTGGACCTAAACAGGTTGACGCAGTAAGATTGGAAATCTAGGTGTGGTATTTGCTTTCCACAGGTGAAACAATTGTTAACTTTTTCTGACGTCGGTTAGAGCAAAAAAAAAAAAGGATCCCCAACGGGGTACTTAGCTTTAGAAGACTTCAGGATGATTTAATTCGGAAACAAAAACTCAGGTAGTGGCCGACCGGCACTCATGCAAACTGCTTCTGCTTCGGGCTTCGCTGCAAGAAAGACTGATGTAATGGTGTTAGCTGCCTGTTTTTATACCCCTGACATCAGTCCTAAAGCGACAGCAACCGATGCAGGAATACTAAGTCTCTGGTATTCGGACCGACTGAGGGCTACCTGCAGGCAGACAACCCAAGTGTGATGACTGCACCAGTGAAACACGAAGAACATCTGACTGGTTGTAGGACTGGCAATCTTAGAAAAGGACTAAATGGTTCCAATTCAGGGGATTGGGTCCTAATTTCAAATTCCATGGGCACCAAGACTGCTGGTGCCAATGAAATGGTCCCTGTCAGTTCCAAAGTAGAGGTGGTCGGAACCGAAGGTATAACTTTTGTCAATTTTTTGGCTGTTTCAGAAAGTCCTGAAGAGGGTGAAGATCTTTTCAATTTATCAGATTTGGCTGACGGAGATTTTTTTGATGCCAACGAACTCTGACCTTCCAAAGCTTTGTGGAAGGGAGACTTCAGCAGACCTCTCAGTATGAACTTGTTCCTATGTTCCAATAACACTCTGGAACTAAACGAGTGACAAATAGAGCATGATTCCTGTAAGTGAACTGCTCCCAAACAATAACACATATGGTGTGAGAGTCTGTAATGGACATTTTTTGACTACAATTGCTGCACTTCTAAAAATTTAGATTCCTTACCTTTCGACATGGTAACAGTTTTAACAGGCCACACACACAAAATAGTAAAAAGGCAATAGCTACAACACCACTATCTAAATATCTAAAATATTAGAGCATCAAAGATATGAAATAACCACCACACTTTTTTTTTAAAACACAGATGTGAGATAGCAGAATAAGGTTATCCCTTAACTAAAACGGGCTGCGACAGCCCTCTAACTTAAATGCACTGACGCCCTTATTTAAACAGAAGTGAGGAAAACTACTAATGGTAGAAATCACACCAAAGACTGCTCTCTAAATAAAACAATCAGGTTTAGCATTCTAACTTAAATGGGTCTAAATAGTTTAACCGGGATAGGGGATAGTAAGGCCTATGAAATTACATCCAAGAACAAACAAACAGCAAAATGTGAAAGGACATTCAACAACAAACTCCTAACTACAACTTATATATGTAAAACTAGATAGAAAAATAAGGTAAATAATAGAAATAAACAATTCACTTAGCCAGAGCCAAGATGGAAGCCTGCGATCTGTTTAGTGGCAAATGAGATCTGGGGAGTTGCACTAGAGCATGATGGGATAGGGATACAGCCACGAGTCAGTGGAATACCTCAAGCTTTAGTAAGCAGCTGAGTCGGAACTGAGGATCGGTTCTGAATCCAACCAGTAAAAAGGAAGGCGAGATTGGACAACATATCATAATTTCCAAGCTGGCTGGCAGAATGACCTCATCTGGTCACCTGACTCTAGGTTCTCACGATATCCCCTATTGAAGCTGAGACAGGAATTGAGCATAGACAGCTACAATACATATTTAATGTTTATGGTAGTGCCTGAGGTTTCCCCTCTTTTTACTGAGCTAATGAACAAAGGCTTCTTCCAGACCTACTGTCTTTGGTCCTATTCAACACAGTGAGATGCCATTTTAATGGTTTAACAGCTCATTTACATTTCCCTTATTTTTCTTAGAGTTAACTGGTTAACCTCTGCTCTTCCAGGATTCTTTGCTAATACATATACATACAGTTCTAATACAATGGTAACACAAGCATCTGTACAAATCAGTTTAGTATTCAAATGTCATACAGTTCTAATACATTTATAACATAAGCATCTGTACAAATCAGTTTGATATTCAAATGCCATATAGTTCCAATACATTTGCAACACAAGCATCTTGTATACATCAGTTTGGTAATCAAAGGATATCATTCTTTACAAAACCCCAGCTAGCTATGCTGGCATTATCCAATATCATCACATCCCCCCCATCTGGACTGGCAATGCTGACCCCACTACGGTGTTGTACTGTTATATCATACACCTGCAATCCAACGCTCTACCTTAATAACTTGGCATTTTGCTGGCTGGCTCTATGCAACCATGATAAGGGATTGTGGTCTGTAACTACAGTGAATTTCCTTCCATACATATAAGGCTACAGTTTCTACAGTGTCCATACTATGGCTAGACATTCATTTTCTACAGCTGCATAACATTCTTCCCTGGGTTGGCGTCTACGGCTGAGATATACCACTGGGTGATCTTCTCCCTCTGAGGAAACCTGGCTAATTACAGCCTCCATTGCATGATTTGAAGCATCCACCTGCAAAACAAATTATTTGCTGTAATCTCGACTGGCTAAAAGAGGGAGTCCTCCCAAAGCTCCTTTAAGCTTCTGGAATGCCTGCTCATATGATGAGGTCCACACTACCTTGTCTGGCGTGTCGTCCTAGTCAGGTCTGTGAGGAGAACAGCTACTGTACTATAATTGGGGACAAGCTTTCTATAGTACCCCTACTGTCCCTAAGAATGCCCTCATCTGTTTTTTGGTAACAGGGACAGGCCATGCCTGAATGGCTTCCACTTTGCCACGTTCTGGTCTGATCTTACCCAGGTAGGAGACCTCTGCCATAGTCATCTGACACTAGGCTTAATGGTCAACCCTGCCCTTTGCAGTCAGCCCAGTACCTCCCTAACATGTTGAAGGTGCTCTTGCTAGGAATGGCTGTAGATGGCAATATCATCCACGTAAGCAAGGGCATAATCTCTTGCTCCTGACAGGATATGATCTACCAACCTCTGGAAAGTTCCTGGGGCATTTTTCACCCCAAAGGGCATCTTCATGAATTCATACAAGTCGAAAGGAGTCGCAAAGGCTGACCTGTCTCCAGTGAAAGGAGTCAAGGGCAACTGCCAGTAGCCCATAGTCAGACACTTAGCCCCACCAAGCTTCTCTAAGGCTCATCTGTCTTAAGCATGGGGTAAGCATCTGCCTCTGTGTGACTACATAGTCTTCTGTAGTCCACACAGAACCTGATGCTGCCATCCATCATTGGTATGAGCACCACTGGGGAGGCTCAGGGACTACTGGACTCCTGGATTACTCCTAGTTCCAACTTTTCCTCTATCTCCTCCTTCAGAGTCTGTCTGACACACTCAGGCACCCTGTAAAGGGCCTGCTTGATAGGTCTTTGGGGCCCTGTATCCACATGATGCTACACCAGGTGGGTGCACCCTGGTTTCCCAGTGAACATGTACCCAAATCCTGTAACACTGCTCAGATTTCTCAAACCTGGGTAGGGGGTAGCCACTGGGACATGGCTACCCATTCCACTGAGGTGTCAGTCTGAGCCTCACTGAGGAGATCAGTCACCAGATCCCCCTCAGACTCCTCCTGCCATCTACTGCAAATACACAGCACAAGAGCCTCCCTATCATAGTAAGGCTTCACCATCTTAACATGGTTATGTGCCCCTGCATTCTGCCTAGCAGTTCTAATACGTAGTTAGCAGTATTGACCTTCCTTACCACTGTGAAGGGTCCCCCCAAGCTGCCTGCAGCTTACGGTGTCTGACAGGAATGAGCACAATCACCTGCTCTCCCACAGCATACTCTTGAGCATTCCTGTCATACCAGATTTTTTTCCTGCTGTTGGGCTCCTGCCAGGTTCTCAAGGCCCAAGCCCATGAGCTGCCAAAGCCTTGTCCTAAGGTTTAGGACATATGTCACAACAGACTCATTGTGGGATTCACAGTCGCCTTCCCACTCATCATGAATTAAATCTAACAGCCTCCTCACTCTATGCCCATACAGCAACTCAAAGGGTGAAAAACCTGTGGATTCCTGGGACACCACTCTGTATGCAAACAACAGATGGGGCAAATATCTGTCCCACTGTTTCTTAAACTGGTCTGCAAATGCCCGTAGCATGGTCTTTAGTGGAGAGTTTAACCTTCCCACAAGACCATTACTCTAGGGATGGTAGCGGTGTTTTTTAGGTGCTTCACTCCACAGCACTCCCACAGACAAGCCAGCAGGTCTGACATGAAATTGGCACCTCTGTCAGTCAGTATTACTTCTGGGAAATTTACCCTGTTGAAAATCTCTAGCAAAGTATTTGCCACCTTTGCTGCCTTGATGGTGGATAGAGCCACCATCTCAGTGTATCTAGTAGCATAATCTGCTAACTGTAGGATATACTTCTTCCCTGTGGAACGTGGGGTACTCAGAGGCCCCACAATATACATAGCTACCCTCTGAAATGGCTCCATCACATGGAAAGGCATTAAAGGAGCTTTGACCTTGTCTCCTGCCTTGTCTACTTTTTGGCACTGCTCACAGGACCTGCAGTACCCTGTTACATCGCTTGCAATCCCAAGCTTATAAAAGTTCTGCATAATATGTCTCTTGGTATGCTTTATGCTCATATAACATGCAAAAGGAATGTCATGGGCTATGGCTATAATTGCCAGATGGTACGCTCTGGGCACTAACAACTGCTGCATTACCTCGCCTTCTAGCCCTCCCTCAGGGATCCATGTTCTGTACAGTAACCCTTTGTTCCAGTATACAGACTACAATTTTCATTGAGAATCAGGTGCCTCCCTAGCTACCTCCCTCAAGCCTCTTAGTGTAGGGTCTGAGAGTTAAGCCTGTCTCAGCTCCCCTTCCACAGGAAATCTTCTATCCTCTGACAGCAGTGCCTCATTGTCAGCAAGGGTACTAGCACTCACCTCTGCCCTTACAGTCACTCTTTCCAAGGAAGCATCAGTACCTACCAGCAGCTGTGGCACATCTTCAGGCTTACTATTACAGGGTAGCTCCATGCCTGAATTAACCACACCACCAGTCCTGGCTTCAGGGTTGCAGTCTCTGAGTCTCCCCCAGGCTACCAGACCAACATGCCCGTCTCCACGCCTGACTGTGCGTCACTCCATGCACATAAGGTACTGCATTATCAAAATCATTCCCTATCAAGACATCTGCACGGACATCCTCAAACACATCAAGGTAAACCCTGGCAAAAGGCATTTGGAATGGGATCCTTCCTAAAGGTCTGACTTCAGTGGACTGCCCAAGCAAGTACTGCTCCTCTTTAACCACTGCAGGCTTCACAATGGTTTTACCAGAGGCTGTCTCTCTCTTGGCAGTGTCCTGTTTTCCATCCACAAAGACAGGATACAAACTACGGTGGAAGTCTGTTACCCCTGTTGTCTCCAGACAACTTAACACTGGCACTCTGTTATTCCCACTTGCTGGCTCCCCCACCTTGTCTCCGTGGACATCCATATGCCACATTACCCCACAGATTACATTTAAAACATTTAACCCTTGATCCTGGCTGTGTACCTGAAATAGTGGCTTACCCTGTTACTGGTGGACTCTGTTGTGGCAGTTTAGGCTTCCCACCATGGGTTCCCTTATATCCACGTGCAGCACTAGGTATCCTTTTCCTGTGTAGTGCTGCTCTGCTTGCTAAGTAGAGATCCCCCCTTTTCCCCAGATAATCTGCATAGTTGCATTCTCGGTCTGCCCAGCAGATTCTGATGTCCTCAGGCAAAGTGCTAAGGGCTTGTTCCCTCAGCAAAAAGTCTGCAAAAAGGTATGCCAGCCTTTCAAAAGTGGTGACCTGACACCCACTCACCCACCTACGTAAATAAGTGCTTAACACAGCAATATAATCACACACACTTTCATCTGGCTTACGTCTATGCTCACAAAACATTTTTTCTGTATGCTTCAGGTGTTAACTTAAAACATTCCAATAAACATTTTTTTTAACTGTATCATAGTGTAAGCAATCAGTATCAGACAATTTAGAAACAGCAGTTACAGCTTTACTATGGAGTAAGAGGGTCAGGAATTGTACCTAGAGGCCTTGGTCAACATTATACTGTTTACATACTCTTTCAAACATGAATAACTATCAAAATTATCACTCTCCATAAATTGAGGAAGAAATTTACTGACCTTTATTGTTTCTGGGGTTTAGTTATTCCTCTCCCCATTACCTCCATAACTCTGGCGAAGGGCCAGTATTTCCTTTTCATGTTGCCTCTGCTTCTCATTTTCTTTGGACTCCAAACATCCCATTCTTTCTGCTGACTCTAATTCCATCTGTTTTGCCTGCTACAGTCTCTCACTTTCTTCAGCCTCCAAATGCCTCATTCTCTCTGCTGATTCTAATTCCAAATGTTTGGCTTCCAGTTCTAACTGCAGATGGATTTTTAAGTCCTCTGAGGAAAAGGTGAACTTTCCTGTTTCTGAGAGCTGTACATCCCCAATGCTAGACTGGTTGTCTTCCTGGTTGCAGACCTGTGCTGTACCTGTGATTAATGCTGCAATAATTTCCCCTTTAGTTAGGCTGGCATGCACCAGTAATTTGGCTTGGCACATCTCAGCCAACTTGTTTCTTGTCAGATTGCCATAATCCTCTGCTGATATCATTGCCTGCTGTCCCAGACTAAACTAAGTTAACAAAAAGTAATAAATAAAACTATGGTGATATGAAACTCTGAATGCCTACTTTGTGGCTGCTGATAGTACAAACACCTTCTTTACTGACAACTGCTTACAGGCTACAGAAATTCAATATGCACACCACTGCTAACCAATATGTGATGATCCCCTCTCTGGGCCAGTGATCAAGGAGCCTCAATCCTCACCACTGCCACCTGTGGGGAACATTCGGTTTCAGAGAAATAAATACACACAGTATTTTCAGATCAGCTCTTAGCACCAAGTACAATTTCCCTTAAGAGCACACTGGGAACAGAGTCAGCCCAGGGTCTGGATTTCTTTAAGATCTGTCTCCATCCAGGGCCCCAATAAGATTCCCCACTGGTACAGCTGTAGGGTTAGGTCCTCAGTTGAGTGTCCAAGCCAAGTCCTCCACCACCCTCTCTGTGACCAGTGCTTCATTTCTCTGCTCCACGTAGCAGGCACACTCACACTGTGAGATTTGATTTTTCACACACACACACACACACACACACACACACACACACACACACACACACACACACACACACACACACTCACTCTCACCTGGGAAAGGTTGGCACAGATTTATCTGCTGTGCCCCCTTTTGCCTAGAGTATAAGGTAGTTATCACTGCCACCAGACACTCCACAATCAACTACTCTTAGGACCTTAACAAAGGGCGTCCAATTATACTGTGTAATATTAATACTAATACAAATGGTGGTAGTTGACCAAGACAGCTAGGCCTTCAGGAGTGGCCCACAAAGGGTCACCAAATATAAGAACTTTCAAAGGTTAAATAGGGACCAGCCAAAATAAACATTTCAAATATATCTAATAATAAAAGAACACGAAAATACTAAATATATACTTACAATTAATCACATACTTCAAATCACAGGAAATATTGAAAATAAAATTGATGGACAGACTCAGAGAAGTATAGAAAAATCATATCTAAACTAAGCTTCACTGTATGACTGAATGAATTTAGGAGAATTAGTATTCCCTACTTACTTAATACAGCAAGGCAGATGATGTGGTGAATTGTCCTGCTTGTTGTCAGGCCCAAGAC
Organism: Protopterus annectens; assembly: GCF_019279795.1. NCBI lineage: Eukaryota > Metazoa > Chordata > Ceratodontiformes > Protopteridae > Protopterus > Protopterus annectens. The sequence continues at coordinate 1,760,782,328 of NC_056725.1, forward strand.
AGAATACTCTGTAATATCTACAATATAATTTCCCATATGGCTGGCAGAATGACCTCATCTGGTCACCTGACTCTAGGTTCTCACAGTATCCCCCTTTGACACTGAGACAGGAATTTAGCATAGACAGCTACAATACACATCTAAACGTTTTTTTAATGAGCTAATGAACAAGGGCTTCTTCCAGACCTACCATCTCCAGTCCTATTCAGCACAGTGAGATGCTATTTTAATGGTTTAACAGCTCATTTATATTTCCCTTATTTTTCTTAAAGTAAGTCAGATGGTTAACCTCTGCTCTTCCATGGTCCTTTGCTAACATATATACATACAGTTGTAACACATTTGTACCACAAGCATCTGTATAAGTCAGTTTGATATTCAAATGCCATACAGTTCTAATATATTTGTAACATAAGCATTTTGTACACATCAGTTTGATATTCAAAGGATATCATTCATTACAAAACTCCAGCTAGCTGTGCTGGCACTACCCATATCATCACAATGCAATTTTCATGCTTTGCTCAGTGGCAATTAATCTGTAAGATAACAACTCATCTATATTATTTGTTTCTCCGGAGTCATCTGTGGACAAGTGTAATGCAACATTCAAAAAATAATTTGAGAAGTAAGCCAACATGAGAATGCAGACAAGAGATTTTAACAGTAGGAATAACTGTAAGCAGGGGGCACATAAAATATGCAAGAGGGGTTTAATTTATTGGCAAAAAATTAGTAGATCAGCCAAGGTAATCCCAGTGCAAATAACTAGGAAAGGAAAAGTCAGAGTGTGATGAGGCCAAGCAGAAGGTTGGAATGTAGGTTAATATAATCTTCCTTAGCAAAGATAGATAACAGAATATGGAGAGAGAGAGACGTGATAGAGTGTTGGATGAAAGACCAGCTAGGGTTGAGTTTATTGTTGAGTCTAGAACAAAAGCTCCATGGGAAAAAACAGATTATTTACAAGCCAAATAAAATAATGCATGACACCTATAAGGATCAATCAGAACAAGATGTTAGAAAAGATTGAGAAATTAGAATGGAAAGGCAATATACAAAAGATGGGATGAATGGATAACTATATAGCTACCAAATATGCAACAAAATCTAGGAGATTTAGGACTTTCACATGCAAGTGTCTGCATAGGTATTCTGTACCCAAAGTAGTCAGCTTCAGTCTGCCTCCCAAACCTCTGAAGTCTTCAGAAAAACTTCCACAACAGACAGCACTTGGTGGAGGTGTGATGAAAAAGTTGGGGGTACCAGAGTGTGATGTGAAGTGAAAATGCTTTTAGGGTAATGTAACAAGTTGACAGACTTCTGAAATTCCCAACAGCATACTTTGTCAGAAATGTTTGGGGGGATTATTATAACTACAGAAATTATTCTTGTATAGAAAATGAATTGCTTAGATGTAACAATGTCCTGCTAGGTTTACTGCAACTGTAACTTAGTTTTAGTACAGCAAAGGAGATGAAATGGCTGGAGGTGGGATTTTTAGAAAAGGGAAGGAGTACACCACAGAAAAATAAATGGAATATGTTGGAATAATACATACAAAATAATGTTCATAATTAATGATATTTCAGGGAAGGCATGACTTAAGCAATATATTTAATGTTAAACTGAATAATTTTTAAGACAAAAATCATATTGGTATAATTAATACAAAAGAAATGTTCTATTTTTTTTTATAATTGAAGGTATACTCATATCACTATACAATGAGTGATGTTAATAAAACATTTTAAGAAAGTATAATGCAACCTCTTACTCAGTGGATTCTCTCTGTTCAAAGTGAGCTTGCCTTGTCATGCATATCCTTATTTGAAAGACATTAACAGCAAGAGGCAATCTGACAGTTAGCCTGTTGTCCTAACATATGCTGGATCCATGATCTGATTTCTGACAGAACCCCTGCCATCAACAACCCACCACCAATGGCACATGTTGGTTTAAAATCAGTTGAATACTTCTCCACAAATGTTCATACAGTCCTTCATCCTGCACTGTTGAATATGTTTTGACTGCTGGTACCTAATAGCATTAAAACAGCACTCCATATTTAGTCTTTATAATGACAGCAACTTCTTTTTTTTATGCATTATGTTACATAATAATAGGATGATGCAGTGGTGCAGCGGTAGCATTGCTGCCTCACAGCAAGAGGTTCTCCGGTTCAATTCTCGGCTGGGGTGCTTTCTGTGCAGAGTCTGCATGCCCTCCCTGCATTCATGTGGGTTTTCTCTGGGTGCTCCAATTTTCTCCCACATTACAAAGACATGGGTCCGGATCTTTTCTCCCTGGGCCTCCACTGAAAATTGGCTTTGTTCCAAGTCAGACTTTCCCAGTAAACAAATGTTAAATAAATAAAAATAATAAATAAATAACTTATGTACACAGTGGCACCAAACATATGGCAGTAGTCAGCAATGAGCGGTAATAATCAGCAATGATGTGTGGTAATAATGAGTTAATGGTGAACCATATGGTACATCAAGTGCTCCTTTTACTGGGATGTCACCCCTGGATAATTAAATACGCAAATTACATTTTCATATCTGTCTTTTATATTCAATTATGCCTCTAAAGTTTACAAAACTAAGTATAAACTTGGAGAGCTAAATATTTCACATAACACACCACACAGCAGGCAATGGAATTCTGTCTGCCTCTGTTCTATCCAACCTAAAAAAATGTTCCCTTTAGATAACTTTCCGAGATTCATCGTACATTTGTTGCTGTATACAATAACTGCGTGTGAGTTGTGGAAGTCAAGACTGATGATTGAGTGCGGTTGATAAATGGGGTGGGGTTACCACCAGGAAGGGGCATGGTCAGATAAACTCGGGGGGGGGCATGGCTTGCTGGTCAGGAAATGGCACGTTGGAAAGGTGGCAACCCTAATACAAAATGAATCCCACATTCATACAGCTAACTCAATATATTGTCCACGGTCATATCAGTGATTGCAGGACACTGATTTGGTCACATACTTAGGAAGTTTGAAAGAAAACTATCACATACAAATAAAAACAAATGCATTGCTAGTGATTCATGCTCCCAGAAAAGTGTTGATCACAATCAAAAGGAAAGGAAAGGAAAGGGGGCTAAGCAAAATGAAAAGCCCAGGTATCATTAAGAAGCAATTAGTCAATACCACAATTTGTTTTAGTTAATATTTCACAAGCATGTTGTATATACTGAACATATTTTCCCCTATAAGGAAAAAAAAAAGAAGTTATGTAATCACCATAACGTTCCATGTGAGTTGTTCATCTTGCCTTCATTCTTACTGATGGGTTTGGAGCCAATCCTCAGCTCCGAGTTGGCATACTACAAAGCTCGAGGTCTTCAGACAGCTCGAGGCCAAGTCCCTATCCCATGATGCACCTTGAGTTACCTCAGATCTTGTTTGCTGCGTCTTACAATACCATGTGCCATTCTATCACTTTTTTACGGAAAACCCGTAAAAAGACTGAGCAACCATGATAAAACTAGTATCTCGGTCCTCGGAAAAACTTTGGAGGGGGTAGGAGGGTGGAAAGTAAGAATGAAGATGAGATGAACAACTCACATGAAACATTACGGTGAGTACATAACTTCTTTATATGAAGTTGTTCTATCTCACCGTTCATTCTTACAGATGGGTAGCATCCCAAGGACCATCTTTCTCGGGTGGCTCACGGGAGTATGTTTTTCAGGACAGTAGAACCAAAGAAGGCCCTGTCCCTGGAGGCCTTATCAACTTTGTAATGAGTGATAAAGGTATGAGGTCTTGACCAAGTGGCTGCTGCACAAATGTTGTCTATAGGAAGCCTAGCAGAAAAAGCAGAGGATGTAGACACTGCTCTGGTAGAATGAGCCTTAATTTTGTGTTATAAAGGTAAATTGGCAGCTGAATAAGTGAAGGTGATGCAATCAGATAATCATTTAGATAGTGTTGTTTTGCCACTGGCATACTTTTCCTAAACTCTGAAAAGGAAACAAAAAGTTGTTCTGATTTTCTGAACTCTTTGGTTCTATCCAGGTGAAATCTGAGCTATCAATGAACATCAAGCTCGTGCAGCGTATACTCTAAGCTGTTGGTGTGTTTGGGGAAAAACACTGGTAAATCTATGATTTGGTTAAGGTTAGCTTCAGTACAAACTTTAGGTAAAAATGAAGGATTTGTTCGCAGGGACACTCTGTTAGCATGAAAAATCAAACATGGAGGCTTTATGGACAAGGCCTGTAGCTCTGAAACACTATGGGCAGACATGATGGCTATTAAAAAGATGGTCTTTCAAGACAAAAATTTCAAATCACATGAGGAAGCTGGCTTGAAAGGTGGGAGAGTAATGCGTGAAAGCATAAAATGTAGGTTCCATGGGGTACAAGGGGATTTCACTGGTGGTCTGAGGTGGAAGGTCCCTTTGAGAAAAGATTTGGATAGCTTGTGTGACATTATGTTCAATCCATCAAAGCCAAGGTGAAAATTAGAGATGGTGACAAGTTGTACCCAAACTGTAGCTGCCACAGCTCCTTTATTGAAAAGCATAGCCAAAAATTATAATATAGTGGAAATGGGGGCTTGGTAGGGATCAATGTTATTCTGAGAAGCCCATATAGAAAATCTCCTCCATTTGCTAAGGTACAACTTCCTAGTAAAGGATTTATGAGAGGATATTAAAATATGCTGCATTTCCTTTGAGAGGTATGGAACCTGGCTATGTTGGGAATTGGAGCAGACAAGCTGTCAATTTTCAGGACTGAAGTGAGGGATGAAGAGTCCCCGACGAATGCATCAGAAGGTCTGAAACTGGGTCCAGAATCCATGGCTCCTCCAACATATGAAGTCGAAGGAAGGGGAACCAAATCTGACGAGGCCAATAAGGGGTTATTAGAATGATGGTCCTTCCCAGGGCTTTTGCTTTCTGTAATACATTGGGTATCAAGGGAATAGGTGGGAATGCATAGAGGAGAGCCGAAGGCCAATCGTGTAGAAGTGCGTCCCTTGGGGAATCTCCCGGAGGGGGAATCAGGGCAAAGTAGCTTCTGCATTTTGTGTTCATGTGGGAAGCAAAAAGGTCGCAGCAAGGCTGTCCCCACCTGCAAAATATTCTCTCTATCATCTCTTTTTTGAGGGACCATTGGTGAGGCAACAAAATTGTCCTGCTCAGTTTGTCTGCAATCACGCTGGATTTCCCCTGGATGTGCATTGCTATCAGAAAGTGCTGGGTGGATGTAGCCTACTGCCATACTCTTAGGGCCCCATGACAAAGGGAATAGGACCTGGTTCCTCCTTGTTTGTTCAGGTACCAGACCACTGACATGTTGTCCGTCTGAATGGCAACTGTCCCCAGAGGGAGAGAGTCCTGAAAGTACTGCAACGCCAAAAGTACCACTCTCATCTCCAGGACATTGATATGTAGATGTGTCTCCTGTTCGGTCCATGTGTCTTGGGCTGTTCTTCCCTGAAAATGCCCCCCCCCCAACCTATCAGGGAAGCATCCGTGGTCACTGTGGCCGCTGGTGAGGGCAGGATAAAAGGACGACCTATCGTTACTTGAAAAGAGGTCAACCCCCACCGAAGATCCTTTTTGCATGTGTTTGTCACAATTATGAGATGAGACACTGGGAGCTCTTGATAAGACCACTGAGTGAATAGCAGCCATTGTAGAATCCGCATGTGCATGCGACTCAATGGTATCGCTATTATTGCAGCTGCCATCATGCCTAACAACTTTAGCACTTCTGATGCTGGAGCCTTGTCTCTAGAAATGATGTTCTGGACTTGCTGACGAAGTAGTAAAACTCCTCCTGCTGGAAGTTTTAAAGTGGTGGTGGTGGTGTCCAATTTTGCTCTGATAAAAATGATAGGTTGAGATGGCAACAAGGCAGATTTTTCTGAATTTATGGTAATGCCCAGATGATTGCAAAGAGTAAGAGTGGTGTCCCTGGCTTGTATTAGCTGATGCCTGGTGGTGGCAGTGAGGAGCCAATCGTCTAAGTACAGAAACACCTGGAATCCTAAATGCCTCAGGTGAGCCGCGACCACGGCCATACATTTGGTGAACACTCTGGGGGCTGTAGTGAGACAAAAGGGCAGGGCTCAAAACTGGTAATGACTGGCTCCCAGCCAGAAGTGCAGATGATCCCTGGATAGTCTGGCCATTTTTATATGGTACTACACATCTTGTAGATCTATTGAGTGCATCCAATTGTCTTTCCCTAAGAAGGGAAGTATCGACTGAAGCGTGACCATCTGGAATTTCTCTTTTTTGACAGATCTGTTTAGTCTGCTGAGGTCCAAAATAGGTCTCCAGTCTCCTATCTTTTTTGGAACTAAAAATAATCTTGAGTAAGTTCCGAATCCTGTCTGGTCTGCTGGGACTGGTTGGATGACTCTTTCTCTGCTGTTGCCTGTTCCCTGTAACTGGGTGGGATGAATGGGATTTTTGTTGTCAATGGAGGGGGAATGGCAAAGGGAATGCAATATCCTCTGGAAACTATACTTTGTACCCAGTTGTCATTTGTTATTTTGAGCCAGGTGTCTGGATACAAAGATAAGAGACCCCCGATTGCCTCCAGAGCAGGACAGTTGGGCCTCCTTTCTGGAGCACTGGTAGGGCTTCCCAAAGAACTGGTCTCTGTCACCCTGGTTTTGCAGACCCTCTCTGCCGTGAGGGCGTCGTCTTCCACTATTGCTCCCTCCTCTGCCCCTGGTGGGGGGGGTTCACCACGTGTGTCCAGAAAGGATCCTTGGGCTTTTCGGAACCACATCTTTCCTCCCTTTTCACCCATGGGGTAGGGCCTAGTAGGGGTGTAAAAATGGACTCCGACATCAGAGTCTTTCCTTCCTGCTCACACCTGGTCAAAGTTTCCTTAACTTTGGGCCTGAAAAGGGACGAGCCATCAAAAAGGGTGTTGACAAATGATGACTTAAAGGGCTCCACGAAGGAACACAAGTGCATCCAGGAGTGCCTCCTGAGAGCAATTCATGTATCTGCTGCCCTACTCGTTCCATCAGCTGCATATGAAATGAGACGCATGGACGAGTTCACTATGGAATTGATGGTAGCAAGCTGGAAGGCGACTTTGTCTGAAGCTCCTGCAGCTACTGTACCCTGAAGAGTATCCTCAAGCTCTTTTAGGAGGTCTATTTGCAGTCTCGTAAAATGTGTGAGACAGTTCAGTGAACGCATGGCAAAAGTCGCTGAACTGTACGTGTGCTTCTCGTATCTATCCATGATCCTAGAGTCTCTGTTAGGAAGATGGACAGAGGAAGAAGTTTCTGACATCTCCTTTTTGGTGGCTGCCGCCACCACCATGACATCAACTGGCACTCCCTTAGTGAAAAAGGACTTATCCTGAGGGGCAGAAATAAATTTATTGGGCCTCCTAGGGACAGGCTCCATGGTGTCCGGAGACACCCACACCCTTCGTGAGACTAGCTCCATGAGCTCATCGAAGGGTGGAGACACCCAAGAGGTGGAGGGTTGAGACCTGAAAGCCTTCAAGAGAACCGACTCATCTTCAGTAGGGTTGGTGGACTTCCAGCCACCCCTTTGTTTAAGGATTTCTAATATCTCTGCAAATGAGATATCTTCAGAGGAGGACCATGGGGACCCTTCTGATTCATCTAATTTGGTATCAGACTTGAGAGACTCCTGTGGGAAGTCTAGATGCTTCCTCTTGCAAATTCTCTTCCTGGGAACCTCATCAGTGGGAACTTCTGGTGAGGTCTCTGAAGAGCAGGGGCCATCCAGTGGGGCTTCCTGAGGCTCAGGGTCTCTACTCTTTAAAGGGATCTATGAGGCAGAAGTGGACACAGGCGCTTTTGGGGAGAAGGTATTTGGACCTGAAGTTGTAGATGTCTTGGGGGCATGGCTTCAAAGGCACCTCTGCTCTGATGAGAAGGGACCACTGGATCCGAAGAAACAACCGATCCCCTCGGCACCGGAACAGTGGGCTCTGAACCAGAGGTAGGAGCCGAACTCATCCAAGCCGAGGCCCCGAGAGGCAAAATCAGAACCGACAGGTCAGTCCGACTACCCTCCCCGGACCAGACCAGAGAGTGTCGGCTCCTAGACTCCTCGATAGGCGCCGAGGAAGTCCAAGTAAATGGAACCGATGACACTGGAAGCAGATGTCTGCTAAGAAGGCTCAACAATCATCAGGTCCAACTCCTCCATCTCTGAAGGATCGGTATGGCTCAGAGTAGGAAAAGAAGTCGATGGCATAACCAGTCTTCGGTTCCAAAACTACTTGGGTTGGAGCTGATAAAAATTTAGCAAACGCCGGTGTCTGTAACAACTTCTGCACCACAAGATCCACATCCAAATTGGATAGGCTGATCGAGGACAGAGATGAATGAATGGAGGGTGGTACCAACTGGAGAATGGGAGACATTACTACTTCGGACACCAGTTCTAGGACTGGGGAATGGCTCTGAAAAGACAGGACGCTCGGCTCCGAAGGCTGAGGAGCCGACGTCGTTTTTTTTAGATTTTGTCACATCAGTGGATGAAGCCTTAGAAGAATTTGAAGACTTGAGAGACTGGCTAGATTTATCCTGGTCACTCAAAACTTCCTGAAAAGAAGATTTTAAAAGTCCTCTATCAATGAGTTTTCTTTTTCTCTCATGTAAAACTCTGCTAGAAAAAAATGGCAAATAGAGCAGCTCTCTTGCAAGTGCAAGGCTCCAAGACAGTAAACACAATTTACGTGACTATCTGTCACTGACATTTTTTGTCCATACTTTGGACATTTCTTAAACCCAGACTTGGGATGTTTGTCATTTTCTTGGTCAGTCATGTTAAATGCTACAGAACCAAAAATATCTAACTATACACTAACAAACTGTAGCATCAAAGAAGAATGCACACACAGAAACTTTAGCAATCTTAAAGTACAGAAATTAGCCCTTAAACAAAGCAAATGGGATGAAAAGGTATTAATGTAGTTTAACTATAACTATAACTATCTAAATACACACACAGACACACACACACACACACACACACACACACACACACACACACACACAGACACACACAATGTCTAATGTTTATATAAGCTTATTAAACCCTACAAAGCTATATAACACTATGCTAATATTTTTTTAAAAGGCACACCAAAGAAAGAAGGGAATACTAAAGGCCTATAAAAAAAAACGAAGGCCTAAGGGAGAAAGAGAACTATCAAATATTAAGCTACTAATATCTAAGATTATAACTAAGAATAACTATCACTAACTATGAAAATGTAAGACAAATTTGTACACTTACCATAAATGTAGACGTTCGAGTGCATTCACTGTTGCAGTCCTCACATATGGGTTATCCGGCTCCCGGTAGCCCTCAGTTGACCCAAATACCAGAGTCGTTGGTATATGACGTCGGCTGCCGTCAGTTGTAAAACTGATGTCAGTACGTCTGGTATAAAGGGAGGCAGCCAACGCCATTTCCTCAGTTTTTCTTGCCTTAACTGTCAGGAGCCCCCAAAAGAAGGCTAATCCAGGAATGGTAACACCCTGGACACATACACGTCACACAAAAAATAAAAATCCATAGTCTGCGCCTTAGGAAAAAAGGGGGAATGGAGAGTGGGAAACCAGGACTGCAACAATGAATACACTTGAACATCTACATTTATGGTAAGTGTACACAACTGTACTATGTTCTTCGTGTTTCACTGTTGCAGTCCTTACATATGGGTTGATTCCCAAAGCCCAGAAAGAAGACAAAGGGGGGAGGAAGGATCACAGATTAAGGGTTGGTAAGGAGGCCCTGCAAAACTGCAGAGGCAAAACCAGCCCTGGATTTAGAAAACAAAGGTAGACTGTAATGCTTTGTGAAAGTATGGACAGAAGACCAAGTAGCTACATCCAGAATGTCCTTAGTAGGTACATCTCTCAGAAAGGCTGCAGAGGTAGAGGCTGCTCTAGTAGAATGGGTCCTAATACCCCGAGGGGGAACCTTCCCTTGATGCAGGTAACAAAAGTGAATACAATGAGCAATCCATTTGGATATGACTTGTTTTGAAATAGCTTTACCCTGAGCCCCAGGAGCAAAACTAACAAATAACTGTTCAGATTTTCTAAAGGATTTAGTCCTGTCTAAGTAAAATCTCAGCTGTCTATGCACATCAAGAGAGTGCAGAATCCTTTCCCCTTTATTTTGGGGATTGTTGAAAAAAGTAGGCAGATGAATAAACTGGTTACGGGTTAAACTGGAAACTACCTTAGGCATAAAGGAGGAATTGGTTCTCAGAGAAACCAGATCAGAGTGAAAAATGATGAAAGGTTCTACTGCCATTAAGGCTTGCAGCTCAGATACTCTTCTAGCTGAAGTAATAGCTAAAAGGAAAGCAGTCGTCCAGGATAGAAACTTCAAATCTGCAGAAGCAGCTGGTTCAAAGGGAGGCAGAGTAAGTTCTTCCAGGACAAAATTAAGATCCCAAGCAGGAGTAGGAGCTCTTCTGGGAGGTCTAAGATTTCTAGCTCCCCTCAGGAACTGTTTCATCAAGGGGTGAGAAAAAATGGGTTGCTCAAATGAACAATGAGCCGAAATTGCTGAAGCATGAATTTTGATTGAAGAAAAAGAAAGTCCACCATTAAGCAATCCTGCTATGTAGTCAAGAATGAGTGAAAGAGAAGGATGAGTAGAGTCTTCTCCTTTAGCTAGCATCCAAGAGCAAAATCTCTTCCATTTAACTGCATAGGATTTTCTTGTGCTAGACCTCCTGGCCTCATGAAAAACTTCAACCACTTGTTGGGAAAGATTTAAGGTATTAGCCAGGCAGTTAAATGCAGAGTTTGAAGAAACTTTCCCCCTCCCTGAACCAACAGATCTGGTACCAGAGGAAGATGCCAATGCTGAGCCTGGGAAAGGCTGTGAAGGAGGGAATACCAATGCTGCCTGGGCCAATCTGGAGCTATCAGAATATCCTTTGTTTTTTCGTCCCTTATCTTTAGCAGCACTCTGGGAAGAAGAGGCAGAGGAGGGAATGCATAAACAGAGATGTGTCCATGGGAAGGACAACGCATCCACCCTCCAAGCTTTGTTGTGAAACTCCCTGGTGAAGAAGGTTGGAAGAAGATGATTGGTGTGAGAGGAGAAAAGATCCACTTGTGGGGTTCCCCAATGATGAGTGATGCGATGGAAAATGTCCCTGTTCAGTTGCCATTCATGAGGATCCAGAACATGTCTGCTCAAATGATCGGCCAAGGAGTTGAGCCTCCTTGGAAGATAGTGGGCTATTAGATGTAAGCCCATGGATGCTGCTATGGACCATAGTCTCATATGCTTTGTCTGCACAAGGGGTGAGTCCCCCCTTGCTTGTTGATGTACCACATGACTGTGGCATTGTCTGTCCTGATTAGCAGAGTCCCAGGGTAGAGTAGGTCCTTGAAAGCCAGCAAGGCCTGCTGCACTGCCATCAATTCTTTTAAGTTTATGTGCAGATGAATCTGCTGGGTGCTCCAAGTCCCCTGTATGCCCCTGCCCTCCAGACGAACACCCCCATTCAACATCTGAGGCGTCTGTGGTAAGAGTCTGACTGGCAGGCAGTGGGCTGTCGCCCACCAGAGGAAATCCATTTGCAGAGAGGGAATCAGGGACAGAATCAAGTCCAAGTCCTGTGTGTGTTGACACCAAAGGTTCTTTAGGTACCACTGAAGTTTTCTCATATGCAGCCTTGCATATGGGATCATCAAAACACATGAAGCCATGAACCCCAGTGCTTGCAGGAACTGCCTTGCAGAGAGCTGGGTCATGCTTGCCAAGTTCGTGAAGTAAGCGGAAAGAACTTGTTGCTTCTGTTGAGTAAGGAATACCATCTGCGTGACTGTATAAAGACTCGCTCCCAGGAAAACAATCTCCTTTGAAGGAACCAACTCTGACTTTGTTTCGTTGAGAGTGTAACCCAAAGAGGTGAGAATGTTCTTCATGAAATCCAAATCCTTTTCTAGTTGTTCTGGGGAGTTTGCTTGAATGAGACAGTCGTCCAGGTAAGGATACATTTTAAATGTTTCTCTGCCTGCAAAAAGCAATGGCTGGAGCCAGGCACTTTGTAAAAACTCTGGGAACAGTAGATAAACCAAAGGGCAATGCAGAGAATTGAAAGTGTTGCTCCCCAGCCCTGAAGCGAAGGAACTGCCTGCAACTTTCCCTTATTGAGATGTGCAGACAAGCCTCCTTGAGATCCAAAGTTACCAGCCATGAATCCTTGCCCAGCATTGGTAGTAATTGTTGAAGGGTGAACATCTTGAATTTGGGAATCACCAGAAAAGTGTTTAGAATGGACAGATCCAGAATAGGGTGCCAGGTGCCCCCTTTCTTGGGTACCAGAAAAAGCCTTGAATAAAAACCTAGGCCTGCCTGATTTGCAGGAACTGGCTCTATGGCCCCCACAGTCAGTAGAGAAGAAATTTGAGTTTCTACCTCTGCCTTGAGAGTTTTGGGTATGTCTGGGTACCCTTGTAAAACAGGGAAGGTGTGAAAGTAAAACTTGTAACCTTGGTTTACTATATTGAGCACCCATTTGTCGTCTGTGATGGTAGACCATACCTCTGCGAACCTGGCTAACCTTCCCCTCAAACGAAACCCAGGGTCTGCAGAGGTAGGCACAAGAAGGCCGGAGTCATTGAGAATGCTTGCTTTGGGAAGCTGGCTTAGAACTCCTCGATTTAGCAGAAGAAGAATGCCATTGTTTAGCCCTTTGAGGGGCAGAAGCCTGCCCTATGGAAGATCTGAAACCCCTAGGCCTAGAGCAACTCTACCTGCCAGGATCGGGTAAAGATCAATTATTGGAAGGATAATGCCTACTAAACCAAGGAGGCTGAACCTGAAGGAAATCTTTTACAGCTTGCATAGATTTTGCCTTATCCTCCAACTTTTTCAGTATCTCCTCAGCCTTATTACCAAAAAGGTTGTCCTTGTGCAAAGGAACATCCAGCAATTTAGACTTAACTAGTTCAGAAAAAGGCTGCTCCCTGAGCCAAGCATGTCTTCTAATTATGGAACCTGTGGCTGCTGCTCTGCAGGAAGCCTCCAAAATGTCAAAACCTCAATGAAATGAATGCTTATTAACTAAAGTGGCAGAATTCAGCAAGTCTTGTAAATCTTTGTTTTCCATCATGGAAGGAATATCTCCAAGTTTAGCCTTAATAGCCTCCAACGTATGCTGCTGATACTTAAGCATGTGAAAAAGACAATTCAGGGATCTAATGCCAAGAGTTGCAGCAGTATAGACTTTTTTAGCCCACCTGTCCAAGGCCATAGATTCCTTATCAGAAGGCACAGGGTTTCTAGCAATAGTAGCCTTAACACCTTTGGGGCCTAGAGAAATAATTTCTGGATCAGCAGTAGGGTTTCTAAAAAGGAATTGATGAGATTCAGGACCCCAGTAATATCTATCTGGTTTTCTGGAGGCAGGAGGAACAGAATTAGGAGTTAACGAATTTTCCATGAAAACATCATCCACAACTTCCAAAACTGGAGGTATAGCCAGAGGCTTATGCTGTGGCAAATCTAAAAATTCCCTGATTTTTTCTTAGACTGTGGAAAATCCTGACACTCACATTGAAAATGCTCCCTAAGAGTATTCAAAGTATCCCCAAAGGAAAAATCTTCTAGAGGAGAGGCAGAAGGGGATAGAGTCCTCAGCATCAAAATCCTCAAAGCCAGAAAAAAGTTGAGAATTTCCTTCTTCACCAGTAGTCATACTGGAAATCTCAGAATCTGAAACACACAAAACATCAGGAGATAATTTCCTAGCCCTCTTTGAAGGGGGGGGGGTGACAGCCCCTAATCAGGGAAGGAAGATCACCAGCCATCTTTACCAACTGGGACTGAGGTACAGGAGGGGAGGCCAATGCCTGCTTGTGAGTAGGTTTGCTGCTGGAAGGTTTACTAGCAATCCGGAGGGACTCGGGAGACCTAGCAACTGCAGAAGTCTGAGCTAAGGTAGTCGGTCTGGTTCTGGTCTCATATCGAAAAGAAGAGGCATCAGAAGCCGGTGCCTGCAAAGCAGCTCCGGACCCATCTGAGGTGGCGACAAGCGGAGGGTCTGAAGACAAAATAGCAGCCTGCGGCATGGAGGACTCCATAAAGGCCTCGGCAGAGGCTTGCAGCTAAAAATCTGCGGACTGCAGGGGCTGCGAAAGCCCCTCACTGACTACTGCTGTGCTGATGACCAATTTCACCAACGCATCATCAGTAGAGTTACCCTAGGCCTGTTGCGGTCCTTGTCTTTGCGTTTCCTAAGAATATCCGAAGTTGGGAGACCAGAAGACGCCATACCAATGAACTTAGGCCAGACTCCGAAATGCTTATACAAAATCCTAGCTCTACGGCGTATGGTACGCGGGTTAAAGGAAGCACAGAGATCACAGTCAGGGACGTCGTGCTCAAGGCCCAAACAAGTTATACAATAGGAATGGAAATCACGGTGCGGAATCTGTTTTCCACAAGCAAGACAGTTATTAACTTTATCTGACATTCGTTAAAGCAAGAAAAGCAAGAAAAGAGGATCCCCAGTGGGGTACTTATCTGAAGGCATCTTCAGCTTGTAGTTGGAAAGCGAAACGAAGGTAAACGGCCAACCGGCACTAGTGCGAATTGCATCTGCTTCGGGCTCCGCGGAAATGGAGTCAGCTGCCTCCCTTTATACCTGACATACTGACATCAGTTTTACAACTTGCGGATGCTGACGTCATATACCAAGGACTCTGGTATTTGGGCCGAATGAGGGCTACCAGGAGCCGGATAACCCATATCTGAGGACTGCAACAGTGAAACACGAAGAACATCATCCGATCTGTTGCAGTGGCAAAGTAGATCTGGGGTAACTCAAGGTGCATCATGGGATAGGGACTTGGCCTTGAGCTGTCTGAAGACCTGGAGCTTTGTAGAAGACCGACTCGGAGCCAAGGATCAGCTCCAAACCCATCAGTAAGAATGAACAGCGAAATAGAACAACTTCACATAGAAAGGTTTCTTTTTGTTGCAACTGTATTGTTGCTATTTACAGCTGTATTAAATGTACTTCTATTTATATGTTAAAAACGTAAACATTTTTTCAAGAAAGAAAAAGAAGCAATTATTCAACAAAACGGGTGAATGCTATGGCCAGTTTTTCAAAAAGACAAGATCCACAAGCTCTGAACAAAGGGATTAAGAGAACGCATTATCCTTTACTTGCAGTTGAAGTAGTAGTCTCCAAAATGCCAGACTCTAAGCTTCCTCATTACTAAATGTAAATTGGGGATTTGTCAATTAAATGTAGAGCAAAGCCCAAACTGTGAACATTTAGGGAGTCACTAGAAAGGTAAGTATTTCTTACACTTTCATTTAGATCATCACAGAACAAGAAGTGTTCCAAAAAACTGTTCCAAGTACAAGAAGGCTTGGAATGCATTGAAAAACATAATTAATGAATTTTTAGTGAAGGGTCAGACAAAAGAACAGCACAGCAAAGATTGATGCAGTTGTAGTATATATCAAGATAGCAAATTTTCAAGTTAAATAAGAGCAAATATACTATGAGTCGCAAGTCTGAAATGCATGACTCATTCTTGTCAAATAAACTGAAAACATGTCCAAAAAAATTCCAAGCAATTGCGCAAATACAAAAGCCTGAAGAGAAACAGGCATCAGCACCAAGTCTAGTGTTAGAACCAAGCTAGAACAGATCAAGAACATGGGTTTCATGAAGAACTGTTTCAAGCTGAGTACAACCAACCTTCTCAATAACATTTCCAGTTAACTGTAGGTTAGAGATAAGGCAGCAACTGCCCAAGTCATTAATGTAAAGAAAATGCTTCTTCAATATTGGGCTCACTAAGGCCTCCTTTAACAGAGTTGAGAAGACTCCAGTATTGAGGCAAGCAGTACTTCAAAACAAGTTAAAAAACAGCCCTTTGGAGTATGGGATCAATCCAGAGAAACAGTAAACATGTCTATAATCAAGGAGACCAAATCTTGATATCAATCTCCTGAAAGTCAGAATATGTCTAGTCAAATGGCTTTCTCAGTTTGACACTGTCTACAAGGAGGCCAACTTAGCTGTGAAGTGGAATGGAAGGGCTCAAGCCCCATCAATCCACTCTCACTCTCCATTTAAGAAAATAATAGGTAAAGAAAGGTGGGCATGGCAGCCCTCTTATAAACATCATTAACAACTGATTTGTTTGTCTGTCTGCTTGTCTAGCTATCTATTTTATCTACCAATCTGTCTAATTACAGGTTAAGTCAGACCACACAGACACTTCCCTGTACAATGAAAAACTCCTACTGTTACTTAATGTATGTATTTTGTAGTTTTCTTTGTACTTATATCTGTAATAACTAGAGAGCTCTTCTCCCTGGGCCACCACTGAAAAGTGGTCAATCCCAACCAGACTTTCCTGGTTAATAAAGAAAGATATATAGACAGATAAACTGTACAGGATTTTAGAGCAGACTGCAAAGTTTGTATCGAATACTGTCTGAGATAACTACTCCTGTAATAAAAAGTCTGTATCTTTTACTGTCTGAAATAACTATGCCTCTTAGAAATCTGTAAGAGCAAGCTGTAGCCTGAGAATCTGCATATGACAAGATTTTGACTAGTGTCTTGAATACCTGTAGGGACTGGAAGGAGGAGGCTGAGTACAATCAACTTCTGCTAGGCTCACCCATTCTGAGGTGGGGAGGTGGCTCTGTCTCACCACATGAATGACATACAGTTTAAGTACTAGGTGTCTACTCAGTGGATTTACAACTCATCCCACTCTTTGTGTGGAGGCACACCTTCCTTGTGGGGTAGCAAATGCAGGCTCAAAGGAGTGCTGTGGGTGGGGATTTCCAGGAGGAAAGGGTAGGCCACACCTCCCAGGATCAGCAAGCTGCCCCAATCCCTACCACCGGAATCTCACTGGGATATGGCAGGCTAATGGGGTTATCAAGCAGGAATGAATGGGCCATAGGACTCTTGCCTTGCCACAGAATACCCTGGTTCCAGCCCCCGGAATGAATATGCCAGATGGTTGATGGATTGGTAACAAATGCAAAACAACTAATTATACATGTTCCAGCTGAATACTAGAATGTGAGCAAAATAAAGGTGTTCAAGAAAATGTCAGTCAGAATGGTAAGATGCTGTTATCCTAAAAGAAAACTGACCTGTTTCCTATGGCTTAGGGGTATTATTTATAAAGGTGCAAAAAGATATGTCCAAACATTTATTTACTTTATTTATCCTTTATTAACTGGGTTAGCCCACCTAGGTAGTGGCCTCTTTTCATGGTAGAACCAATGTGGTATTTATACTACTATGCAAATGGAAAAGGGACGTCAAGTTGTAATGTCTGAATGAAAGAAATTCCACAAAGACGTGCACACTAAAGTTCATGTCTGAAGACAGTCTAAGGTACCATCAAGTTTGATAAGAAAAATGGGTATATGAGTACAACACAAATGCATCAAACTATGCAAAAAAAAGATAGTCAATGTATACTGCTTGAAAAATGCCAGTAAAGTTTTTTTTCTTTTAATGTAAGTTACCTATGTCACAGTCTAAAATGGGATTTAATAAAAATGTTGGAAAAAAATTGCAGATAGAGACTCTCAAAAATTAGTTTCTCCAGATGAACCTCAAGTGCAGGAAAAACAGTCTCAAAATCAAGATCAGATGTCCAGTGTGAACAGTCATATTAAAGTTTCTATATATGGTGGACCACTAAAGAAACAAAGCAGATGTATGGACTGTTCCAGAGTTAAAAGAGATTCTAAGGACTGAAAAGTTGCACTATGCAAAACATTTTTAATGTGCAAAAAGTTTTCATTTTGAATTAAATACACCACAATATATATATATATATATATATATATATATATATATATATATATATATATATATATATATATATATATATATAGTATAGTGGTAAGACTGACATGCATCACTCAATGTAATATAGAGCATGAATACTTGGCGTACTCTTCATCAACATTTGCATTTTTTACCCTTAAAAATTGGAGGATGTATAAAATGGGGTATACACCTCATGTCATGTGATAAACAGAAGCTCTGGTGAACTCAGATACAATATATGTATTATGGAGGATGCACAAAAATACCACCTTAAAGTACTATTTATTAAACATCCTTCTAACATAACATCAAAAAATTTCAGGTTCTTTTTTTGCAACACTGACCCAGCCATGGGTTACTCAATAAGGATTATCTTGGATTAATTTAATAATTGGTTTGCTGTTAAGTCTATAAAACCACCCATGGGATTTTTTTCAATTTATGGAAAGCAGTGGCTTCACTCAAGTAACTTTTTCTGTGACCCATATACACTGCACACTCCTCAGGTTAAGTACTTTGGCAGCAGGCACTTATGTCTAAGCTGGTGGTTTGATCACCATGTGTTCCATCACACACAGGCACACACACACGCACACATGCACACACACACGCACACACACACACACACACACACACACACGCACACACACACACACACACACACACACACACCACACTCGCATAATCACACACTCGCATACTCTCTCTCTCTCTCTCTGCCTCTCTGATCTCCCACACAGTTTACTACCTGACAATGAGCTGGCTGGGTTCAGGGAACTGTGAAACATTACTACTAATGTTTTGATTCTCTTACTGAACTGGTTCCTTAGGCAGTACAGTGCTGACGATGCAGAGCTCCTAACCATGGCTTTTACCTGACTGATTACTAGGGTTCTGGAGATCACTGCCCAAGACCATGTCTACTCTTTGCCTATCATGGCTGGGGATTATCAGCATGACTAGAAGCTCATGAGTTATGCAGGCATCAATGCATGCTTGAATGTGCAATGAGGAGGTTACACCAGCTTAAGAAGAATACACTAGATACTCATAATGCTGCATTCCAGTCAAGTATTTAATCTAAGAAAATGCAGATTTACTATCCAACAATAGCTTTGCTTCATTTAGTCATACTCTTCAGTATAGTAATTACAGTCTGCAAGCCCAGCGCTTCTCAGTGCTCCTACAGAATTAAGTTTCTCAAGGCGTGAAAATGCTCACCACAATTACTTGCAACTAAGACTGTCTTGATCAGATGCTCCCTTCCATAAGTAGCACTTATTAAGCATTTCACTGGTGCAGTTGCAACATGTCCTGGATTCTGCTGGGCCAAGTTTGATTATTTTGACTAAAAGAAGGCGTCATTGATGTAGTTTTAGCTGTTCAATCAAATCAATGTGCACTGGATCATAGTCCTATACATCAAATGATGCCCTACCCAAAGTCTTTGGGCCTAATCATTTTCTATACTGTGTGAAACTCACTAAAGGTGGGGATGTCTATATAAATTAAAGATGGAATAATAACTTATATCCTTAAAAAATAATCTTTAGATTTGCACACTCTGGAAAATGTTCAAGTTATCCTTAACCTTCCATTCCTAGGAAAGGTGAGAACATAGTATGTTCAGTTGCACACCCATGGCCAGACTTGTACAAAGGCAAACTAGGCAGTCTCTAGTCAAGAGTGCTAGCTATGGCAAGGGCACTTTTTCAATATGAATACACAGTACCTCTATTGAAGATATAGCAGCTGCAACACCTAGGAGGAAACAAGTGTTGTAGACTTGGCCACTCAGTTTGTTGGCTTCTGACTCCATCCTACCCACAATCTACCTAGGCAGGGAATCAGGTAGTTCATGGGTGGGACAGAGCAAATCAACAAATTTGAAAGTGTCTGCAGTGTGAAGAGAAAGCTGTGCAATCAGTGACAGTGTCAGGTAAGCACCAGAGATGTTGGTATTTTGGATCAGATGTTTCCGATTTTGCAGAACTTCCTCAACTTCATCAGATATGTTTACAATGTTGTCTCCCATCATTTTTTTTTTACTATTTTACAGCAAAACCCCCGAAGATTACAGTCAGTCAAAATGCCAGACACTGAAGTTTCATGTTTCTTATTCCTCAGAAAATGTCTGTTGATGCAAACCCTGTTTTTCTATTAACTAGCTGAATTGCAGAAATTAAGAAAAAAATGCTGGCCGATCTGTGAAGGAATACGACTAACAGATGATATTTGCTAATTAGTCTGACTTTGCAGAATGCTTGGGTATGTAAAACACTTAACACAGGTATTTCTGGGACAGAGTACATAACTCAGTATCATATGCCACTTCCCTGGAATGCCTCATTAACATCTGTGGTAAGCCAGAGAGACCGCCCACTTCGGTGCTCCTACAAACTCCATAGAAGTACTGTGATAAGTCCATCTCTGAATCCGAAAGAGTAACCACCAGTGGTAAAACATCCAAGCTAAGGTTAACCACCAGCAGTACCCCTTTCTGATTCCCAGAGACTGCTATGTACATGTGTTGTGTGGATAAATAATTTTGGACAAGTTTTCAGTTACTGTTGTTAAGATAGCACAGGAGGCATGAAGTGCGAACAAAGTTGATGAGATCCAGAAGACACAGTGGTTCTAGCTCTGCTTTGCATCTAGCCAAGTAAAGCTTACCAGGGTATGTTAGGGGTTGGCAATTACCCAAGGAAATAACACAAACGCAAGGCCGGTTACCTCTCGCATAGTACTTGGTACCAGAGATGCATATTTAAAGCTTGTACTGGCAACATTAACTGGAAGCAGTGGTGTGGATCATGAGGCCATAGACCCTGTCAATTATAAAAAGCATTTATTCTAGATCACATCAAATCAGATTTGATAATGTGATTAAGCAGCAGGAAAATATAATTAATCATCACCTACAATTTATTAATTCATATCATAATGAATAAGCTTCATAGTCACCGATTTTTCAAAGGAAGAAGGAATAATGTTTAACTTCATATTATAAGATATTTATGAATAATTTAAAATATTAGAACATGGATAAGTTACGAAAATTTCTGGACAATAAAATCCATCAGTAAGCTAGAGCTAAACTAATTTCTTTAAATATACTACTCAAGATAACATGATTAATGATTTTAAAGAAATTAATCAGATATTTATCAAACTTACAAATCAATTTTCCAGGTACTTTTTACTCAAGAAAAAATATTAAAATTCATGTAATTTTGAAAAAAAAAAGCAAATAAGAGCGTAGGAATTTCACAAGCCTATGCTTCAGAAAATTAATGATATAACTAAAAAGTTAGGGGTTATATAAAGTCCACACAGGATTCTATAAAACACTGTTGGGTGTTCTGGTACACAATTTTGCAAAATTTATTAAAATGTCTACCATCAATAATTAGGCTTCTCTTGGTTCTACACCAACAGATAAGAATCACTTAAATTATACTGATTTTATAAACATTAGCATTCCATTTACATTGTTCAGCAAAGCAATGATAATTAGTTAAATTTGATTGAAAGAAATATAAATTGTATAAAATTATTCCAACAAACAAACAGACCCATTCTCAATTATGGATAAGAAGACTATACATGTTGTTGTCAATATTACTGAATGTCTTTGAGAATCATTATTATTATTATTATTATTGTTATTATTAATAATTATTACTATTACTGAATTTCATATGAGGCTGGCTACAGAAATATGTATTTGCTTCAAAATAAATAGGACTTCTTTTATGTTTAGAAAGATGGTTCCTTTTCCATCAGCTCAGTGCTGGAATTGTAAGTGAAATACTGGTCTTCATTTTGTATTTGCTGGCTATATTTTATTACAAAATTAAGTTGGGGAAAGAGCTAAACACTGGTTAAAGAATAACAAAGTGTGGTATTCCATTTTTACTGCATATATGGTATTAAATGTTCAAGAATTAAATTTATTACACTTGCATGAAATATTATTACCATTCTTTTCTATGACAAATAGCTAATGATTTTATTGCACTGGAAGAACTGTTCACCTCATAAATTCAGCTCAAGAATTTATGTTACTGATTTATTTTACTTTATTTACTATGGGCTAAAAGACTGACATCCGGGGAGCTTTTTCAGACTCGGCCCATACTTGCTCAAAGTCACACAGGCAAATGAATGTTGAGGGAATCAAACCCTGGGGCACTGGAAACAGCTCAGTAATAGTTCACAGCCTTAATGATGTGCACCAGCTACATGACATTTAATTTAGGTTATACTGTATTTAATTTACACTTGGGTTGTAAAGTGTTAGAATTTTAGGGGTAAGAGAATGCTAATGCTTTTTGTATGAATGTTTAAATGTTAAACGTGTGTATGTGAGAAAGAGAGAGAGAGAGAAACTACAGGCTAAGTTATGCTTTAGTGCTTGATACAAGTGCATCTTAAAAAACTACACTAAAAACTTAAGACTTTACTCACATCCTTCTAGTAAACACAGAAGATGCATGTTTAACCAGTAAAATTCCATAAAGGATTAATTCTGTGTATAAATTAAATATGTACTTTAACACTATTTTTTTTCTTTTACAGGGAGCTTAATATTATCCAGTTCATCATATCACATTAAATCTTTCATCTTGTCATTTCTTTACCTTGTCTACAGGTAATCCACAATTGATAACATTACCTGTGTATGTTTGTGATGCTGGCTTTGTTCAAGATGAAGTAACATGATAATACCAGTATAAAAATATGCAAGGAATACCTGTGAGAAAAACAAAATGGGATAAATATTATTTCTTGACTGAAAAAGAGCATTCATAGTTAAATGCACAACAATGAGATGCACCTTATAAACAGTCTTCACAACAAATCATTAAGTGTGGAAGATTAAACAAAAAGATATATTTTTACAAAGCCTTCCAGTTACAGGAGAATCAAAGCATGAGATACAGTTTCAGCCTGACAAAAATCTACTTTCCAATGCAGCTCCCCATCTTCCTGTTACTCTGTCCTACTCTCCCTAATGTTGAAGTTATGTCCCACCATCTGTATAAAGCATGGCTTGCCATTAGAAGATTCAAGCATAGAGCAAATGTGAGTACATGCATACTCAGATTTTTACTAATTACTTTTTGGTTCCATTAAAATACGCTTTTTATGTTTTCATTTTACCGCAGAAGAAAAAAACGGAAAGAAATATAAATAATTACAGGTGTGGGGCTAATAATTACAGGTGTAGAACTTGGTTATATTCAACTGCTGTTTCTACTGAAGTTGGAGTGCGCCTTGTTTGCTGTGTTGTTTTCAATAAGGATTTCCCAATATTATTCTAGTTAATCTCCTCTCTGTCCAGCTGGTGAATCTGAAATTGAGGCAAAGATGTATATGTGCCTCACACAGATCCTCCTCCTCCTCCCCACATAAATACACAAGAGAATAGAGATGCAGCTATTTAGCAAAACTAGGCTGAGCTCTCTCAACTCAGGATGAAAAATTTACCTAAACAGCAGAGGGCCAAACAAAGCAGACACAAACAACTGCTACCTCAAGACACCCGCCTATCGGGTGAGAAGAATCCATAACATAACAAGCTTTTCGGGTCACTCCGGTGTGAACGACCTGAGAGAGTACCTCCCTGGACTACATGAAACAGGAACCCCACACAGCCTTCCTGAAGTTTTCAGGGAACCTGGGGGGAAACACAATTGAATATGCTCAAATTCAAAATAGTCAAAAAAAAAAAAAATCACTGAACCCACAGACATTGCTAACACATTGGCAGACAGGTTCAGTCACCCCTCCTCCCTCCCCCCTAAAGGAAGATACAAGCCCGTTAGCCTAGCCTCCACCTCTCTCAAATGCGCAGGTGAAAGCTGCTCTCTCTAAAAACTAAAAAACACAGCATCAATGGGACTGATGGTGTCCCCGGCTGTGTGCTACATGAGCTAAATGAGGAATTAAGTTAAATGACCTATTGCAAACTGTTATGTGCATGTGTAATCAGGTTTCATTTTAACTGCATTCAGAGTTCAAGCTTTCTACTTCCAAAACCAATTGACTGACAGTAAAAGTGAACAGCCTCAGGGAAGTCATAACATATTGTCTATGTTATGTGTACTCTGCATGTGACTGTCAGTAAGAGCCATAACCCAATCTACAGTGAAATAAACTGCAAGGCCCCCACCTGCAATAGTGTATGTCACTATAGTCACCAGGTCCCAAGGAACAATCAGTACCTGCACTGTGTCTTAAGCCCTACTTTCAACTGCTGGGTATCACTGTCAGTTTGTTGCTTAGGGGATGTCTGTTACCTGCAGTGACAACACATCAACTGTTCAGTGATCTTGTTTTCCCTTCCTTTTTTGATTTATGGATGTCTAAGTAAACAATGGGAATTCTGTAGTGTCTGCAAAAGTAAATATAAAAAAAAACACAGCATGGCATCTTTGGCACTTGGCAAATGTTGCTGATATAGTAAAACACTACTGAAGTTTGGCTTTAAAATTACTGTGAAAGGTAGAAGTTAGTGCTGGGCTGCTGCCCAAGTGGGTTCATAGCCGGCCTTAGGCACAGGCCAACTAGGTGGCAACCTAAGGTGCCGCACTAGCAGGGGTGATTTTCCAGTAATCTAGATGGTGTAATTAAACCAGGATGAGGGCACAGGGTGGTGCTATGGAGACCTTTTGCCTAGGGTACCAGTTGACCAAAGGTCAGTCCTGCGTGGGTTCACTGTTCATTCTCTTGCAATGTCACACTGCCTCAGTAAATTTGATTTGTTTTATTTCCTCTTTTTCAAACTTATTTAAGTAAACAGTGTGCAACATCTGAAATACTCTAGTGCCTGCATACATGCACATGAAGTACAGAGTCGTTTAGCATAAACCAGGGAAGATCACACAGTATAAAGGGGTTCACATTTTCTTTGATAACAGTAACTCTGATGAATCCTGAAAGAAGCGGTCTGCATTCAAACCAGGATGTAAGCTCTGCAGACAGATTCACTTGAGATTTAAACTGTTACTTTGTCACTACACTCCTGGTTAATTACAGGGGAACAGGCATGCTTTCTTTTTAACCACCTTTATTGAATTTTCACTTGAATTTTCACTTGTCACATAGGCAAATTTACATTTATGTAAATGTAATCTAACTGCATTAACAAGTTCATGTTTACAAACATTACGCTTCACATATTTTGCTCTACATCATTATGCCTAAGTATCACAAACCATACTGACACACTCCTATTTGTAAACATTATACATCACAACCCCAAAGGAGGCAATGGATAGACTGTGTTGGATGGCAGATAATGATGTTATATTGGATTTGTCTCATAATGCTGCTGTTCTCCTACTGCTGGACAACCCTGAGGGCTCTGCAGTTTTATTTCTTTAGTTAGTTTACCTGGGTAGTACACTGATCACAACAGATGATTTGCAGGCACAGCCCAGGGCAGTTAAATCTACAGAAGTGTTCTCTTTGTTTAGGAAAGATTTTTACATTCAAGAAAAGTGTCAGCAGACTCAGCAAAAACAGCTGCACACTCTACCAGTACTGGACAAATCTACTTTATTCTAACAAAACGGATAGCAACCTTTTGATGATATTGGGGGATTGTTAACTGTATTTCTCCAGATGATACTGCTTTCCGTCTTTGATAACATATCAGCATTCCATTTAGCCACTATAGGTTACTGCCCTTACAGGCACAATTACTATGGACAGCTCAGCTTTTGTTTAGTTAACCCTGTGTGAACAAAGACTTGCTAACACTAGACCTGGGTGCAATCTGTTCATAAGTAGGTTTATAACTTCAATTTTTTAGCACCTTTATTAAAATACCACTTAAGATACAGGCATACATAGATTAACAGAAAATGAACTATATTAACATAGTAACTACACAGTAGTAACTACATATAGTAACATAGTACTATAATAACTATAGTAACATTTGCACACATTACGTGTTTTCTTTCTTTATAACAATTGTCTTTCAGTCCACCATCACATAAATCAATCAAGTCCTATCTTCCCCTTAAACCTCACTCCTCCTCCTCCTGAGTATTATTCTAGACATATTGTCCCCAAAAATTCCATTTATTCCTATGTAATTTGCTCCTTCCCTTTTCTAAAGACCCCTCTTCCAGTTCTTTTATCTCTTTAACAATATTCAGTGCTTCAAATACAGCTTTGTAGATTTTGGTTAACTACTTTTTTTTCGCTGCCATCAGAATTAAACTTAATCAAGACTTACTACGTCCAGGCAATTCAGATCCTCTGTCCCAGCTCAAAGGAATCATTTTCTTAGTTACAGCCATTTGCTCCCACAATATTTCTGACAGAGTACTCTGTAATAACTTTTTTAAATCTGACAACCTGTTACAACTCCAAAAAGCATGTTCCCAGTTACCTCTTTATTCCCCATCACACTTCCAATATTTGCTATCTATCTTATAAAAAATTCTTTGATGTCTGCTTGGAGTATAAAAATCCCTATGCAAAGGCATTCAAGAAAAATCCTAACTCTCCTGTTTTTTGTTGTATACTTAGGGACCCATGCATATGTCCTCATATTGTTCCATTGGTATTTGCTTGTTCCCAGTCTCTCTTCCCAATCTTTTCTAACCTCCTCTGATTGATTCTTATAGTTATCATGTAATATGTTATATGCCCTGGTAATTATCCCCCTTTTAACAGCAGCGTCTGTTCTAGACTTGACTAAAAACTCAACCAGAGCAAGTCTTTCACTTAGGACTCCCCTTGTCCCTTTCATAGGTTCATAGGTTTATACTAGGCTATCTGCCCCAAGGCATTTATAAGCCTAGCCCAAATTTTTGTGGCTTACGCCACCCCTTATATGAAAAAATACTGTGCCCATTAGTTTGTTGTGCCTCTGTCCAGCAGTGACACAGAGATGATTCCCGGGGTAAACCTACGATCTCCCATCCACAGGTCTAGATTTCTCTTGAACAGAGTCAGCGAGGTGCTCTGCCTCACATGGACTGGGATTTTATTCCACAGCATAGGGAGTCTCTGAGTGATAAATCTATCCCTCCAGCACGTCCTATTTATATCCATGCTAAGGTTTAAGTCGCTTGCTCTAGTGGTTTTGGTGGATTTGGATTTTTTGAGGTGGAGCATGTCC
Organism: Protopterus annectens; assembly: GCF_019279795.1. Lineage (NCBI taxonomy): Eukaryota > Metazoa > Chordata > Ceratodontiformes > Protopteridae > Protopterus > Protopterus annectens. The sequence goes on from NC_056725.1 coordinate 1,760,809,317, forward strand.
ATTAATTCCGGGTTGGACATGGCCTTGTATGTCAGGCACATGTCACCTCTGAGCAGACGGTATGCGACTGAATAGAGCTGGAGTTTCTTCAATCTGGCAGCATATGACAGATTTTGGAGTCCCTTTATCCTTTTGGTGAGGAACTTTTGGGGTCTCTCCAATTGCTGCAGATGTCGGGTGAGATACAGCCCGAATGGGGCATTGTACTCGATCATTGGTCTGATAAGTGAAGAGTACAGGGGAACAATGACCTCACTAGATCTGGATGTGAATCCCTTCATGATCAGGTGGGCAATGTAGAAGGTCTTTCTAACCACTTTAGCAACGTGAGTGTCAAAAGAAAGGCCACTGTCAACCTGGGTCCCCAGGTCCCTGATAACCTCTTCTGTGCTTAGTGGATTGCCACCTATATGGTAGCTTGGGGTTACCTTGTTTTTCCCAAAGGGTATGACTATACATTTTTGGCGTTTAACTTCAGGCCATGGCTCTGGCACCAGCTATCTGTTTCCGTGAGTCCCTTCTGAAGGATATCCGTGTCCGATGCACTTTCCACTATGGCGCCCAGTTTGCAGTCGTCTGCAAACTTTGTCAGCCAAAGTCCTCCCATGTTGGCCTGTACTTCTGAGAAGTAGATGCCAAACAATAGGGGGCCAAGGACCGAGCCCTGTGGGACACCACTTGTGACCGGCTTGGAGTCTGACACAGCGCCAGCAACTCTAACCCTGTGAGTTCTGTCCTTAAGCCAGTTTGCAACCCATCTTGTGACATATGGGTTTACATTTAAGCTGGTAAGTTTTTCTACAATACCCGAGTGGGGTATTGTGTCGAAAGCCTTTGCAAGGTCAAGGTAGGCTGTATGGACTGCCTTTCCTCATCAATGGCCTTGGTGACTGTTTCAAGAAGTCGACCAAGTTCAAAAGGCATGATCTTCCCTTGACAAAGCCAAACTGGGTCGGGTCCAATGTCTGCAAGTCCCCTATATCTTTGTTTATGAGCTCCATTATGATCCTCTCCATAGCTTTGCAGACTAGACTTGTTAAGCTTATGGGCGGTAATTACCAGGGTCCGCAGAGGCGCCACCTTTGTGGAGTGGGACCACAGTTGCCGTACGCCACTCCTTGGGCACGTATCCTGTGGTAAGGCTGAGATTAAACATCTGCCTTATGTGCGGGTTTAATTCCTCATTTAGCTCGTGTAGCACACAGCCGGGACACCATCCGGTCCCATTGATGCTGTGTTTTTAGCTTTAGAGAGAGCAGCTTTCACCTGCGCATTTGAGATGTCCGGGAGGCTACACTCGGCTGGGATAGTTATCTCTCCTTTAGGGGAGAGGGGTGAAGTTAGCACTGAACCTGTCTGCCACTATGTTGGCAATGTCTGTGGGTTCAGTGATTTATGTATCATTTTGGACTAATTCTGAGCATATCTGGGAGTTTCCACCCAGGTTCCTAACATAGCTGAAAAAGGCCTTATGATTGTCCTTTGAATCCATGGCAATTTTCTCTCAAAATTGGCCTTAGATGATTTTATGAGTGCTCGTATTTTTTACTAATAATGATCAGGGGCGACATCCCTTTTATGGATTTTGTTCTATCATGTAATAGCTTTCTCCTCTTATTGTAAAGTTTGTTAATGGCTGGGGTCCACCAGACTGGATGTTTGCCCTTTGTGGAAAGAGTCTTGGTTTTATTTGGGATTGCCTGATCCATGCAGTCCTGGAGGTGTTCATAGAAGGCATTTGTAAGGGCTTCCGCAGCTTGGGTTGTGGTTTCCTCTGGCTCAGGGGCCTTGAAGGATACCACAGCAGTCTTGAGTAGTGTGAAGTTTGCTTTAGAGAAGTTCTTCACTATGGTCTTTTTTGTTTGGGGTGGGGGCGGGATGTGGATTTCCAGTGAGATTAGTTTATGATCAGATCTCACCAATGAGGGATATACTTCCGGTGTGGAGCATTTTGTCCCCATGTTTGTGACAATGAGATCTAGTATATTTTCTCCTCTCGTGGGAACAGTGACTAGCTGTTCCATGGCATTTGAATTTATGAACTCCAGGAACCATTGGGCTAGAAAGTTAGGGCTTGAGTAATGTTCCCGGTCTATATTCGGGTAGTTGAAGTCACCAAATATGATGGTGTTTGGAGATACATTTATACCCTCCAGTGTCTTCAGGAAGGCTGTGTGGGTTTCCTGAGTTTGAGAGGGTGGCCTGCAGCATGCTACAATTTGTAGAGCAGTTTTGCCTATGGTTAGTTGCACCTGGATGGTTTCGCTTAGATGCGTTGCCACCAACCTGGAGGTGTGGGTATCCTTTATGAATATGGATACACCCTCCTTTTGTGGTGTGGTCCGGGTTTTGGGGCGGAACGCATGATATGAGGTAAAACCTAATATTGCCGGGGTGCTCTCAGGAGCCTTGAACCAGGTTTCAGTTACAGCACAGACATCGATGTTCTCCATACTGAGAAGGGCCTCGAGTGCGTGCATTTTGAGATTTAGACTTCTGGCATTGAGCAGCATTACCCTCAGTTTCTTCCCATTTTTGTTTTCTAGGGTGGTAGGTTTAGAATTTGAGCCTTGCCTAAAAAGGCACTATGGGGTGGCAAGAGCCTTAGCCAATATCCGAATCCCAGGGTGACAGGTGCAAGCCGTCCCTTGCGAAGCAGCGTGGCTTGTCAAGCATGTCATCCCAGGCAGACAGACACTGATCCCCTTTGAATGACACCAGACATTAAGCCAATTGTTAAAGCTGATCATCTTGTCTCTATATTGTGGCATCATTCTTGGTGAAGGAAGGATACTGCTCAGGGTTAGGGTCATACCTGCCTGGGCTACATAATCAGAGAGCTCCTCTATATCTCTTTTCATGTAGTCCAGGGAGGTACGTCTCAGGTCGTTCACACCAGCATGGACAATGACTGTGTCATATTTGTACTTGCCGTGGAGTGACCCGAGTGCTTGTGTTATGTGGCGGATTCTAGCACCCGATAGGCAGCTTACTGTGACCCTCTCCTTGTTCAGCCTGGTGAGTGGGACGTCAGTGTGTCTGACTATGGAGTCACCTATGACAAGTATGTTTGGTGTTGTATTTGGCCTTAAGGGCTGTGACTGCTTTGCACACTGCTTTTGTGGTTGTGTTGCTTGTGGGGTGTCTTGAGGTAGCAGTTGTTTGGGTGTCTGCTTTGGAGGCCTCTGCTGTTTAGGTAAATTTTTACTCAGAGCCTCCGAGTATGTCTTTGTGTGTTTATGTGTTTGATTCAGTGGAGTGGTAGCATTATGTGAGGCTGGTTTTGTGGTGTGTGTAGTTGCCTTCTCCTCCTGTCTGGTCTTGCCAGTCCTGAGTTGAGAGAGCTCAGCCTCCAGTTTGGCTAAATAGCTGCATCTCTCGCAAGTATTTGTGTTATGTGGGAGGAGGAGAGGGGAATGAGCTGGGAAATCTTTCGGTATTTCTGTACTCTGATATCAATCCCTGAAAATGCAGTCAGTCTCCAACCTGCAGTCCAAACTTCTTGACCTCATTCCACTCTTTTACCTTTCCATTTCTACTTATTTGCTTTGATGTTTGATTCTGTTTGTGCTTCTGTACCTTTTTGAAGCACCTATTCTTGATTGTTCAGGTATAATTGCATTATATTCTCATTTCATTTATATATGTATTTAGTTAAAACAGACAATACTAACCAATTGCATTCTAAGCTGGGAAATTTGTCTGAACGATTTGTTGCTTCACATTGTCCGAAATTCGTAGGGGAGAACTAGGGTTAGTATTCAGTTTATCAGGGAGGGATAAGATGGAGAGGGAAATCCTTGAACAGTTCAATAGTTTTTACCCCATTTGGCTGTGCAATTTCTCCTGATTTCACATCTAATGATACAGGCTCCACTTCCTCCTTAGAAGCAAATTTTTGCTGTACCTTTTATAAATAATTAAGGTTGTCTTTTCTTACTATGTACTTATTTCAATAATTATTCAACGTTATTAAGATTTATTTGACAGGTTGATTGTTGTATAAATAACAGAGATATGTTTATAACGCTTGTTGTTTTGATATAAAAATCTTTGCTCAGTTAGGTGGTTTCCTATATCTTGTACTGTTTTTCAGCAACTATAAGCTAGACTTTATAGTCTTGTAAAAGAAATGGGATGACTAGTGTGCTTAAAAGAGCCAGGCATAGAGTTTTTTCAAGAATTCAACACTGAGACACTCATTTGAATCCAGGGGAATTTCTTAAGATGATACAGTTGGGCTATATTATGGGGGAGTTTGTCCTCAGACCATGATGGAAGGAGGTGGGGATTGGCGGTACTGACTAGAAGAGGTGCTCAGTGGAGAACAGTGAACCCAGTCTCTGAGAAGGAGAGTCAATTTATTATAACTAAGGGTTCTGGCAGCAAAGCTCGACACAAAAATCAATCAGTGCATTCTCCATGCTTGTCCTTGAAGGCGATTCAATTATTTAGTACTTGGGTGACCTTGTTGGAGGGAGTTACATTACAGGCAGATAACTGAAATTCAGTATTCTCAAGGCATGAGATGCACACAGGACTGAGGTCGATATCTACCCCCCCACACACAAGAGGTTCTTGCAATCAATTAATTCAGGCAATTTGGTATGTTAGTGTACTTTATTCATCCTTCACAGAGCCATACTCTTACACATGCTTCTCCCGCAGATGTAACTCCTATTCAACAATAGATTAAATATTGTTTTCAAAGAAGCATACATATATGACTAAGAAATTTTCCATTCAGCCATTAGCACACTCTGACCATAGTTCTTTATGAGTTGGGCACTGCACAGTTTCATACTCAGTGAAGGGCTAATTTACCTCTGTATAAGGGGGAGATTTTTAGCCATCAGGAACATGAGCTGTTCAAGGAATGGGGAACTCTTGAGAATGTAGTTGCAGAATTATACCACCCCAGTTGGTAGGCCCTTAAAGACTCAATGACCTCACTGATACATGGTCATGAAGACCGGTTCCGGAATGGTGTCTTTCAAAGACTGCAGTCAGTGTTCACCCATCTCTAAAGAATGGCAGTCCAGAATGTTCCAGGGGGGTAGAAGAATAGCTGGCTCAGGCTAGAGAGTATTTTAAGGAATATATCCAACATAAAGCAGATCTGCAAAAAAAAAAAAAACTTAACACATTTTGTGATTAACTTCAAATTACAGAAATATTTGGTCTTGCAAATGCTCCAGCTGGAGGTAGATATACTTATCACTGAGATAAAGGATTGAGATACTGAACAAATGCTTAATACTCCTACAAGGATATTGTTGGCATTTGCTAAATATTTTAAGAGACTTTATTCCAGACCCAGCATCTCTGCATACACACACACACACACACACACACACACAATGCACTTGTGATTATATGTCATTAATAATCCCTCTAACCTTGAATGACGAAGAAAGGGCTAACTTGTGCAGAGGTTAATCAGACTGTAAGGGGCCAGCCCCTTGGGAAGACACCTGGCCTCAACAGTATCCCCCTTGAGATGTACAAATGGGGGGAGAGGGATGACAACTTTATTCAATGTTCCTGAAACTAGCTAATGAGATCCTCAGTACAAGGAAAAACCTGCATCGTGGAAACAGGTGGTAATTTCTCTCATCCTTAAGCCAGGGGAAAAAAAAAAAAAACAAAGGATGTTTCTTCTTATAAACCAATTTCAGTCTTAAATAATGAATATAAATTATTTATGGCTATTCTGGTACACAGATTTATGACACACAGTTCTCATTTAATACATCCTGATCAGAATGGTTTTGTAACTGGCCATTCCACCTTTGATAACCTCATCAAAACCTTCCAGTTAATTGAAGATGCAAATAATTCCTCCCCCTCCTTAACTTTAATAAGTTTAAATGCAGAAAAAATATTTGATAAAGTCTCCTAGTTATCAGTACTTTGGGGGGATTGGGAAATGAGATTCCCACCAGAAATTATGTTTCTGGAATCCTTATATTTAGAGTTCATTGCATTCAAAAAAATTGGCTTGATGCTATCTGATTTAATTAATCTTTCTAGAGGTATTAGATAAAAGTTACACACTACTCTCATTGTTATTTATATTATACATTAAACAGAAATAAAGCTTAGACAGTCCCCCATATTGGGCTTTTCTCTGAAGGAACAACAGTTTAAAATCTTTCTATGTAAATAACCTTTTTACTTTATTTTTCATCCCCTAAATGGAAAACAGCATTCTCCCATCTGACAGAATTTGGAGTTTACACAGATTATAGAATTAATACCACAAACAGAGGTAATTAGAAGTGTCGGCACCACGAGAATAATTTAGATGTACATCCCCAAGACTGCAAATGTGATTACTTACCTGGGTTTGAAGGTCTGCTCCACAACACCAGATGCTGTAACAGTTACATATGACAATATCATAATCAAAACCAGAGAGTTCCTAAACAAATGGAAGGGCCTAGGTTTGGACCTTCTTCAAAAAATACAGGATATTACATGATTTGTCCTTCCACTACTGCTATACATATAACAAGGCATTCCTAACAAATCACAGATTTTTTTTCACTTATGAAAAGACTTTTGACTAATTTTTATGGGATGGGACAAACCTCGAATAAGGTGGAATTTTCTCACTCTTCCCTTAACTTTTGAAGAGGCAGCACTCTCTCTTAAAAGGCGGAAACACGGGTTGTATCTGCTTCTGTCACTGACAGAACATAATAAAATACAATATCCAAGTGGAGTTGCGACTCTAAACTGATGAGGTTTACGACTTTGGGTAGCAAGTACTGACCAGATTTAGACAAAGACATTGCAAATTCTCCCCAGTCCAGCACTGTTTTTAATAACACACAGACTACAGCCTACAGGATAAGTTCAGGGATCCACAGTAGAAGACAGCTACACAGCTAACTTCTTTGGTAGCCTCACTGATGGACATACACAAGTTTTAAATTGTAAATGTCAGGCATTACCTTCTGAAATCTTTCAACACAAAGAAAGGCCTTTAGCTATTGCTTGGTAAGCTTGTCTCACTGCCAAAACTTACAGACTCACTATTGCACTGGTTGAGCTGAAGTCTAGTGGGCTGATGTGGTCCTACAGGTATCATGTGATAGGGTTGTGCCATTCTGAGAGCTTGCACAAATCAGGCAGATGCATATAAATTCATAGGTACTCCAAGGCCACTGCTTCTTATGACCATTATCATACCCTCCCCTCAAGCCACACATACTTTGTCCAGGAAGGCCATATCAGTCAATCCCAAAATAAATTTGTGGATACCCATCCAGTCATCTAGGTTATGTTTATTATCATGCAGGGGATGTTTACTCCATAGGTTATAAACCTTTCCCTTGACCATATTTTGTTTGCGAATATTTATAGGTTCACGGGTAAGTAATAGGCTAGTTGCCCTTGAAGGCCATTTTAGGCCTAGCCAATTTCCATTTTTGTGTTCAAAATAATCTCTCTCATTTGGTTAGAGACTGGCCCTTAAAGGCCATTTTACGCCTAGCCAATTTCCATTTTTGTGTTCAAAATAATCTCTCTCATTTGGTTAGAGACTGGCCTTACCCATCCTGTGGTCAGTAAATGTATATTACCCCTAAGGAGATTAAATAGGATCATACTATAGATAATTTGAGGGGACCCATGTATGGCATAAAAAATACAGGAGCTGCATCTGTCCATTAAGTAGTACAGGGGGGCAGTGCTGGGATAAATTTTCTGTTTCACATTCACAGATCTAATTTGCACTTGAAAATGGACAGTGACGAACTTTGTTTTACATGGATGGGGAGTCTGTTCAATAGCAGCAGTATATTCTGCAAAATATACCTGTCCCTCCAAACCTATTTCTATTACTGTTAAAGAAGAGGTTTAGATTACTAGACCAATTATTTCTGATGCCATCTGACTTGCCGACGTGCATTAAATCCATCAGTAATGGGTCAGAAGAATGTCTTCCTTGCCAGACACAGGTCACCTCTTAGCAGTCTGTAGGATACCAGGTATAGTGACAGGGCTATGAGTCAGTCTATGTAGGGCATGTTGTATCCTTTTATCTCTGTGGACGTTCCAGTTGTTGCAGATGTCTGAATAGATACATGCCAAAGAGGGTATTATACTGATTAGCCTAATAAGGGCTGAGAAAAAGGGAACAATGGCATCCCTAGATCTACACACATTCCCTTTGTTTATAAGCTTTGCAATACAGAAGGACTTTTTTACAACAGACACAATGATGGTCATAAGTTAGGCCAAAATCTGAAAAAAATGTTTAAATCATAACTTATGAAAGGAAATTATATCAATAGCTCTTTATCTGGTACATTTTCATGTGGCTGTTGTAGTATTTGTGACAGGGTTAAGAATTTAAGTAACATTAATGAGATAACATTAATTTCTAGATCATATTTTAACTGTAGATCAGTAGGGGTAGTGTATATCCTATCCTGGGTTGCTCTTGTGATAATGTTTGGTATATAGGTCAAACTAAACGTATGGTCAGGATTCGAATATTAGAACATTTAAAGGACATAAGAAATCGGAGTGAAGTTAGTCCTGTTGCCCAACATTTCCTTATTAAACATGGTGGTTCCTCCAATAGTTTAAAATTTTGTGTATTGGGTAAGCCCTACCTTAATAGAGGTGGAGATTATATTAATAAATTACTTGAATTAGAAACTAGAATGATACTAAGGTTTAAAACTCTAAAACCTTTTGGTCTAAATCAAGAATTGGCTATTTAAATAATAGAATGCCAGGACCCGTAATGATGAAGCTTCTTAATCCAACTTATTCCAACCAAGTGAAAATTTACATAGCGGGCGAAAGGTCTTTGAAACAAACAATCTTTATTGAAACAAAATTACTCCTGTTTCAATAAAGATTGTTTGTTTCAAAGACCTTTCGGCCATTGCCAGTAATTTCACCTTGGTTGGATATGTTGGATGCTAGCTGCTAATTACCTGGACTGGCTGGGCTGTGTTTTTTTCGTTTGTTTTTTTTATTTCGTACTATTTAAATAATAGTTGTAACATCTAGCATTCCATATGAATAATAATAATAATACAATATATAAGGAATATTTATTTTTGAATATGTGATTGTTTTTTATGTTTTTGTATGTTTATACTTATTTATTTTCATATTTTTGTACTGAAATCAGTGATGAAATAGTGAATGTAATGTGACTTGCATTGTGTCACTTTAAATATGCAGGATGAATTAATGCTTGAATGCAAGCTGTTTGTATTGATTAGAATTAATTGATTAAAATGAATGAATATATAAGCTGATTGCAAAATGTAAGCTTTGTGATCCGTGAAGGCGAAAGGCCAAGGTACCAGATCACTTACGAAATAAAGAAGATACTCTGGTGAAGTGCTGGTGATTTTGTGTTTTACTTCATAAGTTAGGCCACTGTCCACATAAGTTCCCAAATCCCAAACAAAGAGATCAATTCTTAGGGGGTATATTGTCAATGTAGTTTTTGCCTGGGGTAAATGACTTTCAAAAGGATACACTAATGCATTTTTGGCATTTAGTTTCAGACCATGACTTTGACACCAGTTATATATTTGAGACAAACCTTCCTGCAGGACGGCTAAGTCATTTGGGGATTCAATGACTGCTCCTACCTTGCAGTCATCTGCAAATTTAGTCAGCCAGAGCCCTTTGTTAATGGCTTTGTCTTCAGAAAAGTAGATGACAAACAGGAGAGGTCCCAGCACAAAACCCTGGGGAACTCTACTGACGACTGGTCTCTTTGTGGAGGTAACTTCCCCTATTTTGATTACCTGCGTCTTATCTGTGAGCCAGTTGACAATCCATCAGACAACATAGGAATTTATTCCCAGATTTTTTTTTTTTTTTTTTTAGCTTTTCTTCTATGCCTGAGTAAGGAACAGGGTCAAAAGCTTTTGCCAGGTTAACGTATATGGTGTGTACCATTTTGCTTTCATCCATTGCTTTGATGACCTTTTCAAACACACTCCTCCAGGTTGAGTAAGTATGACCTGTCCTTGATGAATCCAAACTGAGATGGGTCCAGTGTTTGGAGGTTCCCTATGTCCTGACTGATTAATTTCATGACAAGTGTTTCTATGGCCTTGCATAAGAGGCTGGTCAGACATATGGGTCTGAAATTGCCTGGGTCTTCGGAAGGTCCTCCCTTATGCAGGAGAATGACTGTAGCTGTTCTCTATTCACTAGTTACAAAACCTGTATGGAAGCTGGGATTGAGCAGTGTTGTTAGGGGTGTGACTAAATCATGCTTCATGCTGTTCAAGATGTATACAGGGATACTGTCAGGACCCATCAATGCAGTATATTTGGCTTTTGGTAGCACTTTTAGAACTTAGTCTTGTGTAATAGCTGGAGGTGAGCCAGTTTCAGGTATATCTTGATGGACAGACAGAAGGGAGAGAGGGGTGAAGTTAGAGCTAAATTTATCAGCCAGTAGGTTAGCTATATCTTCAATCTCAATGTAGGTAACATTGTTAACTATCAGCTCAGCTCACTGCTGCTGCATTGTGCTTTTGAGATTACAAACACAACTAAAATAACTAAAAATACCTTGTGACTGTCTTGGCTTGGGTAGCTATTTTAGCCTCAGACTTGGCTTTGGTGGATTTATTAAGCTCCCGCGTTTGTTTATTTTAGTGACAAGGGCTCTAACATTCTGTGAATTACTCTTCTTACTTTTGGTCAAAATTATTTTCCTTTTATTATAAAGCTTGTTGATATTATGGTTCCACCACATCATGGGTTTGTTTTGGGGGTTTGCCCTGCACTTGTTCCTACATGGTACAGCTGAATCTGTGCAGCTGTTTACATGCTGGTATGCTGTGGTGGTGTACATTTCCAAATATTCAGTGGAATTAACTGGTTTGGTGGGGATTTGTAGCATGCAAATGTAACAATTAGGATTTGTAAGTTTGTCTTAAAGAAATTTCTAAAGGTACCATGGAAAGGATCTCTGATTTCAGTTTTATTTCGGGGACTGCTTTAGGTCTATTTTATTTAGGTCTCTGATTATATTATTGGTAGATATATTGTTCTTACAGATTTACTGGAGGTCCAGGACCCTAATGGAGTAGTTAGCAAGGCAGAGATCTCCCCTTCAAATGTCTGTAAGACACTAAATAAAGGGATACATTTTCTAGCCTCTCTTGGGAGCTTATGGGCTTTAAATCTGGGATCCTTTCGTTAGCATCTTTTATGATCTTTGTAGTTGTTTGATATGTACAGTGAGATACATCCCAAAGGGGACAATATGCTCAATAACTGGCCTGATCAAAGCTGAGTATAAGTGAGTGATTACCTTTTTAGACCTTGATGATGTTCCTTTGGCCATTACCAGGGCTAAATAAAAGGATTTCCAGGCAACCATTGTCAAATGATGGTCCAAAAAGAGGAAGCTATATTTTTTTCCAGTTCTTCTTCAGATCTAGCAGTATGACAGTCTTCATGATTTGTGAGGTGAATGCTGTTTACTGCAGAATTTAAAAATGTCGCCTGTCACACCCACTTGCATCCAATGCTCTTATGTAGTCAGCTGTTCCATTTGGATTCAAAAGCTCTAGCAAAAAAACACTCTTTCCAAATAAAGCCATAGAGTCTCATAAACACGTTGCCCCATCTAACGGTAGAATATCCTCTACAATTCTCTTCCACTATCACTATCCTTCCACTGAGTGCAACATCATTTTCTACATTCTGCCTTTCATAACTCTTGCTATACTTCAGAACAATTGTCAGTCCACTTTGTTATCCACATTTTCTGAGGTTTCTGTTCCTAACCACCCTTGCTACCCCCACAAGTGTGACTATACTCTTTATTGTCCAACTCATTTTTCAAAGGGTCTATATTAGTACATCGAAGTATTACTACTTTGAATGTACTAATATCGAACCCTTTGCATAGAAATCTGAAAATAGTGAAGCTGCAGAATATCAAATACTTTCCTAGAGAAAGTATTCGGTGGGCCGTTTCTGCAGGTTCGCTATTTCCTCGACTGTGGAGCGAAGGTTACGGACTGGGTTAAGCTAAGTGTGCGAACAAAGGTGAGTGTGCGATAGGGACCTTAGGGTTAGGGAGCGGATAAGGTGACTGTGCGATAGGGACTTTAGGGTTAGGGAGCGGGTAAGGTGAGTGTGCGATAGGGACTTTAGGATTAGGGAGTGGGTAAGGTGAGTGTGCGATTGGGACTTTAGGGTTAGGGAGCGGGTAAGGTAAGTGTGTGGTAGTTAAGGTTAGGATTGCGTTAAGGTAAGTGGATAGCTAGTAGTGTATGTATGGTTTAGTGTAGGGTTTTGTGAAGTGTATGTGTGTGGATTATGTATTTTGGTGTGCTTGTGTTGTGAGTATGTTTGTTGGAACAGCAAATTTTTTCCCTGGGAAAAAAATTCGCTGTTCTGAATGTTCAATGTTGTGGTGTTTCGAGTGAAATGGTTCGATATTAGAACATTCGATGAAGTAATATTTCGATGTTCCAAAATAGACCATCTTAACTCTTATAAGGAAGGTTTGTTAAAAAAAAGCCAACAATAAAACTGTGTGGGATCTACATAACTCTGATCATACATAGATGCTTAAAAATCATCCATCCATTTTTCAGTGCTCACTTTTACCCAGTTTTGGCTTGTAGGGGAAGGGGACAAAACTACATCCTTTACTGGGAAATAATAGTTGCAAGGCATAATCCAGCCCTGGATTACTAGAGGAGATGCCAGCCCACGACAGGGAATACATAGAACATACAGACAGACACACTCACTCACTTTCACACACACACACACTTATGAGCAACTTGCCATTACTAATCAACCTACCACCATGTCCAAACTCTAAATGGAAACAAGTCACTCAGGTTGAAACTTACATAAATAATGCATGAAAGTTTTACAAAATGCCCCCAAAATAATCAAACTAGGATAGACATACTCTGAAGAATCTACAACACCAAACACTAGACCACTGTGCTGCCTCCACAAAAATAAATAAAACCTTAATCAGACACATTGTACCCTGACCACTGGCAACAAACATACCATAAACCACAGATCTAAAGTAGTTTACTTCATTTGGTCTAGATCCGAGCTAGCAACGTTTACTAGCATCAGCTCCCCTTATCCATAACACACTGCCACTGCCTTCCATCCCCAGATCTCGTTTGCCGCGAATTGCTTCAGCATCATGTCTCTTGAGCTCCAACTAGTCAGTGGGTAAAACCTTCATGAGTAACTAATTTTCTTCAATTTTCTGTCAGTTAGTGTTAGTATAGATCCCCTTTCTCCTCCCCTCGCTTGGTGTGTCGAGTTTTAGTGTTTTAGGTTCGTTAGAGTAGTTTGTACTGTGGTGTAGGTTGTAGCGTCCCCTCTCCTACTCAGTGTTTTTCTGTATACGAGTGTGGTGAGTATGTGTAAGTGTGTGCATGTATTAGATAGAAAGAAACTGCCTGTTTTTTATTAAGGTTATCTTTCTAATAAATAGTATGGCTAAAAAGCTTGTTTTCAAGCGCTGCACAGAGTGTGGCCATAAGTTATCCCCAGCGGATGGCCACACACTGTGTGTTTTGTGCTTGGGCATGGCCTACCTGAGTGTGGACTGTAGCATATGTGCAGGCTTCAACCCCTGCGCCCTTAAAGACAGGAAGGCCAAGTTGGCCCTCAAAGGCCTTCTTCCTCCTTCAGACTCTGTTTCCTCATCTCCGGCTTTGGTCACAGTGGCTGCTGTGGCCGCCTCTCCCTCCTCTCATCCTCTGGCTTCTCCTCCCTCCCAGGCTGGGATTCAACCTCCTGTATCAAAGCCTGCAGTAGCAGAGCAGAAAAGAGACAGAGAGAGGTAGAGAGAGTCGAAGACGAGGGAAAAGAGAAAGAGGTCTCCGGACCTCGCATCTCTGATTAAGAGACCACGGATCCATGACTTCCCTAGTCTCCGATCTCTGACGTTCTCCCCAGAGCCGGAGGAGACACATCTAGCTTCTTGGGCATCGGTGCCCAACCCGCCAGGTCGGAGTCCGTGGCGTCAGCGGGGTCCACCTGCTCCTTGTCTGACATGGCTCTGGATAAAATGATGAGGCGATTTATCCGTACACAGATCCAGATGGAGGCTTTGTCATCCCCCCTTCCCTAAGGAGGGGGGAGCTCGCTTCCTTTTTTTTCAACCTACATCTCCTTCTCCGATCCGACCTTCGGGTTCGGAGTACTTTGATCCGAGGTTGTTTTTGGTCAGGGGGTTGGCGCCGACGGTACCTGCTTCCTTGACGCCGACAGCTGCCTGGAGCATTTCGGATCAGAGTCGCTCTCAGAGCCAGAGCTTGGGTGTCGGATCCAAGGGAGTGGAACCTTTTTCATCGGCTCTGACTTTGTCGGGCCAGGTTCTTTCCCTTGGAGCTATGTCCACCTCAGGCCCGGCTCCGATTCTCTCGTCAGACCTGGGGAGACTGGCCTCATTGGTTTCTCAGGAGGTTTGCTCTCCTTTGGCATTCAACGTGGTAAAAAGGGTTCTCCCCATTGGATCGAGACATCTGTCCACCTCCTCGGACTCCTCTCAGACCCCCTCAGCTCTGACTATAATCCCCATCATTTTACCAGAGGGACAGCCCGTGCTTGAAAAGCCCCAGATGGTTCCCCCTGAGGAACAAGTGGCTTGTGAGCTCCCCCCAGAGAGTCCCACCACAGAGGTACCTCGCAAGCATACATGCAAGAGGAAGCACTTGGACTACCCCAAGTCCCTCACCAAGGACACAGACTTAGATGATGGAGAGGGTTCCCCTAGGTCACCTCCTGAGGATGTCTCCTTTGGAGACATCATGGAGATCCTATGCCAACGGGTAGGTTGGTCAGCCCCCAAACCTTCTTCTGACGAGTCTGTATTCCTGGAGGCTTTTGGCATGGGCCCATCTACTTCCTGGGTGTCCCCTTCCTTGGATCCTTTGGTGGATCTGGTCACCTCGTGGGCATGGAAGGAACCGGACACAATGGAACCTATCCCAAAAAGACCTGACAAGATCCTAAGCCCCCCCCCCCCCATGGACAGGCCAGCTTGGGATAAGGGCTCCCCTGTAGACACCAGGGTGGTAGCAGCAGCCACTAAGAAGGAATTTGCTCAGGAGAGTTCCTTGGTCCACCCTCCAGACCGAGAGTCGCAGATGATGGACCGCCTAGGGAAGCGGGTGTATGCTTCAGCTACCTTTTCGATTAGGGCACTGAACTACTTGGTCGATGTCAGCAGACTCCAACGTGACCTGTTAAAGGAGCTGGAGGAGTCTCCCCCAAGTCCATGTCGCAGGAGGACAAGGCTTCATTCTCCACAAGGATGGCCACTTTAAAAGCAGTATCTAACACATCCATGCGACTCCTCTCCCATGCTATGGAAGGAGCGGCTATGGCGGCTGGGTCCGGCGTGTCCATGAGGCACAACGCCTGGCTCAGGTTATGTCCATTTTCTGAACCATTCAAGGCGTCTTTTGCCAATGTCCCTTATGACGGCTCTACACACTTTGGTAAGACCGTCAAGGAGACATTAGTCAAGAGTGAGAAGGACGGGAAGACACTGCTGTCGGGATCCACTTCTCTAACCCTCAAAGGTCCTTTTCCCAGAACCAGAGAGGGCAAAAGAAAATGTGGTTCTGGAAGTCGCAGTATTCACGAGACACTCAGGGCTCTTCTTCCCCCAGAAGCAGAGGGAGACAGAATGGACCCCGGCCCAGAGGCAGAGGGGGGTCCGAGGAACTTTGGGTCTTGAGAACCTTTCTCGGACAGACTCGGGCAGCAACCCTGAGGGGTTGCCCAACTGCTCTACTCTGGGGGAAATTGGGGATGACTGTCCTTGCACCTAGCATGGGTGTCCATAACAACAGATCGCTGGGTGCTTCGAATCATATCCATAGAGTACTCTATCCCCTTCATGGGTTCCCCCAAATCTCCCAGATACCTCCCGGATGTACCACCCACGCAAAGGGAGGCAGCAGCGCAGGAAATTTCCAAGCTGCAAGGAAAATGAGCCATCAAAACCATCCCCCCAGATCAGTCTGGATTGGGCTTCTACTCCAGGTTTTTTTTGGTGCCAAAGAAAATGGGGACTTCAGGCCCATTTTTACCTCTCTACCCTGAACTTGTCAGTTGCCAAAGACAAGTTCCAGATGGTCACATTACAGTTCATCATGCCGTACCTGCAAGAGAGCGAATGGATGTGCTCATTATACATCCAGGATGCTTACTATCACATAAAAATCCACAAAAGCTCCAGGAGGTTCCTCCACTTCTGGCTAGGAGTCAATCATTACCAATTTCGTGCTCTACCCTTTGGTCTCACCACAGCCCCCAGGGTGTTTGCCAAAGTGATGGAGATGGTAGAGGCACATCTGAGGCTTCAGGGCATTCAGGTCTATCCATACCTGGACGATTGCCTCCTCACTGCTCCCACCAGGCATCTACTCTCCTAAACCAGGGATTATTTCCTGACTCTTGCTCTATGTTTGGAGATCACAATCAATGCATCTAAGTCTCTCCTAGATCCTGTACAGGTGATAGACTACATTGGTGCCAGGATAGATACTCTTCATTGCAAAATATTCCTGACCTCGGAGAGAGTTCATAACCTGAGGATGCATGTCTCCCTGATCTACCATTCTCATCTTCCAATGGTGGAATCGGTGGCGAGGGCCTTACGCTCAATGGCGGCAACCATAACTTCTCCCATGTGCTCGGTTACACATGAGAATTCTACAGTGGACTCCAGCTATACAATGGTCCTGTTGGAACTGCCATTAATATATCCAATTCATCTCAGTCGAGTCTGTCGGTCGTCCCTCATATGGTGGACGAGCTCTCCAGACATTTTGGAGGGACGACCTTTTGTTCCAGCCACAGCCCAAACCACAAGTGACCACGGATGCCTCCCAACTCAGGTGGGGGTCATTGTTCGGGCAGGACAGTCCAAGGCCTGTGGTCCGCCATAGAGACCAGCTTGCATATAAATGTCCTACAGATGAGGGCAGTCCTTCTAGTGGTGCAGGCCCTTCATGCCTTTCTTCCTCTGGGGATGATTGTTATTCAGTCAGACAACATGTCAGTGGTCTAGTATATCAACAAACAGGGAGGGACCAGATCTTGCCCCCTTTGTCGCGAGGTCATGAGAGTGTGGGAATGGGCGATCGCCACCAGTCGCTTTCTCATCGCAACGCACATTCCGGCACAGTCCAACATCTTAGCGGACAGACTAAATCAGACCATTCTGATGCCTTACGAGTGGTCTCTGAATCTGTCAGTAGCGGAACAGATCTTCAGCGAGTGGGGTCAACCTTGCTGCGATCTCTATGCATCTCCTTCTAACGCGAAGTGCAGCAAGCTTTTTGCTCTGAACCCCCTGCCCGGAGAGTCCCCCAGAGACACTCTAGCTCATGTTTGGCCTCCTGATCTTCTGTATGCTTACCCACCAGTACCTCTTATTCCGAGGTTTCTACAGAAAGCTCGTCAACTGGGGAGCAAAGTGATCCTCATTGCCCCGTTCTGGCCTCGCCAGGCATAGTTTCCATTCCTTTGGTCTCACCTTCTGGCTCCGCCTTGGATCCTAGCTCCCATTCAAGATTTGATTTCACACCCTTCGGGGGGTGCCTCATCTGAATCTGGACAGCCTAAAGCTCACAGCTTGACTGCACCAGTTCCCGTGATTGTTAGGACTCCTGGACTATCCTCCTCAGTTAGATCTATTTTGGTGGCTGCTCATAAGCCTTCGACCAGGAAGGTTTATCGCAGCAAGTGGAAATGTTTTTCCTTTAGGGCCTCTCAAAGGAGTTTAGACCCTTTCACGGCTCTTATTTCCACCATTCTTGATTTTCTACCTGATATTTTTCAGCACGGAGCTAGTTCTTCTACTGCTAAGGTTCAGTTGGCTGCCATCTCTCATTTTCATGTGGGCGAGAATTCTGCCTCTTCCAGACTGTGTAAAGCTTTTATCAAAGGCACCTTTTTGTTATGCCCCCCGGTCAAAGATCCTGTTTCCTCATGGGACCTTACTATGGTTCTGCAAGCTTAGGTCGCTCCACCTTTCGAGCCTGCCACAACTGTAGACATGAAATTTTTATCTTGGAAAACAGCTTTTCTGGTGGCTATTACCTCTGCAAAAAGGGTTTCAAAATTACAGGCCTTGTCTATCAAAATTCCTTACATGATTTTTCGCAAAGATAGGATTTCCCTTCGAACCAATCCATCCTTTCTTCCCAAGGTTGCATCACCGGTCATTATCAATCAGACCATCAATTTGGCTGTGTTTTTTCCTAATTTTACTAACAAGATGGAATACAAACTCCGCATGTTGGATGTTCATACACCGTTATGATTCTATTTACACAGGACAAAATAATTCCGTAAATCTGATCAATTGTTTGCATCTCCAAGTTCACTATAGCTAGATGGATTTCCTCATGCATCCTGCAGGTCTACAAGGACAGAGGCGTGTCTCCTCCAGGTCAGGTGAAAGCTCATTCCACTAGGTCTATGGCTACATCTGCGGCCTTTTGGTCTAGATTGTCTTTGGATATTTGTTCTGCAGCTACTTGGTCCTCATCTCACACTTTTATTTCTCATTACAAATTGGATTTGACTTCCAGAATGAGAGCATCCTTTGGTTCCACGGTGCTCCAGAATATCCTTCCATGAGGGCCTCCCAGGAGTTTTAGCAGCTGGGGACTCTGAACCACAGGTTGATGACCAAATGAAGTAAACTACTTCAGATAAAGAAGTTATGTACTCACCATAACGTTCCATCTGAGTAGTTGTACTTCATTTGTCTTCAACCGTCCCTCCCTCCTTCACCCGGACCTTGGCATATGATCAGCCTACGGGCTGCAGTATAGGTCACAAGTAAATTTTTTTCAAGTCGGGTTCTCAGTATAAGGTTCAGCAAACTTGATCTGGGGATGGAAGGCAGTGGAGGTGTATTATAGGCAAGGGGAGGAGTTTGGAGCTCGGAGCTGATGCTAGTAAAAGTTGCCAGCTCGGATCCGATACGGATCCATAACCCCCACAGGTTGAAGACAAATGAAGTACAACTACTCAGATGGAACGTTATGGTGAGTACATTACTTCTTTTTATTTGTCTTGCCTTCAAATCAGCCAGGGACCCAGGGTAGCTTTCACCTGCTTTTACCATCTTCATACTAAACAGAACCTTTAAAGTCATTAAACAATGACATTTATAACAAATACAACAAAATCACTCTAAACATCTTACAAGTAAAAAATATCACAAAAAGCTGAACAAGTTCTGACCTGGAAACACCTTCTGGTTGTACACGTATTTAATTGGGGTTATACTGTACAACCTGTGTGGTGTTAGTTTTTCTTGTGGCAGAATCTGCTAACACATCCAGGATATACACAGTTTCTAAACCCCGCATTAATACCAAACAAGTTAATTAATTGCAGCTAATCATTCCATCATTTTGAAGTAATGGCACAGGTTTTCTGAGCTCAACTTTTTTGTCTTAATTTTTTCTCATTAAGTACAAATTAAACCAGCATGGTTAAATTCACTCTTTCATAAACAAAGTTTTGGGTCTGTGAGCTTCAGTGATTTCCCTACAATTTCCTGATCTTGCCAAGTGTAAGCAGATTATTTCTCTTTGTATCGTCAAAAGCGATTTCACAGCATGCATTCTGCTAAAGTTATAGTTCATAAAGTAAATTGAGCACCTGATTTGTTTATATCTCACTCATTAAGGAATATATTTAAAATGTGCCTGTTGCTCAAAGCAGTGTATATGGCACATGGTACTCAAGGAAGTAAGAGTACCACTTGTCCTTCACAGGAAAAATAACATAGAAATGTTTACTTCTCTCCTGCGTCTTAACCTACTACAAATACATTAACTAGTTATCCACTTTCTGTAGCCGAAGCAGTCTGACGTTTTAGCACAATGTATATAGCAATACTACGGGAATTACAGTCAGATAAGGATAAAGTTGCTTAGTGATAGTCAAAATATACTTCTTTATAGGTCTTTAGAATTCTAATTATAAACAAAGATAATTAATGCACAGAATTATATACACACTTCCATGTTATGCAGAGTGTCTAAGGCTTTAGGAAGTCATCTGCAAACGTAAACACCAATGCATCTGACAAAGGTCTGCTTCCCTGTACCTCTGTTATTCCAGCCTAATTCCAGTCATAATATCAAATGCAGTATAAACTAAGCATACACTCAGTATGTACTTGCAGAATAATGCAAGGCCCAATTATTATTTATTTGGGTAAAACTGAACAAAAGGCAAACTGCAGAGCCTCATACAAATGCAGCCTTTAACTCATTCCTTTTCTGTGCCAACATATGCTATTTTCTTTAAACAAAAAACATCTTTATTAAACCATCACTTACAACATATGCAATCATAAATTTATATAAATGAAAACAAACCACGACACAATCCTAGTTGCAAGCATTTTATATCACAAACCATACTGACACACTTCCAGTTGCAAATATTATACTTATAATCTAGCCAATCATTTTTCGTCAAACATTAAATAGCTCATTTAAGTCCTGCCTACTTTTAAACCTCATTCCTCCCCTGTATATATTGTTCCCACAATTCCCATTCTTCCTATGTAGTTTGCTCCTACCCTTTTCTAAAGATCTTAATTCCAGTATGTTTATCTCTGTTATTATATTCACTACCTCCAGTATATTTGGTTTAGATTTTGATTTCCATTTCCTAGTGATTGCTTTTTTGGCAGCCACCATAATTAGACACAGCGAGGCCTTACCACGTCTAGGCAATTCTGATTCTGTATCATCGCTCAGAAGAATCATCTCCCTCATCACACCAATCTGCCACCCAGCAGCATGCAAGGAATCCTTAAAGTCTGCCAACACACCTGACTTCTAGAAAACATCTTCCCAACTACCTTGCTCTTCCCCATCACATTGCCAAAATTTGCTGTCTATCTGAGGAAAAATTCTCTGGAGTCTATTTGTGGTATACAAATATCTATGTAAAGACTTCCAAGCAAAAATCATAAATCTTCTAGATTTTGTTGCATGTTTGGGAGACATACATATATCCTCCCATTGTTTCTTTGTGAATTGCTTATCCAACCTCCTTAGATTGCTTCTTATAGTTATCATGCAATACTTTATACGATCTACTAATTATTCCCTTTTTAATGGCAGCTTCTGTTCTAGATTCTACTAAAAACTCTACCAGTGCTGGTCCTTCATTTAGGAGCCCCCCCTATTTTTTCTCTTTGCCTATATACTGATATCAATCCTTGACAGGGAAGGCAATCTCTAACCTGCAGTCCAAATGCACTCTTGTCATCTTCCCATTCTATTATCTTTCCCTCTCTAGTTATTTGCTCCCAATACTTTGGTTCTTTTGCCAGTTTTCTCCAATAAATTCCAGCCCCCTCTTGCATATTGTCTATATCCCTAACTGCAGTCATCCTTTCTGGAAGAATCTCCTTTCTCCATTCCTGTGTTGACTTAGTTCTTAGGATACTTTCTGCTACTTTACAGACATAATATTCTATATGATTAATGATATTTTCCTTAAAGGCCTGCATCCAAAATCCCAGTCTCTCACTGTTTCTTGAGCCCTGCCCCCCCCGTTTCACCATCATACCTTTCCACTTTGAATTACAGTTTTTTGCTTGTGCTATGTATAGGAGCCTTAACTGTGTACCTCTAAAATACCCCTTTCGATCGGGTAATCCAAATCCGCCCTGTTCTACTGGAAGAATCAGTTTATCCCACTTGACTCTTGCTGTCTTCCCCTCCCAGATAAAGTCCTCCAGCTCTTTTTTAATTGCTATCCACAACTTCTCCACTGGCTGATAAAATATGCCTGACCTGTGTATAAGACTAATGGGACTAAAAGCATTTAAACTGCTTGTATCTTACTATCCATATCAATATAACAAAGCTTAAATTTTCTCAGTTTTTATATTATCTTTTGTTTAGTCTCTTCCCACACATCCTTAGCTGCCACACTAGAATCATGTTTAATTCATATTCCTAAATACTTCATTTTATCAAGTCTCCATAAATATGGATATTGCTGAACCAATTCATATGTGGGTACATATTTTACCGCTATTGCCTTTGTTTTAGCTTCATTAATTTTGTATCCCAAAAAGATATGAAACTGTCTTAAAATGTTCCACAACACTGTAAAGTCTCTCTAGTTTTATCAGGTATAAAATATCATCTGCAAACACAGCCAGCTTTTCTAGACTACCATACCAATTACAGTGGATATAAAAAGTTTACACACCCCTGTTAAAATACCAGTTTTTTGTGATATAAAAAATGAGACCACAATAAATCATTTCAAAACTTTACCCACCTTTAACATGACCTATAACCTGTACAATTCAATTGAAAAACAAACGAATCTGTTAGGGGACAAAATATAAAAAATAAAAAACATACAATACGCTGGTTGCATAAGTGTGCACACCCTTAAACTAATACTTTGTTGTGGGTGCACACCCTTAAACTAATACTTTATTGAAGCACCTTTTAATTTAATTACAGCATTTAGTCTTCTTGGGTAGCAGTCTATCAGCATGGCACATCTTGACTTGGCAATATTTGCCCACTCTTCCTTGCAAAAGTGTTCCAAATCGTTCAGATTGCGAAGGCATCTCTTGTGCACAGCCCTCTTCAGGTCACCCCACAGATTTTCTAATGGATGTCTGGGCTCTGGCTCGGCCATTCCAAAACTTTAATTTTCTTCTGGTGAAGCCATTCTTCTATTGATTTGGATGTGTTGTGTTGAAAATTGAAATTCCTCTTCATTTTCAGCTTTCTAGCAGACGCCTTAAGGTTTTGGGCCAAAAGGGACTGATATTTGGAACTGTTCATAGTTCCCGCCATCTTGACTAAAGCCCCAGTTCCAACTGAAGAAAAGCAACCCCAAAGAAAGACACTGCCACCACCATGCTTCATTGTGGGGATGGTGTTCTTTTGGTGATGTGTTGTTTTTGCACCAAACATACCTTTTGGAATTGTGGTCAAAAAGTTCAGCCTTGGTCTCATCAGACCATAACACATTTCCCACATGCTTTTGGAAGACTTGATGTATATTTTTGCAAATTTTAGCCAGGCCTGGATGTTTTTCTGTGTAAGAAAAGGCTTCCGTCTTGCAACCCTATCCCACGGTCCAGACATATGGAGAATACAGCAGATTGTTGTCACATATAGTACACAACCAGTACTTGCCAGAAATTCCTGCAGCTCCTTCAGTGTTGCTGTAGGTCTCTTGGCAGCCTCGCTGACCAGTTTTTGTCTAGTCTTTTCAGCAATTTTGGAGGGACATCTAGTTCTTTACAACGTTACTGTTGTCCCGTATTTTCTCCACTTTTTGATGACTGTCTTCACTGTGTTCCATGGTATATCCATTGCTGTGGAAATTTTTTTGTACCCTTCTCCTGACTGATATCTTTCAAAAGTGAGATCCCTTTGATGCTTTGCAAGCTCTCTGCAAACCATAGCTTTTGCTGTTACAGGCAACTGAGTAAATGTAAGGAAAATCCTTCTAGGACAGCTGAACTTTATTTGGGGTTAATCAGTCGCTTTAATTGATGGCATGTGTGTACCCAAGAAGACTGAATGCTGTAATTAAATCAAAAGGTGCTTCAAAGTATTAGTTTAAGGGTGTGCACACTTATGCAACCAGCGTACTGTACATTTTTTATATTTTTTCAACAAATTTGTTTTTCAATTGAACTGTACAGGCTATAGGACACATTAAAGGTGGGGAAAGTTTTGAAATGATTTATTCTGGTCTCACTTTTTTATATCACAAAAACCTGGCATTTTAACAGGGGTGTGTAAACTTTTTATATCCACTGTATAGTCTATTATTTTCTTTGCCAGTAGTTCTAAATATAATCCAAATAACTAAGAGCAAAAGGACACCCCTGCCTGGTTCCTCTGCTCAAGCAGAAATTATTAGAGAGGACCCCACCCACTTTAATTTTCACTGCCGATCCCTCATACATCTTCCTAATCAACCTTATATTTTTTTTTCAGGAAATGCAAATGCTTTCATTGCCCTGCTCATAAAGTCCCAGCTCACACTGTCAAATGCTTTCTCTGCATCAAGACCCACCAACAACAATGGTATTTTCTTACATTCTGCTTCCCTCTGATCACCAGTGTTTTGTTAATGTTATCAAATATTTGCCTCCCCTCCACAAAACCACACTGATCCATATTAATCAGTTTTAGCATTACTTTTGCCATTCTTTTAGCCTTTATAGACAAGAACACGTTATAAAAATGGTTTAGTATTGAAATGGGCCTGTATGAAGCTGGATTTGATGAATCTTTACCCTCTTTAGGTATTACAGCTACCACTGCTTTCTTCCCGGATGTTGGCACTTCTCATCTTAAAATAGTGTTAAAACAAAACCTTCCAGATCTTTATCAGTTTTCCCTCCTAGCTTCCAAACTTTCACAGGAATACCATCTATTCCTGGGGACTTTCCTGCAGATTGGTTATACATCATCATTTTTTATCTCATCTTCTCCTATCCTAAACGTTATTAATTCAGCCTCAACTAACTCTAACCTTGACATATTTAATTCTTCCATTTGAATTTTTTTTTATTTCCGTATTTCTTGCTTTATACAGACTTTCATAAAACTTCCAAAATATTTCTAACACCTCTACAAGATCCTTCCTTGTTATAGGCTCCTTATGCTTGGTGACAGCCCTTTCTACTTTCTGTTGCCTGAGTGGCTATGCTAAGAGTTTTTGTGCAATAGTGTTATCAAAAAATAGTTGCTTAACACCAATCTTCCTACACTTCTGCATATTATACATTGATTTTATCCTACTCCCTAGCTATATTTTCAGAAGTAATTTCTACCCTGTCAATTAGCTCCTGAATAATCTCCACTACCCATTCCTTAAATTCTTCTATTTTCAACAGATGGGTAGGAAAGTGCCACTGTTACATTTTTATTTCATTAGCCTGTGTTTTTATTTCAGTTATTATTGGCACATGATCTGCAATAGTAATTGGGTGAGCATCAAGACCTTTAATTAAATGCACATGTTCCTGTTAAATATAAATTTTGTCTAACCTAGCCCTGTTTTTATATTTTGGGGAATAATATGTAAATTAACTCCAAACTCCTATTACTGAATTCACATCTTCTATGGGAAATATTTTCATAAATTCCTTCAAAGATCTAGCCTCATTTGTTATATTTTCCCTTCTGGGCCCCCAGACACATCTTCACTGCTGCAAACCAAATTCCATTCCCCACCTATAAGTAAAAACAAAATGAAAACTCCAGCAAAGCTAGAACTTCCACTGAGTGACCTCCAAAACCTCTTAATCAGAGGCACATGGGATATACGCAAATGATCCTTATGAACATCAGGTGTTTCAGCTAATTGGCAATTCTGAATGCCCATGACTTATTTCGTCATTTTAATGGACAATTTCAGGCCAATAAAGCCAAACCCCACTAGCTGTGGATATGCATATTTCGGCCTTGTTATGATCTCATCAGCACAGCACAAGCAGAGTGCTTGACTAAGCATAAGAAACACAGGGCTGTTATACCCAACTGATGTCCATTATCCTTAGAGTCACTGCAAAAATTTCCCAAACAACAAACTGAAACAATGAGTGAGAACGTCACTGAAAAAACAATCAGCAAAAACAAAATGAAAATTCCAGCAAAGCTAGAACTTCCACTGAGTGACCTCCCAAACCTCTTAATCAGAGGCACATGGGATTTGGGCAGCACAGTGGTGCAGTGGTTAACATTGTCACCTCACAGCAAGAGGTTCTCCGGTTCGATTCTCGGCTGGGGTGCCTTCTGTGTGGAGTTTGCATGTTCTCCCTGTGTTCGCGTGGGTTTCCTCCAGGTACTCCAGTTTCCTCCCACATTCCAAAGACATGCATCTGGAGCATTTCTCCCCGGGCCTCCGCTGAAAACAGGCTCTGTGGAACCTAGTCGGACATTCCCGGTCAACAAATGTTAAATAAATAAATAAAAATAAAAATAAATAAAATAAATATACACAAATGATCCTTATGAACATCAGGTGTTTCAGCTAATTGGCGATTCTGAATACCCATGACTTATTTTGTTGTTTCCCCACCTATAAGTAATATTCCTTGCTGAAAACTGATAGTGTGTCCTAGAATTTTCTTAAGCTGCATTATAGCGGTTTTAGGTGCAATATAAATACATGTCAGTGTAGTCCTCCTCCCTTGCCAGTAGCCCGTTAGCACTACAAATCTGCCATTATATTTTTATCCTCCTCTATCAGTACTGAATCTCCTCTAGCAAATAAAATAAGTATCCTTCTTTTCCTTTGTCCCAGATATTCCACTGAATAACCATCCTGAAAAGCATTCATTATCAAATTCACATGTTCAGTTCTTTCTATGTGTGTCTCCTGTAATACAGCTATTTGCACTCTACATTTTTTAATATAGTTTACTACTCTTTCATTTTTGTATTTATCTGTGAGACCACTGACATTTGAAGACATAACAGAAAGCATCATTGTATTAAAAAGTTATTATTCCCATCTTTTATGTACAACACCTCTTTTGTTAAATGTCTAGTTCCACGTTTTGTGTTACAAGCATACATCATTTGGCAGGTGGAAATTTTATATAGTTGCTTTTTGTCATATCCATTTCAGCCTATGTCACATCTTACAAAACTTTTTGTTTTACTAAAAGCCCTGAAACAAAAAATGAGCAACCTCCCAATACTCCCTAAAACCTAATAATTTGATACTAACACGAGAAATTATGTACATCTTCAAATATTGAAGTTTTACCCTCATAATAGAAACAAAGGTCCCACAATGACAGCCACAATCAAAGACCTGAGGTAACATAAAAGAAAGGTTATCCATGCTAAGACAGATGGTGCAGCCTGTGCTTCTACTAAGTGCTAACTGGTTTTGTCTTATCTTTATAACTCTCCCAGCTGGGAACCCCCTGAATGCTTTCAGAAAACATGATCTCTAGCCAGTTTCTAGTTTCTCCCCCCACTCAGCCAATCACTTTCCACAAGACTGTAACCAATTTCTCTTTATCGGATTGTCTCCATGGAGAAATGAGAATCAGAAAGTGAATTTCTCATTATCATATTGTCTCCATGGAGACATGAGAACCAGACAGTCAATTTCTCTTTATCAGATTGTTTCCATGGAGACATGAGGGCCAGATACAGTATTGCTACTAAGCATACACTTATTTGCTAAAAAAGCCTCATAATACTCAATATTCTTTTTTATTTACTTACTTTCTCTTAAAACTTGTTACTAAATCAATCTTAACCCAGTCATTCCCCCAAGCAAGAATGAGAAAAAACACATTCATGTTTCTTTTGTCAAGCTCTTTTAATCAGGCTTTTTTAAAATTTTGCATTGCAGTGCCTACATTTCTTAAAACTGAACAAGAAGAAAAAGAGAAGGGAGTAAGAAAGAAAGCAAAGAACAGCAGTACCTATTTACAATCCCCATTACAATTAAAAACAACTGAGGAAATTTTACTTTATAGCATGCAAAGAAAACCATACACCACAAAAATAGTACTATTAAGAAAAAAATATTTTCCTTATTTAGAGTTAACTTTCTCCTTAGAGTTAACTTTCTCCCCTCTCCTCCCCAAAGTATTTTTCCAAACATTAATTACATGAAGTAGGGCATATACTTTAGAGTCTCCCCTCAAGTCCAAAAATTCTGAAAAAGGCTAATATTTCCAGATTTTCTTTTTCTCTTGTATTTCACAAATGTAATTATTGCACTGAAATCCCACATTTTATTTATTTATTTAACACTGGTTTACCATGAAAGTCCGACTTGGAACAAAGCTAATTTTCAGCGAAGGCCTGGGGAGAAACACTCCAGACCCATGTCTTTGTAATGTGGGAGGAAACCCACACAAATGCAGGAAATACATGCAGACTCCACACAGAAGGTACCCCAGCCAAGAATTGGATCGGAGAACCTCGTGCTGTGAGGTGACAAGGCTACCGCTGCACCACTGAGCCGTCTATTAACTTACTGTTTTTATTACTGTTCATCTCAAACTCCCAAATCCTGTCTCCGCTTCATTTTCAAATTATTCTTGATTCTTCTAGTAAACTCTCATGCTACTTTCCTTCTCTCCAACATTTTCCGTTGAAAAAGTGGAAAAGTTTTGACAGGTGCAGTCTCTCTGTGATCTTTATTACCAGAAGAACAAGAAGCAGAATCTCCTTCTGTTTCACAGCTCACTTTTTGTTGGACAAACTTTTTTATTTCTTCCTTAGCATGCACTTCTTCAAAAAATGATTTTGTCCCTCCAGGGAGGAATACATCAAAAAATGATTTTGTCCCTCCAGGGAAGAATACCTTGAAGACAGCTGGGCATAACAGTTTGAATTTCATACCTGCATCTCAACATTCCCTGAATACTGGAATGAATTTACTCCTCTTCTGCCTGGTGTACAATGAGTAATCATTCTCCACAAACATACTGCTATCCCCCACTTTTAGTACTTTGTTCTTCTACCACAGTTTTGTCAGAATCAACTCCTTCTGCTTGTAGGAATGCATCTTTACTATTAAAGGTCTAGGTAGCTTTCAAATACCCAGGATTAGAGTATATACACGATGTGCTCTTTCAACTAACCGCTCCTGCTGTGGAATACCAGTCCAGTTGCTTATTTGTGCTTTCATAAAATTCATGAAGTCTGTTCTTTCCAGCTTCTCTGGTAAAGCTGAAAATCTCGAGTTTTCCCTACATGCTTTGTCCTCTAATTCTATTACTTTCTGAAACATCTCTTCCTGAGCAGTCTCATATTCAGCCAGCCTTTTCTACATTTCAATCTCAGATTTTTGCAGCTTTATCACCTCATTTGAATATCTGTTTAAAGCTTTTTCCATTTTTTCCAGACTTTTGTTGCTTATATTGATATACTCCATCAGTGTTTCATCTATTTTAACTAGTACTGTGTGCAGTTGTCTTGTATCTTCCTGCAGGTTACTAGAAGTCATGTCTTTTTGCTGAACAGCTGCAGAACTTTTCCCAGTCAGTATTTTTCCTCACTATTTGTAGATAATTTTTTTCCAGGTGCTCTGCATTTCTTTTTCCCTAGCATCCAGGCAGTAGACTTACTAGCTAGTTACTGAAATGTACCCATAAACACAAAAGTCTACTGGCCTTCTGTGTTGAGTTTCTGTTTTCACATTGGGGAAGCTATAGTTAAGCACTTATTCAATGTGCAGCCATCTTGGAAGTCCCCAACAGGTGCTATTTTTAACCGAGTCAGTAATTAATACTCCTCTGGGACACCTACAGTGATTCTCAGCACACCCATGCAAGAATGAAATTGAGACTAACACTGAGTAACCCGTAATAAATTAAAAGTGAAAGGATGAACTATAATGTTGTTGTGTCTTTCAGATTTTCCGGGTTAGGGGTCGCCACAGCGGAACTCCGGTCCGCTAATGATTGGCAGTAGATTTTTACATGCCGAGTTGCCAGCCCTAACGCACAACCTTCAACAAAGGTACGCCCATTCACGAATGTCTCCACACAGAAGATGCCCTAGCTGAGAATCGAACAGGACAACGTCTTACTATGAGGCGACAATGCTACCGCAGCACCACCACCGCAGTACTATAACATAAATGAAAATGTTTATGTACCCTGGCAGTGTAACCATATGACCAAACGACATCACCGCTGCCTATCCCAAGGCCTAACATACAGAAGTATACAGACAATATACCCTTGTTGAGAGTACATCAAGTATGGGGCCCATGGAAAAAAATGGTAATGTTGTTAAAAAGTCAAAGTTTGCTACTTTTTTTCTTGTTCAAGGGTAAAACCCTCTTAACTAGACAAGCATTGGTATTGCTTCCTGATAGTTGGTGGAACACTATTCAGGGAAATATAAAATTTTCTTCTAGAGAGATTTGTTATAGCAAAAGACTAACACAGAATCGTAACATTTACATGCATGTCAGTGTATAAATGCCACAAGCCAAACACAACTGCAGCTTACCAGCAACATACAAATGTGTACATATCTCTTGTCAACAATAACTTGTCAGCACTATTTATTTAGCAAAGCCTCAACTGATAGTACTTTTTTGTCACTGAAGCACACACACAATTCAGAAAGCAGCTTTCCCCATACACAGATTTTGACTGGTAACACCTACAATTGATCTGATTTAAACAAACACAAAACAGTTGCCTTAAGCCAAAAGGCGGCAATGACACTGTTCCAAAATGAGAAGTATTACTCCATGAAATGTGAGTGGAAATATTGGATATACATCCATCACTCATTTTATTACATATATATATATATATATATATATATATATATATATATATATGTGCATGTGTGTATAGCGAGAGTAAGTGACGGAGTGAGTGAGAAAGAGAGAGATACTTTTGTAGGTATTATCTGAGTCATCGCTTGTAGTTTAATGCTTTCTCATTTGCAGTGTTAAGTAGTTTTTAACTGCAACACATTTAAGAAAAGGAAGTCCATAACCACAGGTTGTGCAATGGAGAAATTCATTAAATTGCTTACTCTGTGAGGAATATTCTTCAGAGAAATAAGATTTTATCTAAAGGTGGGACTCATTACTGCTTAATATATAGTGCTTCATTTGATACATATGCAGATACACTGCTTTCAACAATGTTACGTCTCTAGCAAAAGTTTATGATCTGTACGAATTGTTTAAAGTGCATATTTAACGTGTTACTTTCCATAAGAAATATGCTTTAATAACTGCTTAAAATGTTGGTGGAAAAAGTACTGGTCTTCATGAAATTATAAGATTGTAGCTATAGGTACTAAAAAACAGATAAGTGATTTTTCTCTATATCAAGTTACACACCCTCTCTTTGCTGCTTCTGAGGCAATGCTACTTTTCATAGGTTCATAGGCAAGTACGACGATAGCTGCCCTTGCGGGCAATTTTAAGCCTCGCCAGTTTCCCTTTTTGTCCTTGAATTAACCTATCCAATTTGGTTAGAGATTGGCTTTACTCATCCCATGGTCGATAATTACATATTACTCCTATTGAGAATAACTAGTATCATACATATACTAATTACTATAGCACTCAATCTTCCTCATTACCTAGAGGAAAACAGTTTTTGTACTTACTTTCTCACTGGCTTAGAGAAAAACAGCTCTTGTACTCACTTATCTAGAGGAAAACAGTTTTTTTATTCAGGCATGTCCAAGGGTCAGCTCCCAGTGTTCTCTCCTGTCTATCTGATGAATCTGGGCATATTGAGGCAATGTAGAAATTGCCTCATGTACACAGACAACTCTCTCCTCCTACCACCCAGCACTACAACCTGTCAGAGATGCACTTATCTAGCCAAACTGGAGGTAAAGCTCTCTCCAACCAAGATTGAACTTGACAGTCATGAGGAGAAGGTAAACATTTGCACCACACCAAACTCATCATATAGTTTCACTAAATCTACACCACCAAAATCCACACATAGTAACACAAAAACATTTGCGGAGGGTCTCAATAATAATCTGCCTAAGCAACAGAGACCTCCAAAGTAGAAATGCAAGCAACCTCCATCCCCCAACACAACCCAAATGACACATAGCCCACAGACTCAGTGTGCCACTCAACCACAGCCAGTAAGGCAAAACGTACCCAACACACTTCTCATAGGTGACTTTCCAGGAAAAAAGAGGTCATTGTTCCCCTCTACTCATCACTCATTAGACCCATTACAGAATACAAGCCCCTTTTGGAATGTACCTCACAAGACATCTGCAGCAGCTGGAAAGGCCACAGAAGTACCTCACAAAGAGGATTACTGGCCTCAAACAAATGCCCTACACGGACCACCTCAAAAACCTCCAGCTTTACTCCATAGCATATCGCCTACTCCGAGGTGATCTCTGCCTAACATATAAAGCTATGTCAATCCCAGAGCTGTTGGACATGCTACACCTAAAGAAATCCCAATCCCTCCGAGCTACACGCTCTAAAGACCTAAACCTTGTCACGACAATAAACAAGACATGCTGGAGGGATAGATTCCAGTCCCAGAGATGTCCTATACTCTGGAACAAGCTACCCATCTATGTCAAGCAAAGTTCTTCATTAGCACTCTTCAAGAAAAATCTTGATGAGTGGATGGGAAATAGGAAATACACCCCAGGGATCACTTCTGTGTCTCTGCTGGACAGTGGCACAGGAAAATAACTTTCTTGGGTGGCGTAAGCTATGGAACCTTGCTGGCTAAGCTTACGTAGGCCCTTGGGCCGATAGCCTAGTACCTACCTATGAACCTATAGTCAGGCACACTGATGTCCCACTCACCAGGCTAAACAAGGAGAAGGTTACTATCAGCTGTCTGTTGGGTTCCAGGATCCGCCACATAACCCACACACTCCGGTCAATCCACAACAAGTACAAATATGACTCTGTCATTGTCCATGTTGGTGTGAATTACCTGAGATGTACCTCCCTGGACTACAT
This sequence comes from Protopterus annectens, assembly GCF_019279795.1. NCBI lineage: Eukaryota > Metazoa > Chordata > Ceratodontiformes > Protopteridae > Protopterus > Protopterus annectens. The sequence goes on from NC_056725.1 coordinate 1,760,841,834, forward strand.
GAAAAGAGACATGGAAGAGCTCTCCGATCTTGTAGCTCAGGCAGGTATGACCCTAGCCCTGAATAGCATTCTGCCATCGCCAAGAATGATACTGCAGTACAAGGATAAAATAATTGACTTCAACAATTGGCTAAGCTTCTGGTATCATTCTAAGGGGATCCAGTATTTGTCTGCTTGGGATGACATGGTCGACAGACCACGATGCTTTGCCACAGATGGCCTGCACCTGTCGCCGCTGGGATTCCGGACACTGGCTAAGGCTCTTGCTGCCCCTATAGTGCCTTTTTTAGGCAGGATTCAAATAACAAATTCACTGCCATAACAGGAACAGGCAAGCAAAAACTGAGGGTAATGCTACTCAATGCTAGAAGTCTAAATCTCAAAATGCACTCACTCAAGGCACTCCTTAAAATGGAGAACATCGATATCTGTGCTGTGACTGAGACCTGGTTCAAGGCTCCAGAGAGCACCCCTGCATTACCAGGCTATAACTCATACCACACTTTTTGGCCATGTAACCTGGACCGAAACACCAAAGGTGGAAGTTTGTCCATATTCATTAAGAATATCCACACCTCTAGGCTAGTTGCTCAGCATAATGCATCCGAGGTTATCCAAGTGCAACTAACTCTGGGCAAAACTGCAATCCAAATTGTAGCTTGCTACAGATCCCCCACCATGCCCCAGGATTCTCACTCCTCTTTTCTTGATGTACTGGAAAATATTAGGGTTCAACCAAACACCCTAATAATGGGTGACTTCAACTACCCCACCATTAACTGGGAAAACTACTCGTGTACCAACTCCTTAGCTCAATGCTTTCTGGAATTCATAAACTCCAATGCCCTAGATCAACTTATCCACACCCCCACCAGGGGCAACAAAATCCTAGACCTAGTCATTACCAACATGAGTGACCGGTGTTCCACACCTGAAGTCAACTCCTCGTTGGTCCGATCCAACCATAAGCTAATTACCCTTGATACCCACATCCCCACCCCCTATTAAGGAAACCACAGTAAAAGATTTCTCCAAAGCCAACTTTATGCTTAAGACAGAAGTGGTGAACTTCATGACACCCATGCCGATGGACAATACAGTTACAACTGCTGAATCCTACACAAATGCACTCTATAAGCATTTACATGAGTGCATGGATCGTGCTATCCCAAACAGAACCAAGATGCTATCCTCCAAAAAAAGGAAGCCAATCTGGTGGTCCCCTGCCATAAACAAACTGTACAACAGAAGGAAGAAACTGTTGCAAAAGAAAGTAAAATCCCATAAGTGGAGGAGCTCCCTGGTCAGCCTCAGTAAGAAGCTGAGATCCCCTTATAAGATCCTCCAAATCTAGCTACGAAAACAAAATCACCACTAATTCCAAGGACAGCCACAAGGCATTCTATAGCTATCTCAAGAATCTCGATGGCAACATCCAGATCTGCTCTGAGCTACAGCACAAAGGCACGAAGAGTACAGAACCAACTGATATTGCCAACATCCTGGCAGATAGGTTCAGTGCTGACTTTAACCCCCCACCACCACCTAAAAGGCCCATATCTATACAGGAAGAATGCAAAGTCCCTGTAATCACAACTATGCAGGTAAAAGCTGCACTCTCTAAAGCCAAAAACACAGCATCCATGGGACCGGACAACACCCCAGGCTGCGTTTTAGACGAACTCCAGAACGAACTGGCTCCCCACTTAAGCACCATGTTCAATAATAGCCTTGCATCAGGCTTTGTGCCCACTGAATGGCGCACAGCAACAGTTATCCCACTCCACAAAGGGGGAGCCACCACTGATCCCAGGAACTATCGATCTATTAGCCTGACGAGCCTGGTCTGCAAGGCCATGGAACGTATCATAATGGAACTCATAAACAAAGACATTGGTAAACTCCAAACTCTGGATCCCACCCAGTTCGGGTTTGTGAAAGGCAGATCATGCCTCCTGAACCTGATCGACTTCTCTGAGGCAGTCACCAAAGCCGTAGATGAGGGTAAGGTGGTTCACAAAGCTTATGTTGATCTCGCCAAGGCTTTCAACACCATCCCCCATTCTTGAATTATAGCTAAACTCACTAAACTAGGTATAAATCCCTATGCTACAAGATGGGTTGCGAACTGGCTCACTGACAGAACCCACACTGTAAAAGTTGCAGACTCCAAATCTGACCTCAAAGCAGTGACAAGCAGAGTACCACAGGGTTCTGTCCTGGGACCTCTCCTGTTTGGTATCTACATCTTTGAAGTACAGGCTAACACAGAAGGCCTCTGGCTAACGAAGTTTGCAGATGACTGCAAACTAGGAGCCATAGTCAAGTCCCCAAATGATGTAGACATCCTACAGAAGGACCTCACTGAGATAGATGCCTGGTGTCAGAGCCATGGCCTCAAGCTCAATGCCAAAAAAGTGCAGTGTCATCCCCTTTAGTAAAAACTCTGTAACCATGAACAACCACATAGGCAGCAATCTACTTAACACCGAATGCGTGATAAGAGACCTTGGACCTAGGTGGACAGTATTCTCTCCTTTGATAGTCACATCGCCACAGTAGTCAGGAAGTCCTTCTACGTGACACACCTCATCATAAAAGGGTTCTCATCCAAGAAAAAAGAGGTCATTGTTCCCCTCTACTTGACACTCATTAGACCCATTATAGAGTACAATGTCCCTTTTGGAATGTACCTTGGAATGTACCTCACAAGACATCTGCAGCAGCCGGAAAGGCCACAGAAGTACCTCACAAAGAGGATTACTGGCCTCAAACAAATGCCCTACACCGACTGCTTCAAAAAACTCCAGCTTTACTCCATAGCATATCACCTACTCCGAGGGGATCTCTGCCTAACATATAAAGCTAACATATAAAGCTATGTCAAACCCAGAGCTGTTGACACCTAAAGAAATCCCAATCCCTCCAAGCTACATGCTCTAGGGACCTAAACCTTGTCACCACAATAAACAGGACATGGTGGAGGGATAGATTCCTGTCCCAGAGACTTCCCATACTCTGGAACAGGCTACCCATCTATGTCAAGCAACGTTCTTCATTAGCACTCTTCAAGAAAAATCTTGATGAGTGGATGGGAAATAGGAAATACACCCTGGGGATCACTTCTGTGTCTCTGCTCGATAGTGGCATAGGAAAATAACTTTCTTGGGTGGCGTAAGCCAGGGAAACTTGTTGGCTAGCCTTATGTAGGCCCTTGGGCCGATAGCCTAGTACCTACCTATCAACCTATACCATAGATAATTTAAGGGGACCCATGCATGAGCGAGAGCATTTAGGAGCTGCCTCTGTCCATTAATAGTACAAGAGGCAGTCCTGGGGTAAATTTTCTGTTTCCCATCCATAGATCCAAGTTGAGCTTCAATGTGGACAGGGTGGAACATTATTAAATGTGGATGGGGAGTCTGTTCCAGGGTAGCAGTATCCTCTGCATCTTATTCCTGCCCCTCCAAACTTTTCTTTTGATGTTGCAGAAGAGGTTTAGATCCCCTGTACAGAGTATTTCAGATGCCACTGTACTTGATGATGTGAAGTAAATCCATTATTACTGGGTCAGAGGATGCTTTGTATGCCATACACAGGTCACCTCTTAGCAGTCTGTAATGATCTTGATCTCCCAAACTTGGTGGCCAGCATGCCACTGATATAGTGCAAAATATCCAGTCACAAAATTCTAAATTTTTAACCCCATGTTAATGCATGGTGGGTAAATGCCAAGTGAATTTTGAAGCTGGTACACTACCATAAAAATTCTTGTAGATGGTTTTTAAAATCAGGGCTTTATGGAAAGACATGCAAAAGTCATGGGTCACAAGCTTACAGATAATGATACCAAGCAGAAGCTTCGCTCTAAAGGTTACCAAGGTGACAATGATCTGAGATGAGTTAGACAGTAAAGTTCCCTTTACAGTGATCATGTAATGAATCTGCAGATCCTGTTCTGAGATGACTGCATTCTCTGCAAATTACCTGAAGAGGCTGCAGATATAGGAAGGTGATACTCCAGTGTAGGACTGAATACTCTTTTATCCATAGGCTCTTTTATCTCTCTGATTAAATGATATGACAAGCAGTGACTGTACCTTATTTATTGTCCTATGGATGTGATAAGAAAAGATCTTTGCTGGATCTATCCAGACTCTTAAATTTGAAAGTTGTTACTGACTTTATATATCTTCCCTGTGTTGCATGGATGCTGAAACTGCCCTTTACTTGGTAGAGTGGTGCCAAACAACATATACCTGGTTTTCACAGACTGATCTGTAGACCCATGTTTTGTACCACCTTGCTCAACTATACCAGACTGCATATGTGAGCTTTGCATTGCTTTTGGAGGCAAAGTGCTCAGAGATCCAAATGATCATGTCAGTGATGTACATTAGTTTGCCCATATATGAAAGATGACTGCTAATGTTTTAAGTAATCAGGAAAAAGTAGGAATTCCAGAACTAAACGCCTGACTTACTTCCCTATTCATAATGAATGGCTGACAATCTTAAAAACAAAATACTGTAATTTGCAAATCATCAACTATTGCTAGCTCATAGTATACACACAGAAAGGACTACTAGGCTGATATCCCATTTGCCTCAATGTAGTTTTCTTTAACTGTCCAAATATAGCTTTTCTTAAATTATTTACTCTTTTTTTTTTCACTTGTTTTGGTATTTCATTGTATATGTATACGATATGATATGCAGTGCTACAATGCTGCATCACTTACCTCTTTAATGTCTTGCATAATACCACTCCCAAAAACTCACTTAAAGAATTTTGCATGCTCTCATTTATTTACATTCATATAATCTTTAGAAATTATATGCTTTCAGTTAAGTCTTACAGTTCTATTCGTACAGTTCAATTCACGTTCTAAGAAACAAAGATATACTAGTGCAGTATCATGAAATCTTATATACACACACACAAACAAAATTATTTTTATAAAAAATGCCAATATCCACCTTATATTACACACAATTTCACATTCCAAGCTACATTTCACCAAAAACAACAGCTCTCCTAAGAACCGCACAGTCTGACAGAAAATCAAATACTACTAACTAGGAACAAAAATTTAAATTACAATAAGGAGAAAAATTCAATCAACACTTTCAAACACAGAAGTACACAAGTTTACCTTGTTATTTTGTAATATAAGTTCAACCCATATATTGTATATTAAATTTGCAATGGCCATCAAACTGGTGGCCTTCACTCTTGCATCAATAGAAGATAGTAAGTCCATTCCTGTATTCTTTAAACTCTTTCTATGACTGCAAGTCATCAATCCAGCTACTTTAAAACTCCAGTTCCTGAAAAGCTTCATCAGTGAAGGAATAAAATTGAATTTTCACTACATACCATAAACACATTACACCACAGAGAACAAAACTGAATTCCTAGCTTTCAAAATAAAATTGGAATGATTCATTACATGTCTACCATGGTAACAATCCTTTTAAAAGTATATGTTTATAAAAAAAAAGATATATTATTTATATTTACATATATATATATATATATATATATATATATATATATGGGTCTACCTGAGATGGTTGACAGGCCATATGATCGACACTCATTTGGTCGACAATTCATTTGGTCGACAGGCAGATTTGCCCCCCTCCCCAATGTTGTATGACCCTGGAGTTGATATATATAGTTGGGGGGTGTGTGGGGGGCACAGCCCCCCACATTGGGGGGTGTGGGGGGCAAAGCCCCCCCCCCATAACATGCCTGTCGACCAAATGAATTGTCGACCAAATGAGTGTCAATCATATGGCCTGTTGACCATCTCAGGTAGACCCATATATATATATATATATATATATATATATATATATATATATACACACACACACACACACACACACACACACACACACACACACACACACACACACACACGCACACAAACACACATACATGCATCGCACACACTTAAATAATATGTATATACTTATATATGTATATGTATATGTATATATATATATATATATATATATATGTATATGTATATGTATATGTGGATCTACTTTAAAACATCAAGTCCCAGATAATCAAACGACATTTTCATGAAAAAAAAATTGCAAAAACTGACATACCTGAAGAGCAAAGGTTTCCCAGGGTAAGCAAACACTTGCCCAGACTGATATGAAACATGAGCTGATGTAAGTAAATTCTACCTAGGTGGGGACTACACCCCCTAACTATATATACCAACTCTGGGATCGCACTAGATTGCAGAAAAGGGCATCTTGGGAAAACTTTGCCATTCGGGTATTTTACTTTTTGTGATTTTCTTCTCGGGAAATAACGTTCAACTATACTGGCATCAATGTTTCAAAGTAGATCCATAATATATATATATATATATATATATATATATATATATATATAAAATACATTCATAATGTCAAATGTTAGTAGCATTAACTCACAGGACATCAAATCCAGAAGCTCAAATCACATGACCTTGAATGCAAAAATATATGCAGGCAACAAGCCCCACCCCCCTGCACCCCTAAACTTCCTGCTACAAATATATATCAACTCGAGGACTGCACTACAGTGAGGAAAGGTCAAGACCCTAGTCCACACTATACCATGATCTTTGACAACATTTTACTGGCTTTTGTACAGCTGGTGCTAAACAATAGGGTGTCCTGTGTCATAGAGGGGCACGTATAGCTTGCAAGGAAGTGGTATTAGATTTTGCCTATGGTGATTTGAACGTAGGGAAGCTCAAGTGCATTGTCCTGTTTGACCAGCTTTGAGGTAGGTTTATTTTTCATAAACATCGTGATGCCTCCACCTTTATTCCCCATCTGTGTAGTGGCTGGTCTAAATTTGTGGAAGACATTATAACCTTGCACTGTTGGTGTGCTCTCTCAGTGGTTTTAAACCATGTCTCACTGACCACACAGATGTCAGCATTCTATAGGGTGAAGAAAGCTTCAAGGGAGTGGAGCTTTTTGTTTAGACTCCTAGTATTGAGCAGTAACACCTTTAAATTTTATTGGTTTTCATTTGGTATTTCAAAAATGCTTTCAGTTTGACATTGCCTAAAAAGGCATTATGGGGGAGGACAATATTTTAGCTAATACTCAAAAGCCTAGAGGGGAGAGGCACATACCATCCCTGGCAAAGCAGTGTGGTCTGTTGACTATTTCCTTCCATGCTGACAAATACTGCACCACCTTAGAATGACACCAGAAATTAAGCCAATTATTAAAGTCAGTCATTGTTTGTTCATACTGTGGCATCATGCTTGGAGAAAGTAAAATGCTGCTAAATGCTAGGCTCATACCAGCCTGGGACACATATTTTGAGAGCTCCATGATATCTTTCTTCGTATAGTCCTTATAGTTATGTCTCAGGTCATTTATGCCCACAAGGACTACAACTGAGTCAAACCAGTACTTGTGGTCCAGTAACCTGAGTGTGTGCATAATGTGGTGGATCCTAGTCCCAGATAAGCAACTGACAGTGACTTTCTCCTTACTTAGCCTGGTGAGAGGGACATTGGTGTGTCTCACAATGGAGTGTCTAATGACTAGAATGTTGGATCCTGTGGTGGATTGCCTTATGGGCTTACAAGTAGAGGCTTCATGAGAGGTGGCTATATGTGTTGATGCAGGTGTTGTTTTGAAAGAGTGCATCTGGGTTTGCTGAGGGTGACTGATATATGTACTTCATCTAGGACATCTCTGGGGTTTAGGAAGGTTATATTTAAGTCCCTCAGCACATGTCTATATATCTGTTTAGAACTGTGTGTGATGGGTGCAACATGTGTACTACTGACAACCTTATTGATATTAGGAGTGCTTTTAGTTGAGAGCTTTGCCTCCAATGACACTGTGTAAATTCATCTCTCACATACCATAGCAGTTTGAGAATGAACTGGTTCTCAGTAAACATGAGGCAATTTCTACATTGCTTCAAGATGCCCACATCCACCAAGCTGGTAATGGAGACAGTGGGAAAGTTCATATCCATGGCAACAGACCCTTTTTCCTGATTAGATAATTGGAGTCAGAATATAAAGTAATGCCAGGAATATCTAGTTTGTAACTCTGGGGGCAGTGTTCATCACAGCCAACTGGTCTTATGTGCAACTAGGGGGTTCTATACTCTGTCCACAAAAACCCCTTTCAGCGAATGACTGTTCAACCAACACCCATTCCAGTGAACTTTTTCATAGGGGGAAAAACGCTTGGCCCCCACACCCCCCTAACTAAATATACCAACTCCGAGATCATACTACAGTGGGGAAAAGGGCAAATTCCCAATGATGGCCAAGTGATTTTTCCCCTAGGAAAATTTTGCTGAAATGGCAGTTTGTGGGAGTTAAATTTCACTGGTTATCATTCGGCAAAGAGCTATTTGCTGAAAGGGGTTTTCGCTGATGTACTACAGACCCCCAACTAGCTATTGGTAAAATTTTAATGGTGTTTTTACAAGAAAAATGTCAACCCAAGGTGTCTGTGCCTGTGTATGCAGGGCACTATAAAACACTTGAGGGGAAACTAATAAGTACAGCCTGATGACTTATGGATAAAGTATTTAGGCAGATATTCTGAAGTTAGAAGCAAATAAAGAGGTACTTACTGAAAAGAAAGAATTAGCTTGCTAAGAATGGTGAAAAGAGGGGAGTCACCTGAATGGTCTCACCACAGCTTCAATCTGCTGAGATACAATGTTCCTTTGCTTCTTCTCTCATCAGAGGCAATACAGTAGCAACAATCCCAAGATGAAAAGCAGGCCAGGGCCTGTGTGGTGATCCACAGTCTTGTTACAGATGATGTAAGGGTATGTAGGTTTGTTGTAGCCTTTTCCTGGTAGATGCCTTGAACAGCAACTAAACCAATCAGGAAGATCAAGCACAGGCACTCGCTTTCTAGCCTTAGAGAGTCAGGAATCTATGCAATCTGTTTCTTCTCTCACCAGCAGCAAAATTTAAGCACATATTCCAACCTGGCATCTATGAAGCAGTTATTAGGCTTTCCCGTGATCAACAGTCCAAAAGAAATAATGTTACTATGCTTGTTTCCTCTCCAGGAGCAAAACAGAAGCATTAATCCTAAGATGACTACTGAGAGGCAGAATGTGGGCTCTCCAGTAATAGGTGGTCTTTGGGTAGATGTTGCAGGTTTTAAAGATAAGATGGAAAATGTGTTAATATCCTAATAGCTACAGTGTGCACTAAGCAGTTAGATATAAAAGAGGTGGGAGGTAAATTAAGCTTTAGCTATCTAAGTAAAGAGTCATTAATTTTAAAAGAGCAAGATAGATTGGAAGGGTGGGCACTTTGTAATCTGGTTCTTATGGAATACATTGGAATGGCCAATACATTTAAATAGTTTAAGGGGAGTGATTTCACAAAAAGATAATTTTGTGCTTATTCACAATAACCAATGAAATAGGAGAGGGAAGGAGATATGTGGTTAAATTAACCTAAGGGGCAGGAAAAGTACAGTTGTGTACACTTACCATAAATGTAGATGTTCGAGTGCATTCACTGTTGCAGTCATCACATTTGGGTTATCCCTGCTAGGGTAGCCCTCGGCCAGCCTGAATACCAGAGGCTTAGTATTTCTGCATCGGTTGCTGCTGCTTCAGGACTAACGTCAGGAGTATAAAGTAAGGCAGCCGATGCCATTACATCACCTAACCTGTCAGGAGCCCCCAAGTGAGAGCCAGGTTCTGGTGGAAGAACCCCACCAGTAGAAAGTAAATACCAAAATGTCCCTTGTAAGGAAAGATAAGAAAGAAGAGGGAGGTGGAGGGAGGGAAACCAGGACTGTAACAGTGAATACACTCAAACATCTACATTTACGGTAAGTGTACACAACTGTACTATGTTCTTCATGTTTCACTGTTGCAGTCATCACATTTGGGTTGATTCCCAAAGCTGAGGAAAAGGGTGAAGGCAATCAAGGAACTAGGGACTGGCTAGGATGCCCTGCAAGACTGCAGAGGCAACACCTGCCCTGGATTGGGAGAAGATAGGCAAGTGGTCATGTTTGGTGAAGGTGAGAACAGATGTCAAGGTGGCAGACTCCAGGATGTCCCTGATGGGGACTCCTCTGAGGAAAGCTGCAGATGTGGAGGCTGCTCTGGTAGAGTGAGTCCTGACCCCCTTGGTGGGAGGCTTTCCATGCTGTATGTAGCAGAAATGGATGCAGTGTGTTATCCATTTGGAGATTGTTTGTTTGGAGATGGCTTTGCTCTCTGCCCCTGCAGCAAAGCTAAGCAGCAATTGATCAGACTTTCTGAAGGATTTAGTCCCGTCTAGATAGAATCTGAGCTGTCTGTGCATATCTAGAGAATGCAGGATCATTTCCCCCTTGTTCTATGGGTTAGGGAAAAAGGTGAGCAAATGAATGGATTGGTTGAGAGCCACACCAGACACCACCTTGGGCATGAAGGATGGATTAGTCCTGAGGGATACCCTGTCAGCATGGAAGATGATGAAGGGTTCCACAGCCATGAGTGCTTGCAGATCGGAGACCCTTCTGGCTGAAGTGATGGCCAGAAGGAAAGCTGTCTTCTAGGAGAGAAATTTTAGCTCTGCTGAAGAGGCAGGTTCAAAGTGGGGGGAGGGGGAGCTTTTCTAACACAAAGTTAAGGTCCCAAGCTGGGGTTGGTGCTCTTCTGGGTGGCCTCAGGTTGCTAGCCTCTCTTAGGAACTGTTTGATCACAGGGTGTGAGAAAATGGGCTGCTTAGTGGGAAAATGAGCAGAGATAGCAGAGGCATGAATTTTAATAGAGGAAAAGGATAGTCCACTGTGTAGTAGGTCAGCTAAGTAATTTAGGATGAGAGGGAGGGAGGGCTGTGCCATACTGGCTCCCTTTGCTTGAATCCAGGTGCAGAACCTTTTCCATTTGTCAGCATAAGACCTCCTAGTGCTAGGGCATCTGACCTCCTGTATAACATCTAGCACCTGTTTGCTAAGGCTGACAGATAGATGGGTAATTAGGGAATAAGCCAAGCTGCTAAACCAAATGTCTGCAATTTGGGATGCATGAATTCCCCTTCCCTCTGGGTCAGGAGGTTTGGGATCTGAGGGAGATGCCAAGGTGGCAGAAGGTACAGGCTGCACAGCAAGGGGTAACAATGCTGGTGAGGCCAGTCTGGTGCTATAAGAATTGCCTTTGGTTTTTCCTCCTTTATTTTGTGCAGTACCATGGGGATGAGAGGTAGTGGAGGAAAGGGACAGACCGATAGATTGACCCAGGGGAAGGAGAGGGCATCTACTTTCCAAGCCATGCAGTGATGCTCCCTGGTGCAGAACTTGCTGAGCTGATGGTTGGTGTGGGAGGCAAAGAGGTCGACCTTCGTGGTGCTCCACTTCTGAATTTTTAGGGTGAAGGTTCTTCTGTTCAGCTACCACTCGTCTGGGTCCAGAAGATTTCTGCTTAAGTGGTCTGCCAGAAAGTTGAGAGAACCCGGTAGGAATTGTGCTAAGAGGTGGGGCTGCATGGCAGAGGCAGTGTGCCAAAGGGTCATGGCCAGCCTGCATAGAGGGTAGGACTGAGTCCCTCCCTGCTTGATGATATACCACATTACAGTTGTGTTGTCTGTTTTGATCAAGAGAGCCCTTGGGGTGAGAAGGGGCATGAAAGCTATCAAGGCGTGCTGTACAGCTATCATCTCTTTTTGGTTGATCTGCAGATGTTTTTGCTGTGGGCTCCATTGGCCCTGTATGCACCTGCCATCCAGGTGTGCACCCCAGGCATAATCTGATGCATCTGTGGTGAGAAGGGAAGTCCTTTGTTGAGGGAGCATGCAGTTGCTCACCAAAAAAACAACTTTTCTGAGGCAAGGTATTATAGGTACAAGAGTCTCTGGGTCTACAGAGTGTTGACACCAAAGGCTTTTTAGGTACCACTGAAGTTTCCTCAGCAGTCTGGCATATGGAAGTAGTAGAATGCAAGATGCCATGAACCCCAGAGCTTGCAGGATTTTCCTTGCAGATAGTTGGGGTCTGGTGGCTAGTTGAGAGAAGTAGGCTATGAGGAAGGCTTGCTTTTCTGGTGTAAGGAATGCCATCCGGGATGCTGTGTCCAGGCTTTTGCTCCCAGGAATATAATCCTCTGGGTGGGTACCTGCTTGGATTTCTTTTCATTGACTGTGTACCCTAGGGAGGTTAGTAGGGACTTTACAAAGGCCAGGTGCTTGAGCAGCTTTTCCTGGCTGTCTGTCTGAATCAGGGAGTCATCTAAGTATGGGTAAATCTGGATATTCCTTTGTCTGCAAAAGGCAATGGCTGGCGCCAGACATTTTGTGAAAACTCTGGGGGCAGTAGATAAGCCAAAGGGAAGTGCAGAGAACTGAAAGTACTGAGATCCTGCCCTGAAACAGAGATATTTCCTGCATGATTCCCTGATAGGAATGTGGAGGTAGGCCTCCTTTAGGTCTAGGGTGGCCAGCCAAGCATCCTTTGGAGAGCATGGGTAGCAGCTACTGGAGGGTGAGCATTTTGAATTTTGGGATCACCAGGAAGGTGTTTAGAATGGCTAGAGTGAGGATGGGGCGCCAGGTGCCCTCTTTCCTGGGTACTAGAAAAAGGCTGGAGTAGAAACCTTGGCCTTTCTGTTCTGCAGGAATGTGCTCGACTGCCCTTATAGAGAGCAGGGAAAGAACTTGCTTTTCTGCCTCTGCCCACTAGTTTTGAGGTAGATCTGGGAACCCTTTTGGGGTTGGAAGGGTGTGGAAAGAAATTTTGTATCCCTGGGACACTATGTTGAGAACCCAGTGGTCATTGGTAATGATGTCCCAGGTGTTTGCATGAAAGGAGAGTTTTCCTCCTAGGTGTAAGTGTAGGTGGGCAGAGGGCGGGGGTGGGGGGGAGAGTCATTGCAAGTTCTTACCAAAAGGGGGTGGCTTAGAACTCCCTGGTTTTGAAGTGGAGGTAGTCCACTGCTTAGATCTCTGCATTCCCTGTGGCTGCTGTCTGTGGGGTCTGGGTCCCCGGGGTCTGGGCTGAACTGACCTGGTGGGAGCAGGAAAGGACCAGTGCATGGAGGGACAATGTCTGCTGAAGCTGGGTGACTGGACCTGTAAGAAATCCTTAACTGTCTGTATAGATTTTGCTTTTTCTTCCATCCTTTTTAAGACTTCTTCTGCCTTAGTGCCAAATAAGTTGTCTTTGTGCAAGGGGGCATCCAACAATTTAAATTTAACATGGTCTGGCAAGGGCTGTTCCTTAAGCCATGCATGCCTTCTAAGGACAAAACCAGTGACTGCTGCCCTGCAAGAAGCTTCTAGGGCATCAAAACCACAGTGCAATGTGTGTTTAGTTACTTGACTTGCAGAATGCAATAACTCCTGTAACTCTTTAGATTCTACACAAGCAGGAAAGGAAGACATTTTTTGTTTGAGGAGTTCCAGGGTATGTTGTTGAAATTTCAGCACATGGAACTGACAATTTAGTGCTCTGATAGCAAGAGTAGTTGAGGTGTATACTTTTTTATCCCATCTGTCTAGTGCTCGGGAATCCCTATCTGAAGTTGTGGGATTCTTAGCAGAGGTTGCTTTAATTCCTTTAGGCCCTTGAGAAATTACCTCAGGGTCAGCAGTAGGATTTTTAAAAAGAAATGTGTGTGAGTCAGGGACTCTGTAATATCTGTCTGGTTTTCTGGGTGCAGGAGGAAGGGTGTCAGGAGTCGAACTGGATTCCAGGAAAACATCCTTCACAACATCCAGGACTGGGGGGATGGCCAGGGGTCTGTGCTGTGGAAGAGCTAAGAATTCCCTGAGTCGCTTTTTAGACTGAGGGGAGTCCTGACTTTCCCATTGGAAATGCTCCCTTAAGATGTGAAAGATCTCCCCAAATGAAAAATCCCTGGGGGAGAGGCTGAAGGAATCGAATCCTCTGCATCAAAATCCTCATAAGCAAAGAGGGGTTGCATGTCTTCGTACTCAGCTGCATCAGAGTCATCGGACTAATGTTCAGACAAAACTACAGAGGACAGATCTCTTTTTCATTTGGAAGGGGTAGCTTGGCTTCCCCTGATCAGCATGATAAGGTCTTCCATCATTTTAAGCATTTGAGACTGAGGCAAGCAAGCAGGTGCCTGAGATTGGGTCGTCGGTTTCTTGTGTGTGGTTCGTAACCTGGGCCTAAGAAACTCAGTAGTTTTCTAAAGAATGGTAGTTGCAAAAGAAGTTGTTGTTTTATGTTGAGAATCGGTACTGCGAAGGACTTCCTCAGAAGCCGGTGCCTGCTCACCGGCTCCAGACCCATCCAAGGTAGAGACAACCGCAGGATCCTTAGTCGAAAAAGAGTTTTGCGGTATGCCGGACTCCGAAAGAGTCTCGGTAGCGGCCTATGATTCCACAGAAGCCAGCATCAGGGGCTGCAAAAGTGCCTCATTAAGGACCAGAGAACTGACAATTAGCTTAACTGGAGCGTCATTGGTAGGTTTGGACCTGTGCGGTCTGACTCTGTCGGATGGCTTAACAAAGCTATATCGGAATTCGAGGACTGTAAGCGAAAATATCTAACTACAAAAAGAGCCCAACGACATACAGTTCTGGCGTTGAACAAAGCACAGAAGAGACAGCGGGGGACGTAGTGGTCTGGGCCTAAGCAAGTGATGCAGTAAGAATGAAAGTCTCGGTGTGGTATCTGCTTTCCACAGGTGAGACAATTGTTAACTTTTTCTGACATCGGTTAGTGCAAGAAAAAAAAGGATCTCCAGCGGGGTACTTAGCTTTAGAAGACTTCAGGTTTAATTCGGAAGACGAAATTCAGGTAGCGGCCAACCGGCACTTGTGCGAACTGCTTCTGCATCGGGCTCCATGGCAAGAAAGACTGATGTAATGGTGTTGGCTGCCTTACTTTATACTCCAGACGACCTAACGTCAGTCCTGAACCGACAGCAACCAACAAAGAAATACTAAGCCTCTGGTATTTGGGCCGGCTGAGGGCTACCCTTGCAGGGATAACCCAAATGTGATAACTGCAACAGTGAAACACGAAGAACATCTAGAAAGGCAGTTGAGTTTAAAAACACAACAGCACCAGGGTGAGAGGGTGGGTAAAAGTTTAATTTTTGTGTGACTCAACAGACACAGCTGTGGTCTCTCTCGTAGTTTAAATATGCAATTAAAAGCAGAATACAAGTAAACACTGAAGAGAAGATGAATTACAATGTACAAAATTGAAGAAGGCAATAAATCAACACAAAATACAAGAAAGCAAAAGCAGACTACCCTTCCCTTACAGCAAGTTGTGGCAGAATCTGGGTGAGCTTTTCTAGCCACTTACTACCACCTGCTCTGTTGAAATACAAAATGTCTGTCAGCAGCCAGGGAAACTAAATAGTTTTTGGTCCATCTAGCACATGACCAAAGCTCTAGTCACTGTCCTGTTACTGTACTTGACAGGGAGAGAGCAGGTGCCCAATTGGAAGCAAGCTCTCCTTAACCTGAACAAGCAAATAAGAGGAGAGACAATCAGTGAGTGAAAACTCCCTCCCTCCCCCCCCCCCAGTAAAAAAAGACATCCCCCCACCCTGCCCCCATTCCTTATCTCTAGGGAACAGGTCATCACTGCCCTCATAACATCCCAGGCTGCATCAGCTTTGTCTCAGCCAAGTGGAGGACAGCCACTGAAAGGTGGTAGTCCACTGGTCCAGGAAATTATACACCCATTAGCCCAGGAACATTGGTAACCTCCAAACACATGACCCCACACAGTTTGGCTTTGTCAAGGGGAGGTCATGTCTGTGAAATCTGGTTGACTTCTTTGAGACAGTCACCAAAGCCATGGATGAGGGGAAGACGGTGCACACCGCCTACCTTGACCTGGCCAAAGCCTTCGACACTATTCTTCACTCGGGCATACTAAATAAACTCTCTCAACTAGGCATCAATCTATATGTTACTAGATGGATAGCAAACTGGCTCACTGATAGAACCCATCTAATCAAAGTAGGGGAAGCCACCTCAAGCAGTAGACCCGTAACGAGCGTCATACAGCAGGGATCAGTCTTGGGGCCTCTGTTATTCTGCATATACTTTTCCAAGGTGCAGGCCAAAACCAGTGGGCTACAGATGACCAAGTTTGCAGATGACTGCTAGCTGGGTGCAGTCATCAATTCCCCAAGTGATGTGGATGTCCTCCAAGAGGGTCTCACCCAAACAAATGACTGGTGCCAGAAACACCGCCTTAAGCTGAATGCCAAAAAAATGCATCATCATCCCCTTTGGGGAGAGTAACCTCCTATGATCCTATGTTCCAATCACACACACACACACACACACACTCGCACAACTGTAGATGGATGGAAGAATGGATATATAAATAAGTAAATATCACTCTCTCTTCCTCAAAGCAACCAATTCAGATTATTCTGACATTCAACTAAAAGTTCACATTGGTAACTGTTGACCCATAATTGCATGCTGTAACAAAAACATCCTATGTCCATTCCAATAATTATGGGGAAGAGGCATAAATTCCTGCTGAAATGTACATGGCAGAATGAGGATACTAAAATGATGTTGTTACTTTCAACCAAAAATCCTTTTATTACTACATAACCATTTTTATTTATCAAAGTTTCTTCCAGTGTGAAGGGACACATTCTTGAAACAAAGATCACTCTACTGTGCCTTCTACCTATAAAGACAGTCGGGACACACCTCAGCCATATGCTATTAAAGCTGTATGTTCATCAAGGTAAGTCTCCTATAAGGCCACACTCCAGAAGTGAAATTACTGCAAACATGTTATTATTCCACCTGTTTTGTCTAGAATGGTCAGGTCACTGCCATTCCATGTAAAATAATATTTACAATTTTAATCACCTATTACAACATTCCTACCAAACATAGCAACAACATAACCACAATAGTAAACCATCATAAATTTAAGGTTTTGCCAAAAATGCATATACTTGATTTATGATTAAGTACTGACCTAGTTAAACAATAACACCTCATGGCCCAACCAAATGAAATTAACTTGCATACAACATTATTCCAACTATTAATCCACCCCTGAAAACCTCAGAATAATACCTTTAACCTGGCCCAGTCACCTGTACTTAGCATAATAGACAACCTTATGTCTGTACCATTACCAGTTGAAAGCAGAATTGTCTGATGACCCTGTTCCCTTCTCCCATTCATTCATCCTCTTCCTCTATTAATACAAAATAGCAGCTGGACAAAAGGCAATTTTTTCTGACCAGCTTTGGCATAATATTCATCAGTGTAGATCATGCTTCACGTTAATTTGACAAAATTATCTTGAAAGCAGAAAATATTCATCCCA
Organism: Protopterus annectens; assembly: GCF_019279795.1. Lineage (NCBI taxonomy): Eukaryota > Metazoa > Chordata > Ceratodontiformes > Protopteridae > Protopterus > Protopterus annectens. Next base: position 1,760,859,146 of record NC_056725.1, read on the forward strand.
ATTCCAAATTCAAGAAATCATTTACTTAATAAACAGCAGACTCTGGAATAATAGTTAAAATCCCCACCTATCTATTCTTATCTATGTACTGAACTCTCATTCATTTGTAGACAGTAAAAAGTGAAAAGACAAACTGAAAAACACCGAAGTACTGTGTCGAAAGGTAAACCAGGAACAAACGACCAACTAGAATAATTGCGTTTATTTCACAAATAATCTTTGTCTGATGAAGTATAATATTCTATTATATGAAAGCGCTCAAAATACGTATTTTGTTATTTGTGAAATAAACGCAATTATTCTAGCTGGTCGTTCGTTCCTGGTTTACCTTTCAACACAGTACTTCGGTGTTTTTCACATTCATTTGTGACTTTCTACATTTTCCTAAATATTTCCTATCAACTGATGTCAACAAGGGAAAAGAAATACAAGCAAGAAAATAATCCTTCCAAGGCTGACGTGCTGCTAATTTAATGAGGAGCCAATCCACTCTTCAACAAATACATTTAGAGCTAAACCTACTATCAGATCCCTCTATATTTTTTTATCTTAACAAAAGATGCCCCTGTGTATCAAAGGTGGGCAATTATATCCATTTCTCAAACATTCATAAAACTCAACTTTAGTACAAGAACATCTCGAAAAGCTGCCTCACCTTTAAGGAAAACTACTCTTCAAACAATATACATTTTACAAATTTACTCCAGTCATCATGAACATAGGGAGGTTAGCGCATCAATGAATGCAATCCTCCAGCTATCTAAGACAGAGTGTTTCCTTACTGATAACCTTAGAAACTCCTTACATCTTGGAGTAATTTGAATACTATAAACATTTGCTTTTCCTACAACTTTGGTTTAATAAAACAGGAAGGGCAGTCATTCACTAACTCTCTTGTCTATTAGTGCCCACAACAAGTGGAAAGATGTCTACCATATTAACAATTGACTTCTTAACATGGATTTATGAGGGTAGTACTTCCTATCTTTGCATCATCGCTCTTGACATACTGATGATGCAAAGTTGGATCTTTTCATCACCTCCTGCACTAGTAGGCTGGGTCTGTCCTCTAATTGCTTTTATGTATGTGAGTAAATATTATGTTAATTCTGCACACAGGCTGAGTACAGTATGTCTGTTTATTAATGGAACAGGTTTTGCATTAGCAAGTACTTTCCAGGCAAAATGAACTATAAGTTATGAAACTCTAATGCTGCTCGTCCCTCTCTAACATAGATGGCAAGCAGGCGGGATATTTTGTTTAAATGCTTTATTACATAGAAACACATCAGGATGGATAGCATCATCATCGTAAAATATAAACACAATAGTTAACAGACAGACCTTGATTGCATACATGCTTACATCTCAACAGCTTACTATAAAAATGGCAGCCTGGCTCGAAAGTGCTCAGTATTTATACACTTGTGCACGCCCTTGGATAGCTTCTTAAATGTATATACACACACATTGATCTACAGCCTCCCTCTTAAAAAGACTGACCTTAGTAAAACACAACACTGGAGTTAGACATGCATTATTATAGACATTAGAAACAAACACAATGTTCATGTCTAAGTTGCCTTGTATCTACTACATGGTCTGGAGATGCGACCAAATGTGGTAACATAAGAATCTGGATTGAATCTAGCAAAAGGGACAGTCTTCAGTGAATAACTCGTATCAGGAACTTCTGGATTCATCACAGGAACAGAAATATTCTCTGAAACGTCCTCTGGAACTGGAACATTGGATAACTCACTCTGAGATAGAGTCTTTCTCACAGGCTACATGCTGTGGTATAGGCTCGGACACCAGCATCAAATGTTTCTGATTCCACCTAAATTCTGCTCCTTGTGATTCCACAATGTACAATCTCGGCTCTGGGAAATACTCTTCATGACTCCAATCCAATCATAACCTTTGGACACTGCATCCTTACCACTTTCCTTCTCGTAATGAATTGAGCGGTTTGCTGGTCTTATCGTAGTGGGACCTCCGGGTTAAATGCTTCTTCAACAAACTGGTTTTCACTGACCTGTTGTTCTTATCACATGGAACCAACAATTGACTAGTGATTGGTAACTTGGCTCTAGTTTGTCTCGACAGAAGACTCTGAGCAGGTAAACCAAGATGTTTAACATGAGGAATGTTTCTAAGATTCAAGAGATTCAGGAAATATGACTATTGTCTCATTTCAACTTCTCTAGTAACTGTTTTGCACTTTGAACTGCACATTCTACCAAACCATTTGATTGTGGATACTCTGGGCTACTCGTGACATGAGTAAAGTCCCACTCTTCAGTAAATCTTTTGAACTGTTGGCTTGTAAATTGTGTATCACTGTCAGAAATAACTTTATGTGGACTACCATGGACTGCAAAATTATGCTTCATCTTAGTAATAACAGTATTGGATGCTGGATTAGGAAGTAGGTCAATCTCAAACCAATATGAATAAGATTCTACTAACACCAAATAATGTTGACCATTCCATTCAAAAATGTTGGTGGCTACAGCGACCAGTGTAGTTTAGGAATCTGGTTTAGTTGAAGTGGTTCCTTCTGTTGATGTGGCTTAGTACTAACACACACAGAAAAAGATTAAAGTACTCTTTCAATGTCTTGTGACATAGAAGGCCAGAATACAAGTCCTCTCACCTTTATTTTAATAGAGTCTGTTCCTGAGTGACCACGATGCAAGATAGTAATGTACTCTTGTTGCAAAGATTTCAGAACAATTACTTTTGGACCTTTCATAATGATACATTGTCAGACAAAATCGCATCTCTGTATGGAAAATAAGGTTGCACTTCTTGAGGTAAACTAGATTGCTCTGACGGCCATCCTTAATTGATAAAGTGGCTGAGCCTCTGTAAAACTGGATCTGTGGCTATGTGATCTCTTAGCTCATCAACATGCATAGAATAAAAAATTCTCACCTCTATGACTTTATAATCAAGGTTCTCATTCTCATGCTGTTCAGTGGTGTTTTTGGGTGATCTGGACAATGTATCAGCAAGATAAAGAAATTTGTCTTTCTTGTAGACAAGAGTGAAATGATACTTTGCGATCTCAACATCATACGTTACAATCTGTCTGGAGCGGAATGCATAGGTTTTCTCAAAATAGTGACTAGAGATTGGTGATCTGTTTCGATCTGAATAGGTCTACCATAAACATAATCATGGAACTTCAAACATGCACACACAATCTCCAAAAGCTCTTTCTCGATCTGGGTATACTGCATTTCAGTTTGGATAAGAGTTCTCAATGCATAGGCAGCAGGGTGACCCTCTTGTAGAATGACCGCACCTAGACCAAATCTCAAAGCAGAGTGGCTGGCTTGTAAACATCATAGCATCTGAGAGTTGGTGAACTAGCAATTCTCTGCTTCAGGACATCAAATGCTCTTGCTCGAACCAAGACCATGACACCTCTTTACACGTCGGCTCTCTGTGCAATGTGGAAAGTTGGCTCAAGTCTGGAATGAACTTCCCTAGATATTTAACCATGCCAAGAAAATGTTGCAGTGCTTGAACACTGTCTTTAGCTGGCATCTTGAAGATGGCTGTTTGCTTAGAGGCATCTGGTCATAGGCCTGAACTGGTAAATAAATGACCAACATAAGTAACTTCTTGTAGCCTGAATTTGCATTTCTCTGGATTGAGCTTAAGATTCACTTTATGCTCTGAACTTTTCTGAGGTTTCTGTCATGCTCAGCTTCATTACCTCTCACTGATATGTCGTATA